>NC_069119.1:25634683-25966411 GCF_025612915.1 Magallana angulata | reverse complement strand
TCTGCTGATAGTGTAAACTCAAAGTTGTGAAAATCGTGACCCCCGAAGGTATGGGGCACAATGGGGGTCGAATATGTAAATAGCCGGGTGTGGTGGTCAAATTTTTACATAGGAATATGAAGAGAAAAATCTTTTTTCTAAAAAAACCATTTGCCTAGAAAAGATGAAACTTAACTGAAAGCAACTGCAGATAATGTAGATTCAAATCAAAACCTCGAGGAGAAGGGTGGTGCCAAATTGAGGATCTAATTTTATAAAAGAAAACATTTTAGAAACATCACATATTTTTGAACAAGAATAATAATTTCTCTATATTTAATTTAATATTTCTCTTTTGAATAAAGCAGGCATTTACTTAGATTAGATCTAGATTTGGATAATAAAATAATGAAGAACACTCGCAAGAATGTCTTTGGAGTTAATCAGGCAAAAGAAAATAGCCAATATATGCATTCCTAAAAATGTAGTTGTCATTCGCCCTTCTGATAAACCATTCATGACCATCGCCATAAGACGTAAAATGCGCCAACGTAATAGGATCCATTATAAAGCCAAAAAAATTAACAGTGACTACCAATGGAACAAATATCGTTGCTTAAGAAATCAGATTATTGACATGGTTCGTATTGAAAAAAAATAACTATCAGCAAAAACTTACATCACAAATACTAGATAAATCAATTCCTCCTGGTAAATGGTGGCAATTAGTTAAATCATTATCAAAGAGTAACAATAAAAAAAAAGTACCACCTCCAATAAAATCAAATGGTAAAATACATATACACCCAGTAGATAAAGCATCAGAACTTAACATTTTGCAAGCATATCACATATAAAAAAACAATTAATGAACCCAGGCTTCCACCTAAGGGCCCAGGGCCCCCTCACAGCGTAGAAAGAATTAACATCACAGCCCAAGATGTTGTTGATCAACTATCAAATCTAAATATCACCAAACCTCCAGGCCCAGACGGTATCTCACCTAAGATTCTTAAAAATATCATACATTCAATCAAGCATCCAATCGCTAAATTATTTAACCTTACACTTCAAAATCAAGAATTACCTTTTAAATGGAAATTGTCACATATTACACCAAGGGCAACCCAGAGGACCCCTCAAACTATAGACCAATTGCACTCACATGCACCTTATGCAAAATACTGGAAAAAAATTCTTTTCAAAAACCTGCACAATGATATGAAGGATCACAATCTTTTATTTAAAAACCAATCAGGATTTCAGCCCTCTGATTCCACTATTAATCAGCTTACTGAAATTTATAATACATTGTATAATAATATATAACCTTGATAAAGGTAAAGATATTATGTTCATATTTTGTGACATATCAAAAGCATTTGATAAGGTCTGGCATAAAGGTCTCACCTATAAGTTACAAAAATATGGAATCAGAGGAGAAATCCTTGGATGGATAGAAAACTATATTACTGATAGAACACAAAAGGTTGTCATTGAGGGCTATTCTTCAGGAATCGAAACCACTAATGCAGGAGTACCCCAGGGGGTCAGTACTAGGACCCTTCCTCTTTCTTATTTACATTAATGATATTGTTGAAAATATATGCAACCAAATAAGACTCTTTGCAGATGACACATCACTTTTTGTAGTAGTTGATTATAATGATAATAATTCAGCTAAAACATTAACAGCTGATCTTGAAAAAAATCAAACAGTGGTCAAATCAATGGCTGGTGGATTTTAATCCAAACAAAACAATAAATGTTAACTTTTCCAGAAAGAAAAAAACCATCCCCAGGTCTCTTTTGGTAACACTATAAACAATATTATCCAAAAAAATAATCATTGTCATTTAGGACTTACTTTGCAATCAAATGGTGGATGGTCACATCATATATCAAGTATCTACGAAAAAGCATGCCAAACATTGAACATGCTACGCATTCTTAAATACAAAATAAATAGGGAATCATTGATTAAAATATACTTTGCATTTATTCGCCCTGTGTTAGAGTATGTTGATGTAGTCTGGGACAATTGTATAGATGAACAAAGTTATGTATTGGAAAGTATACAGACTGAATCTGCAATAATAATTTCTGTTCCACTGGCGTCGGAAGCAAATTGAAAGTGGGGGGGGGGGGGGGCTAACCTAATCCTCAGAAATATTGAGAAAAAAGTAATTCCCAAAATCATGGAAATCCTAATCCGGGGGGGGGGGGGGGGGGGGGGGGGGGGGGGGGGGCTAGTATGCTTCTGAATCCAACTTCTCAATCTTTCAAGGTAAATTAAGGAACAATAATCTTTCCTGCGAGAAAAAATGGGGGGGGGGGGCTGAACTCTCTATCATGCTATGTTTCTAATGGTTAGGTATAACTATGCAAAAAAAGTGTGGGGGGGGGGGGGGGGGGGCTAAGCCCCCCTACACCCCCGGTTCCGACGCCTATGTGTTCTTAGACGAAACTCATCTAAACAATACCTATTATATCAGGAATTAGGCAGGGAAACGCTTAAGAAACGTAGAAATAACCATAAATTAATATTATTGTTCAAATATATATATTTATTACATATCTAATAATAAATACATGTTTTTAGCATATGTGATACAGATGACATCACAAAACTCATATCAGCCTCTGGGGCTGATACAGGTTATCAGCCCTAGGGCTGATACGGATCCGTATCACACCCCGTGCGGAACTCATCTGCCTTTTTCCGTTTCTGCATTTGTGCATGTTAACAGACGAAAAATAAAACATTTCTTACATTCTGCATTTTTAAATGCAGTTGAAAACTTCAGTTTTGGAGCAGTAAATTTTAAAACACGAGGAAATTCCGGTTCTTTAGCTGCATATTTTTATTTAATACATGTACAGACTACTTTCAAAAAATATTTAAAATCAATTTGTTAAAGTTCATGCTTTTTAAATTTTTATTACTATTTAGTATGTAATAAATATAATAATAAATACCCTTTTCCATATCACAGCCAGTATCAGTCGGAGACTCCAATATCATCCCGAGGGCCGAATGCCCAATACTGTCATTTTAAAGACTCGTGCTTAAATAAATCCGCTTTAAAAAGTTCATGCATATAAAGCTACCTTTGTGATATCCTTTCAGTTTAAGGTGGTGTGGGACATTTCCATGTTATGACGTATTGTTTATCGAAATAAACAATAAAACCAAGTGCAATTATGTAAGTAGTTTCTTTCCCAATAACAGCATAGCGCAGTGGGTTAGAGGTTTAATTATAATTCTGAATGTCATGAGTTCGGATCCCTCTGAGGGTTTTACAATTTTTACCTCTCCATATATTTTTTAAAAGCTTTTTTTTTTTTGTTAAATATTGTAAAATGTGAACATTCTAAACCGGTGAAAGGATTTCAATTATAATGTTCTTGAATCCACATCAATATCGACAGATGTCCCATACCACCTTAACACATCGAGTTTTGGAATATATATATGTACATGTACAATGTTATTGTCTGTATTAATTGATAGTTTTTAAATAAAAAGCCACTCTAGTTCTAAAAAATGCATGATAGTCTTCACATTCAAGCTGTTATGTTAGGTAAAATGAGAAAATAATGTAGTTATTGCATGATAGCATGGTGTGACAGGTGTTGTTCATATCTGTTTTTATATAAACCGACAGAAATGAGCCTAGCCATTGTTCATTTGGAATTTCAGAAAAATGCTACTGGCCCTTCTGTTTGCGTCGACGTTAGCTATAGGTGTACTGAGCCTGAAACCCAGCAGTATTGATGTACAGACAGACAAACGGACAGAATCTGATTTGATAAAATCGTTGATCTTCGACAATACCAAAGGAACGATAACCCTGGATTCCTCAGCTCTAAAACTACTAATGGAACTGTCTTCAAGTAAATATATATCAAAGATCAATTTTCATCTGAAATTAAGTCTTTAATTGTTTACTTTATGTCGTATAATATATATAACATGTTTGGTGTGATGTAATTCCAGATTCTTCGAACACTCTACGGCAAGTCAGTTTTTCAGTCGCTTTAAGATCAAAGGAACTGAGGCTTGGAGCTGGACAAACAGTAAAATATGACGCAGTCTTGACAAATGATGGCAACGGATATGACGACAGAACGGGAGTGTTCACGTGTCCTGTGGCGGGAACCTATATGTTTGTTGTCGATTCCTTATCTTTTCCAGGAATCTGGTTACACGTGAAAGTCAACAAGAAAACAGTCGGTAGTCTTCATGTGTCTTCTGGGCACAACGCAAACTCAACAAGTCAAATAAGCAGAACAGTCATTGTGAAGTTGAAGTCTGGGGACCATGTCAAAATTGAAAATGGTGTAAAGAACGGTTACATACATCCTTACCTGTATTCAGGATTCACAGGAGTCCTTATATACTGACTAAGGTTTCACAAACCGGATGACGCAGTTTGTCCATTTTAATAGAAAGCAAGTTCTGTCTTATCATTATAAAGAATAAATAATAGGAATGTTAGTGTTTTGTCATTTTTTTTTATTTCAGAGCTATCAATAAGACTTTAACATTGTTTACATTCTAGAAAATCATGTATTAAAATGAAAGGATGTCACAAGGATAGTTTTAAACGCATGACGATTTTATAGCGGGGTTTTTTTTTTTTGAAGCATGAATCCTTAAAATGATATTGTTGTGTTTTGTACTAGAAAATAATAAAATTAAAACTGTTTCTGCTATTGTCGTCGGAAGATGACAAAACTATATCACTATTTATGCAATTTTCACTAATTGGTTATGAAACAATTCACTGGTTTCACAGAAAAGGAATGCCGCACCAAATAGCATTTGAATAAATAACGCCAACTATAGACTTGCTTCACATTCTAGTCTGCGAAAAAAAAAAACAGAATAAAAAATCGTAGTAAATGGGAACAATTATGTTCTTAGTTCGTTACACTCAAACGAACATAAATCGTTTACCATATAAAACAACACATTATTATAGGATAGGAGGCGAAGCGCTCAGATTTTATTCAACCACATTACATAAATTCTCTTTTTCTGTTTCTTATCAAATCCAATCACAGTAAATCAACTCGATCAATCAATCTCTCGTTTAACTCCATCCATATGTACAATCATCAAACTACAAAAGATAAATTATAACTTTAATACTGATAGCACATCGATTATTACAAATAACATATCATAACAAGGGTTGGGTGGGTGGGAATATCTCTAATACGTGAACTAAGTTAAGAATCTGAGCCTTCGAATGGCTCATTTACCAAATACACACCCTTATATAACATCTCCACTCATGCGTACTTGTTACTATATAAATAGCCAATCATTGTAAAAACCAATCACCCGTACCAAAACAAACCCGCCTACTTTCCCCACATGTACAAATAATGTTCAGTACCCATGATAAATACATAGTCTTGCGGTGGAAGCAATTAGATGTTTTTTTGTGAAGAAAGAGTGAGGTTTAAATTACAAACATGACATGTACAAAAAAAAAATTTCTTTCACACACAGAAGCCGATAAGACACGATTTCAACTAAGGTATGAAAACCTAGAAAAGACTTAAAGAAAGTTATTCATATTTCCTAATGAAGTTAAAAACCTGTACTCTAACAAAGTCAGCTTCTCCGATGCCCGATACTTATTACGCAATTAAGAACCAATCACTTGACCACTTGCTTATCAAAACATGTAGATTTCGGTTCAGATCAATGGGGAAGATAAGTATATGTCCTAATGAAGTTGAATATATATACTCTAATAAAATAAGTTCAAACTAAGCTTGATTCAGATATGAAAATTATTGCTCCAAAAAATAATATATTTTTTCCGATAGTAACATAAAAAGAAACCAGTTAGCGCATCATAGTGAAAATGCCATCAGATCATAGGCAATGTACAATGCTAATGCTTGTTGAAGTACAACTTGTAATAAACTTTTAATAAACACCATTAAAACACTTTAGCTTTCAAAAAAAAAAAAAAGAATAGATTATCTATATTTATTTTATGTAGAGGAAAAATACATATACATATTAAAGTAAATATTGAATTTTACAATATTTTTTACAATTAACTATGTCAAAATACGTTATGGAACCATGGCGTGTAGATATTTCATTTGTGATCAAAGAAATGAATTTACAAATATAAGGAATTAAAAATAAAGAGTGATATGTTAAGTTGTATTGAGTGTTCATAAGCCCCCTTCCTTCAGACTTTAAATGATCGCGTCATACAGTACTTGTATGTTACGTCATTTCATCATTCCATACATCACGTGATTTGAAAAACGAAGAGTGCTTGAATATAGAATTTTTATATATATTACTGAGTATTCATGTCCAAGCGCGGTTCAAGAAAAATTTTCGGAGGGATCTGAGGGATATTTAAGTTAACCATAGGTAGGAGATTTTTTGAGTCATATTTTCGGTAATTTTATTATATGAATTAAAGAACTTTGAAAATCTCACAAAGGGGGGGGGGGGGCTAAATTCGCACATGATGTCGTATGTTAGATTATCAAACTAGCCTCCTTGTCTGTTCAAATTAAACAAATACAGTATCAGAATGAAAAATTAAATCCAACAAAAATCAATTTGTCTATTAAATATTTTTATAGAGTTGTTGGTTGTTGTGCCACTTCGTAGAGTAACGTTACTTGACTGTTGAGTAATTGAAACAATACTTGGCCGTTGAGTCATGTCTACAGTACATGTACACATTAATGTACCAAGAAGTAACTAGCTATTCACAGTGTTGTGAAAATTAAAAGAATGAATTATTTTTATTCAAACATGCATAAAAATTTATGCCCTTGAATACTTGTTTCATCAAAGCGAGAGAGAGAGAGAGAGAGAGAGAGAGAGAGAGAGAGAGAGAGAGAGAGAGAGAGAGAGAGAGAGAGAGAGAGAATAGCAACGGAGATCATTTTAATTAAATCACAGTTTTTTTGTCAGTGGGAGTTGATTTTATTTTTCGGCTCAACCTGCCAATCAATCATAGCACTCACGTAATGCGCCTCGTGCTGCTTAATTCATTAACACAAGAGTACATGTAAATATCTACAATAATAAATCAAATAAGATTTTAATAGAAATTCTACTGAGATTTCTTTTCCCTGTAGGATTTTCACTCTATCGATTGTACGATTAAATATTAGAATATTGGCATATTTATGTGATTTTCATTTCTTTTGATAGTGCTAACCTCGCCCCCCCCCCCCCCCCCCAACAATACATCATTTGAATTTGGACTGTAGATTTGATCCAAAGTTGATCCCATACACAGACATACTAAAGACACTAAAATGTATATACATGTATTACAAACTGGCCCTAATCATTTAAGATACAGTTATTCACATATACTGTAGATTCTTAAACAAACGCCAGAAATTAAAATATCCAAGTTAAAGGGGCATGGTCACGATTTTGGTTAATTTTTTTTTCCTTTTTCAATATTTACAATGCTTCAGAAAGGCATTTTTAATAAGCAACCGAAATTTGAGTGTCATTTGTTAAGTTATGAGCGAGATATAAATCTTGAAGTTCTTCGCTATGTAAACAGAGCGTTTGTTTACATTTTGAACGTTGAAGTAAAAATGTCAGTTTTAAACCTAAAACGAATACGTTAAACATTACGAACTGTTTATCTATGCTAAAAATAAATAAAAAGATAGAAAAATAAGCTGGAAAAAGATTTTTACAGGTATACTCAACCTATGTAAACAAAAACAGGGCACGGGCCTTGTTTACATAGGTTGAATTGTGAGCCCTGTATCTTGCTTATATCTCTACGAATGACTCTCAAATTTTATTTGATCATAAAAAATGCATTTCTTAAGCATTGTAAATAATCAAAACATAAAAACAGAATTTGACCAAAGTCCTGACCATGCCCCTTTAAATCTTGAGAAGCACATTATGCAGCATTTTTAGAAATCTATGAACTACAAATAAAACTTTAATATTAAATACACAGTTTTTTTTAAGTTAATATTCTTGTGTTTGATTAAAATGACAGAATCGAAGATTTACTCCGTAAAAGAACGAATCTACTAATGTGCTCCAAATTCAAGATACGTTGTATTTCTCTTTAACACTTATTCCAAAATTAATAAAAAAAAAAATTATAAAAATATATTTATATTTTATGTGTAAATAATATATACGAGTTGTCATTCTTTAGTGAATAGGATTCTGCTAATTAAAGCAATGTACTATACTGTTAAGCTAATCTGAAGGTATTTCATCAATATGCATAATAAATGTAATAAAGAGAGTATATAATCTTAAAGTTCACTGTTATATACATGTATCTTATAGTAATATCCTGAATTACCGAAGTCATTAGGTTTGTAGAACCATTTTAACAAGGCCTTGGACTTTCAATAAGACGTAACTATCTATTTCTTGCGTCAAAACAATTTAATAATGACGTTGGTTTCAAGCGAAATATACACTGATTGCGTGGTCTTAGCTAAAAAGCAAGACAAATCTTGTTGATTTCAAAGAGCCATGGCTGAGTGGCCAGCAATGAAATAAACAAGTCTACGTCACGTTGCTGTTTGACACAACTACCCAAAGTCCAAGCTCCTGTTAAAAATGGTTCTAATATATTTAACTAATCACAACACAAATATTATTGAAGCTATGGTCAATAAACTTAAAAGTTAATGAACTATACAAATAAAATAGTTCTATTATAACTTGATAATTGAATAAATAACCTCTGACATCAGTCATACGTCAGCACACAATATTTTCACACCATTTCCACAAATCATGATCGAAGAGATTAAGCTAACGTTTTGTTTGGTATCTTAAAAAGACCTCCAACTGGTTGATGTTAGATCAGTAAACTTCATTAGACACATGTGGTTATCGTCAAACACTCCCAAGTTATTGCTTGTTTGATATTGTTCGATATGTACATAAGAACTATAGGTCAGCAAACTTAATAGATTGAATATGTGGTTTATTGCTGGTTGGATATTGTTCGATATGTACATGTAAACTATAGATCAGCAAATAAATAACTAAATAAAATATGTCGTTTTCGTCAAACGGCCCTAACTTGCTGCTATCTGGATAGTGTAAGATCAGTGAACTATAGATCAGGTTTGTACATTATGAAGAACACTGTCTCTTGGATCAGAAACTCTATAATCCTTTCCATATGATGAATAGGTCTAAAGGTTCTCCATGTACCTCAACCAATCGGTTAAAATTCTAACAAAATAAACTTGCATGATAAGTAATATCTTTCGTCATATGAAGTTATTGTAAAGGATATTTCCTTCAATAGTGTCTATTTCCCTACAATGAAAATTAAAATTCAACTCTGTGTGTTTAAGGTCTTTCGATTGTCGTGTGACGTCATTGTGAGCAATCCGGAATATTTTATCGTTATCGGTTATAATAATAGTGTTATGTGGTGCATAGTTTTGCCAATATTTCTTGATTTATACTTGTGTTTAACACATTTTAAGCTATGTAAAGTGAAATGACACCAATGTTTAACAATTCATAGAGAGTAATCGCTGAATTCAATGAAAAACTGATAAAACCGTATATAGGCAAACTTGACAGAGACCACAATTCATAAGTTTTTTACCAGGCAAGGTAAACATTTCTTTGCAGATTTCGATAGGATATATAATGAATTACAAATGTACCAATTTTCAGTGAGTTTGAACCATTATTTCAAAAGATATAGACGTTTTATGTTGCGAAACTGTACTTATTCATGGTTGAAAAATCGTATCAAAATGCACTGTAAATGTGATAGCTTTCATACTGGCAATTTTAAATGGCCTTAAAATGTTAAAATATTTAAAATGAAGGATTGCGATTAATTTCTTTTAAAAATTGCTTTATTATATCGAAATTAGTTAAAATAAATGTGATGTTTGATAAGAGAGCAGTCGTTGCTCTAACTGTCCTGATAGTGTACTTGTGTTAGCTCCTACAGCATGAACAAAATATTTGCAACATACCAATATTTAACTTTAATTTGATTGTTTGCATATTAATCATCAAATTTAAACAAAAATTACACAGATTAAACCATAAAAACATCGAGGGTGGAGAAACCTTAAGTCAGATCAAACTAGTTTTCTGCGTATATTCACTTTCTACAGTTATATCATTCCTCAACAAGCTAAGCTGGTCCAAATTTGGTCTAAATAAACCTTATCACAATCACAGACAAATTTTAGCACACAATAAATTGGTTTTGTTTTGATACCTGTATATCATCCTACCTGATTAGAAGAATTCTCTGTGTACATTCCGTCTGGGCTGAGATGACAGTTTCCATCATCGCAATTGGGTGGAATGATGCCCCCAAGCGACGATCCGAAACTAAAACACTAGTTAAAACTTAGTACTTTTTCACTGTGTTGTAAACCAGCTTTTATTCATGACGACGGCAGAACCGTCAAAATACTTAGAGTTCGGGTTTACATGGATAGTCAATTGTTTTTTATACGTGATCATGGGAACTTAACTTAATAAAATGGCTTGTAGAACCAATGATTTAAGATTGTGTTTCGTAATCTAAAGACGTACATTTTGTTAGACCACAAAATGCCAAAGAAGTGCATTTTATGAAAAAATGAACATACAAAGATGCAAAATTGAATGGGTTTTGTTCGTTGGAAATATTTTTTAAAACCATTAAAGCGTTGTTTAATATTCTAATGCCGAGTTTTGAGTTTCTCCAGAAGCCCAATTAAGTTTCGGTCATAGGTAACGGCTTGAACAATTAATACCATATAAAATGGCGATTGCAAAGTAAAAAGTTTTGAGTTTCTCCAGAAGCCCAATCAAGTTTCGGTCATAGGTAACGGCTTGAACAATTTAGACCATATAAAATAACCTATTTACAAAATACCTTATTTTACAATTTTACAATATTCGACCAAAACATACGTTTTTCAAATTCTTTGGAAAGGCAAAAATTTAAAAGCCACAGCAGGATTCCTCCTCATAATTTGCAGATTCGTAAATTACGCTCTGATCAATTGCGCTTTGCTGTTAGGTAACATTTTTGGAAAAGAAAACATTTGTAAAGTTATACTAGACTTTATTGTTTATTTCTATAGGAAGTACGTCAAAACATGGAGGTGTCCTATACCACCTTTAGAGGGTTTGATGGTCGTGGAAAATTTTAGACATAAGTAACCATTTTTTGGGTGAAGAGTCTTGTATAAAGAAAAAGGCCAAAATTTTAAAGCTGATATACTTTAATGCTATTTTTTTTAACCGTTATACGAGTACTCGTTGATTTATTGTATTAATTATAATGAATAATGTTTCTGTCATGTAAATCGGGTCTTTAAATCAAAACTTTACACAAACGTTAAGCGGACTCGATGGTCGTTGCTGTATTTAGACTGTATTGATCTTGTTTAGAAGAAGAGCTCTATATAAAAAATAAAGGGGGAAAAAATCAAATTTAAAAAGTAAAATATATTTTTATTTTTTTACTAGATAAAAGTTTATAGATAAATAAAACATAACCAAAAAATTCTAGGTAGTTCTGATGGTTAATTTATATACTATCGAGCCTCATTGAATTTTAAAAGGTAATGGTTGTCACAATTATGTTCCCATACTTTTCGTTGAGTTTTAGTATCTAAAATTTGTTTGAAATGTATTAATTTTGAGCTATTTACTGATTTTTGCTTGCATGAGTGGTCACTGGGTGTATACGTAGTGCCTATGATAAGAATTGTAAGTGCGCCCGGACAACTAAACTTTTACAACAATGTACACGTAATGAATCAGCTACGATATCTAGATGACACATACTATTTATTTTCACCTAACGATAAGCCGGCTTAAAGCCGGTACCTTTACCTAATTAATTAAATCACAGTTTTTTTTAATCTTGTTGAAAAAAAACCCTATAAACCAGTGTTATTCAACACACTATGTCCAATAATTATGCCAGTGCCAATGTGGCTTGTTTGCACCCGCTAACGATGCTTTCTTTTCATGAAAATTCATTCATATACTACAAAAAATAGACCAATGAATAGAGGGTATATACATGTTTGTATTAGTCAATTGTTATTGATATTGATTCCACCGTCAGCCTGTCAGATGAGATATCTACCTTTGAAAACTTTTTCCTACGGGATTTATATCCCGAATGAAAAAAACCCTATAGGATCTGAAAAATGTACTATTGAAATAAAAGAGCTTCCTACAGGATTTTTAATTCCGATGGAATTTAAACAAAAATTCTGAAAGATTTCAAAATCCGATAGACAATCTTTATAACCCGTGGGAAATAACTATATGTACCTGTCTGAATAAAATTCTGAATTAAAATATCTCACCTTTTAGGCAATGTTAATCAATTAAAAAGTTGCCATATACTATCTAGGCAAAGGTTTATTTTTTTATATCTATGGACTTTTTACTGTACTTATCCAGTGCAAAAAAAAAAAAATAAAAAAAATAAAAAAAGAATAATAAAAAACACGTTTCGCATACCATATCAATCTATTAATCATGATAATAGAGGTTCATTTACTATAAAATTTATTCATATTTTGTTGACAATCTTACAATCACGATAAGAAAGTGTTTTCAATTTCATTGACATACTTACGATCATATTAAGACATGTCATTCTTGCGATCACTACACACTGAAGACAGACACAGATCCAGACATCTCATTTCGTCGTGTTATTTACGAGTACCTTAAGACCATGAACTGAATTTGCTAGGTAATGTATATTCAGTTAGAATTCAGTTAAGATCAATTATGCTCATCAAGTTGTTGGTTTAAATGATGAAGCTAATTAATTATTAATATAATACATGAAATGAACAAAATTATTCACACATCTTAAATTTGAGAAAATGACAATTATAACAAACCCAAGATGTTGTTAGATGGCTAGAGATAACGAATATCATTTCAAAATTTGATAAAATATGAAAAATATGTACATATGTAATTCTTGACTCAACAAAACCTTATTGTAAGCTTATAAACATGAAATAAACAAGCACCAATTTACACCTAAGACTCCCGATCGGGAGAAGATCATACTGAAAAACTAATCGTAAGCTTAAAAAACTGAAAAAAAGCACCAATTTACACTAGAGACTCTCGATTCGGAGAAGATAACAAGAACCTGGTCGTAGGTTTATAAACATGAAAAAAAAAACAAGCACCAATTTACACCTAAGACTCCTGATCGGGAGAAGATACCAAAAAACTGATCGTAAGCATAAAAATCTGAAGAGAAAAAAACTGATCGTAAGCTTATAAACATGAAAAAACAAGCACCAATTTACACTTGAGACGTGAGATCGGGAAAAAGTACCAAAAAACTGATTAAGCTTATAAACATGAAAAATAAAACAAGCACCAATTTACACTTGGGACTTCCTATCCGGGGAAGATACCAAAGTTTGAAGAGTTGTATCCTTTCTGGTAAGGTTAACCGATCTTCGTTTGGCGAAGAAAAAATTGTAGAATCCACAACGTTGCCGACACATTTTCCGGAACTCAGAATCGCGCAGAAAGTAAATGAGTGGGTTCCACATGGCGGACGACTTGGCGAATAGCCCAGGTACACTAACGGTTTTATAACCCATAGACAGTGTATTCGTTGTCATTTGATGTACAGCGTAAATAGTGTAAGGAGCCCAGGACAACAGAAAAAAGGCTGCAATGAACAAATTTTAAAATCATTCAACCTTAATTCATTATAAACAAATCACGTATATTTGCAGTTCGCTGGTTCGTGGAAAAGAAGATACATGTATGTGCTTACAGGAATAAAACAAAAATTTGATGCATCTTAATTTGATTAAAATATATATAAAGATTAAACCTGAATACAGAAAATTAGAGATTTTGATATTTATCTCATTTAAATCAAATAAGTATTTTCTTTGCCATATGGCGATCAAACTAGTTTAAGTGAATTCGTTAGTCTATACATTCTTTTTATTATTTAAAAGTGCATTCAAATGACTTTTGTTTTGTTTATTTCATAGAAAAATCTCAACTGTAACGTTTATTTGAACGCCTATATTAAGGTATTATGTTTGCATCGATAGCCGGTTTCTAGTTTTACACATGTACGTTTGACGTTGACATTGTATGAATTATTTAAGGAAAAATTTAGAACCGTTCTCTGAGTTTTATAAGATGATCAAATACGGTCGAGGGGGGTGGGGGTGGGGGTGGGGGGGATAAAGGGATCAAATCAAATAAAGCATGAAAAGGCTTCATTTATGATAGATTTGAACCTGACCGTATTTGATCTTCTCTTAATTTCCAAAGAATGATTCATTACTAATATCTGTGAAATTTTCATTAATTGTAGGATTAATTAAATATTCCAAAAAAGTCTGTTCATTACAAGATCGATTTGTAGTGTGATTACAGACTGGCCTTGGAAAATGTAAGCATTGCATAATTGAGAGCACGAACTCTCCACTTGAACGATTTGACCACGGACTTCCAAGTAGTTAATTATTAATTGGAAGAGATGGCCGTTTCTTTTGTGTAACGTCCATATTGACAGTTTTCGTAACTATATTTGCTTATCTTTCATTGGTAAGTGAAAAAAAAGGAGATTCAGATATACATGTACATATTAATCATATATTTTTCTTGAAATTTTTCTTTCATACACATGTACATGCTCTTAATTTGGCGATCATTGAAGAAAAATATCCACACGTATTAATATATTTCTCTGGTCGCAACCATTATCCGTATGAAACACCAAGAGTAAGTAGCATTTTATTGTCTAAGACAACTAGATGGTCGTGACCATTTTTTAGACTGTATTAATCTCCTTAAAAAAGAGAGCTCTATATGAAAATATAGGAAATCAGCGTTTAAAAAAAATATTAGATTTTTTTAAACTTAACATTAGTATCAGACCAAAAAAAAATAGGTATAAATCTGACGGGTGAAAATATTGGGAAACATTATTATTATCCTTGTTTGTCCCTTTTTTCATATTTAGTAAAATAAATAATCTAAATACATGTAAAGCCCGTGATGCTAGGGTTGATGCCTGCTATACGTACAATGAATGTTTATTATATATAATTGACGAACGGAATAATTCTCGGCAAAGTAATTATCACTTTTTATCACAGGATGAAGCTCTGTCATTCAGGAAACTGAAATATGTCTGAAAGGTAACCGAAATATGACTGAAAGGTAACCGAAATATGACTGAAAGGTAACCGAAATATGACTGGTAGGTAACCGAAATATGACTGAAAGGTAACCGAAATATGTCTGAAATGTAACCGAAATATGACTGAAAGGTAACCGAAATATGACTGGTAGGTAACCGAAATATGACTGGTAGGTAACCGAAATATGACTGAATGGTAACCGAAATATGACTGGTAGGTAAACGAAATATGACTGAATGGCATACCTCTGCATTTCAGTCACCTTTCCAGACCTTTTAGTTAACATTTAGTTGAGTGAATGACACAGTCAGCTTCATCCTGTGAATTTTATCCTTTGTGGTCAACAAATTAACCTTCAGATTTATCCTTAACTTCTTAATATGATATTTATGTGAAGGGTATCATTGTATATCGGACAGGATTTATGTAGGCAATGCCTGCTATCCCACCGTTTATGTGATCTATCGCATAATAGAATATTGTTTGAATTAAAGGATATCATTGTTGATTCATCTTCATGTGAAGCTACATGTATCTAACGATAAATCTAGCTTTGATGACACTAATGACATTGATGTTTCTCACACATCTTTGTTTGCGCTGACAATGCTTTTTCGACCAAGATTTTAATTTTGCGACCTCTTTTGCGTTCGTTTTTTTTGTAGTCATATAATATACTAGATTAAACCTACTTGCACAGGATTAGTCGAGTAAAAGAGACAGAATTCAAGAAGAGGATAATTAAAATATTTTTACAACCCTGGCCTTTTTACCACTACCCCTTCTTCCTTTCTTTTCAAAAGATTTTTCTTCATGTATCAGTCTCTTGATTTTTATAAGCAAATATCATTTCTACAGTCTAAAATAGTAATTTTTTGTTGAACTAGTAATTTTTGTGCATTTTGTGATATTTTATCCATTTTCGACCACTTTTCAAATTGCCAAAGTTCAAGAGACATTTCTTCAAACTAAAATGGGATTCGATGTCACTATACGCCACTGAAAATAATATTTTAGGAAGTGTATGCAACTCGAGGAGGAAGGAGAATGATTTCATGAATTGAAAATTTATTTTTATTTGTGTGAAAGATATCTGATTTTCTTCTTGATTTTACGTAATAATATATAGCTTCGTCATTTAGGTCAATTAACACCACGGTTATTCGGGTGTTTTTGGTTTCCTTTTCTTTTTTGGACATCCGTCGGTCAAGATAGTTATTAAATATTAGCTAAAACCAAAATGGACGACACTGGCGATATTGATTATTGTTACTGTGTTGCAGAAAATAATGAAGAGTACAGTTGTGTGCTCTTTCATAAGCCTCTTGTGAGGCTTTTATATAGAAATAATTCGCCAGTCTAATGTCATTTGCAACAAAATAATTAAAAATTACCTATCATGATCAAGATCGTGTAGCTGACATGTAATTTCCTGCTGCGAGTATGGAGTTTTGATTGTCTTTTTACCTGAAAATGATGCAAAAACAGTATTAAAGAGGATAATATCTTAATATCTAATTTGACATAAATTAAATGAGAGCGTTCAAAAGATATTGTATTAAAGCGTTTGACCATCTAATTTGCTACGTTTTCAAAAAATATGACAGGTTTTTTTCTGTAACGATTGTTTGAATGTTTAAATTTAAAGCAGTTATGTTTTATTATTATTTTTTCAAATATTCTGCACAAAATAGATTTAAATGATCTAGGCAGTCCGTTTCCTTCATAGTCTAAAGCCTTTTTTGTCATAATGTTGTAAATATATATCCAAATATCGGGTCAACATAACTGTATTGCATATACTTTTTTTGACAAGCTTTTTGTACATGCATAAATAAAACTTTTAGTCTGCAATACTGGATATTTACAGTGTAAGTCGCCTACAGTAGTATTCGTGCAATAAGTTCATTATCAAATTAAATGAAAAACAACAAAATCGATTAGCAACAAACAAATAGAGAACATAATTATGAGGACATTATATTGGCAAATAATTAGAACCATTTTAACAAGAACTTGGACCTTGGGTAGTTGAGTCAAAGGGCATTGTGACGTAGACTTGTCTATTTCATTGTAGGCCACTCAGCCATGGCTCTTTGAAATCAACAGGATTTGTCTGGTTTTTGAGCAAAAACTACGCAATCGGTGTATATTTCGCTTGAAACCAGCGCCATTTTAACTTGTTCTGACGCAAGAAATAGATGGTTACATCCGTGTGAAAGTCCAAGGTCTTGTTAAAGTGGTTCTATAATTTCCTTAAGTTGTCTTTTAAAAAACAGCCTTACCGCTAAGATGATCTTTGAGTACGATACACAGATGATAAGAAGCGGGAAAAGGAAACAGGTCACAATCATGAATATGTTGAAGGACCTGTCCCCTCGCGAATTGCTGTCCCATACTGGCTCGCAAGACACTCCGGCTTCATTTGGCAGGTATGTATTCCATCCTAAAACTGGACAAAGAGCTACAGCAAGGCAGTACCCATAGCATCCATATAATATCCTTCGGGCATGACATGCCCGCAGTTTAAAGTTCGGGTTGGTGATTATGACGTAACGAGTAAACGAGATGGAGGAAAGAACAGCGATCTGCGACAATCCCGAAAATGTCATTACAACCCCTTGGACTTGGCAGACTGGAAAACGGAGAAGATAAGAACCGACAAGATAAGCAAGACCTGTGATGAATGTTCCCGAGGCAGACATGAAAAAATCCACACTGCACAGCCCAAGTAGAAGAACAGCGAAAGTGTTTCTCGATTTTTGTCTGACTAGAAGGATGATCAAAATCCCATTCATAAGAATAGAGGCTAAACTTATGAACAAGTATAGAGCTCCGTATAAATGACTTAACAACAGATCCATTTCTGCTTCGGTCATTTGTGCATCCCTTGTCCAGCCTCAAACTCTCACATTATTCCGGTCCATTGATAACTAAGAATAATTTTTGTTAAACAAAAGAAAGAGAAAACACGTAAATCAGTTGACAGTGGTGATCCAAAAGCAGGACAAAAGAGAAATGAAATAGAAATGTTAACGTCTGCGACAAAATGAAAAATCAACCTAAATGAGGATGTTCTCAGCCAATTATATATATACTCATACAAATCGGAAACACTGACAACGTCACTTAGTACATTAGCCAGACTCGCCTTTTTATTGGATTTCAATAAAAAAAAACTACGGTGCTAAATGTATTATTGGATATACAGAATGCTGAATAATTAGATTTCTTCCAACTGTTAAGGATATGGTTATCATGCGTTATTCACATGAACACGTAATTGCTATGCAAGCCTTACATTAATTACGTTAATTCAGAACAGAGTTTGATATAATTTATATTTGACTTTCACTGTTTGCATTTTTAAAAAGGGTGCCCCGATTTTCATGAATCTGCATTAACCTTAACTAATGCAAACAATTTTGAAACTTACCTAGGGGTCGGAGGCCTTGGCTGTGACTATAATGATTTGCAATGTTTGCTTCTAAAGCTTTTGGAATGTCAATTAAAGAAAAATGACCTGAATAGTAGGCGTTAACTAAGACTTGCAGCGTATTAGTCAAATAAAGACCAAACACAATAAAGTCTTTAGTAATCTATATCTATTTTTGCACTTTCCAGTATGTTTGATATCGAAATAGTGTTTTTTGACCCGTTTTCTTTCTTTTTCTTCTGACCAGTTTCGAGAATTTTAGGATATTTTGCGGTATTTAGGACACAATATGTAGATGAAAATATTACCAGTTAATTCTGTAAACGTACTATATTTGGCGGAATATGAATTTTCATTAAGTTAGAATGGATTTGAATTAGTGCATTTCTGAATGTACCTATTTATCTACTTATATATTTTGCATTTGACGGTGTACTTGATTTAGCGGACACCGATTTCCACCAATGCACTAAAAAGAATACAGAGCCAAATATATATATATATATATATATATATATATATATATATATATATATATATATATATATATATATATATATATATATATATATATATATATATCTTGATCGATTGAAACTAAACCAGGGCAATCTTAATAAATGCATTCCATATCCATGCACAGAAATACAACAAGCTTCCAAGTTGTTGCAGTTACCATTATGATAGTAACCCTCTCAAAATGGTATACTGGATTTCACTTTTTAAAACGTCAATAGTCGACAATAATTATAATGAATTCCCACTTTTACTCAGTTTTATCGGACAATGAATTACTAGTAAATGATTTTTAGTAGAATTAGATGTAAACAGTTAATTGCTTGGTGATTCACGCGGGTGACGAATCCATATGTATAGCAAACATTGCAGCATACCAACGCTAAATAAGGTCAATGTTTAATCAAGGTACTGAAGTACTGACGGTAGTTGATTTTATCGATTATTATTTATCTTAAAATCAACGATACGTTACTTAGCTTGGCAAGTAGTTTATAATCTCTATTTGAATTACGCACATTTTTATGATATGGATCCTCGGACTTTTCCGACAAGAATTTCGAGAATCATTTTGTGTAATATTTAAAAATAGAATTGATTTCATCAAACTATGTATCGGTATTTGAAATATTTCAAAAAGTGTATGGATCAAACCAATAATAAACTCTAGTCTCGTTCAACCAGATGCTCGGCTGTCTCCGTTAATCTCCGACAAGTAAGAGATACAAGGTCACGTGATAGCTTGATGATGCGACCACTAAATATAGACTGAATCTCTGCTTGTCGGAGATGTACGGAGACATCCGATGGTTGAATGAGACTATATTGAACTCTGGCGTAGGAATACATACGACTGCAAAAAAACGTCTAAATTGTTCGTACTATTTAAAATCTGACTATTTCTTAGGTATTTATAAATAAGTTTCCTTTAAAAAAATGCTTCAGCGTACATTACATCGAATTTATCGATTATTTTCAAGAACTAACTCTTGTCAGCGGTGATAATTTGTGCTTAGGTCCAAACACTGTATCAGTTTCGGTTTGCCAGAGTAACTTCATAGGAGATTTGATTAAAATCAACTCCCAAAAACCAACCTAGTAAAATGGCTACTACCATCCAGCTCTATAAAAATGGTATAAGACATATGATGACGTTTTTCTTATCGAATAAACAGTAGTGTCTAGTATAATTTTAAAAATAATTCTTTTCTCAAAATTATTATGTATAATCGTAACGCAATGGGTTTGAGCCTTCACTTTAACTTTGTAAGTCATGAGTTCGAATCCCGACGGTGCTATTACAATGTCTACCTTTCATAAAAAAAATTCAAAGCTGAATTTTTGGTCAAATATTGTAAAATTTGAAAACTCTAAGTCTGTATGAGTATTTTGATTATGGCGTACATTTATCCAAGTTAATAACGACAGGTGTGTGATACCACTTTAAGCTGTATGAATTAAAATCGAATTTCTTATAAAACAGCTGAAAATACACCTCGGTTGTAAATCTAGATCATATACTTTTTTGGCAATATTAGGTCTTATATGAAATTTATTAAACATTATATAATTATTAAATAAATCTTTTTTGTTCAGTTTGTTTAGCCAACCAATATCTTATTTTATTGGAATTAACCATAATATCTCATCTCAAGTATTTTTTTCACACTTAACAGACCGTTATGAACTCTTATATGTATTTTCATATTCCTTATTAACAATATCGGTTTTCATTAAATATGGGATGGTAACGTATGCTTGCAAATATGATTTTTTTAAAAGGGTTATTCATGTTGTTTAAGTTTTTATACCATAACTGTTTCAATTTTTTATATGTGTGGTAGAATTCTTTTTCATATGATTAGGGATGATCATAAAAAACCGCTAAACAACGAACTCGGCTGTTCCGTATGTTTTGTTTTGGAATTTTTAAATCAAATAGTTTTTTATGAGATACTGTAGATGCAATCAATCTTGCACAAAAGGATTTATTGTAATAAAACATTGAGGCAAGGCCAGTCACCGACTGTATTATTCATTCGAAAATTCATAATTTGTTTAATTTTCAAGACTTTATTTTAAGGGTCTATTTTGTTGACTTCATTTTACCCGATACTAAGTGCATGCAATTGAAAGGAAATTGTACACAAATATAACATACCTGTCAAATGCGTTTAATGCATTAAATGAGACATGTACATGTACCTTTTGTAGAGATTTGAGGGTACTTAAGCAGGTTATTATATTATTTCTTTGTCAGCGGATGATGTTAACACTTATTGTATGCATAACAGGAAATTGCTTTGACATTGTTCCAATATATGCCTCCTTCGTTTAGATGGGTCATTGATTGGCTCCTAAATAGTACATTTCATTAGCAATCATTTGCTCGTCTGCCTTTTATACAACCAATCTTGTTGTGTGCTCTATTTAATAAATGTTAAGGTCATGGTCATGCGTGGTTTTGGAGGCTCTGGGGTCAACAAATTACATGATAATCAGATGTCTTAAAGCTGCTTGGTCCGATTTTTTTGTAATTACAGTATCAAATTTTTTTTCATACAAATCATTTATCTTAGAAAGATATGGACTTTCTCCTATTTACACCAACAGAATCAGTCTCCTTTCAAAATTAGAAATATTCAAAGTAAATAAAAATAATTTCTCTTTGGGCAAACGAAAAAACAAACCAAAATGCATCACGGGAATGTTTAGAAAAGGAAACCGCTTGGTTTCGTCCCCCGAATGATTGGGTTTATTGAACCTGCATGCTATGCATCCATTGCAAAGAAAGCAGCTTTGGAAATATTAGCGAAGAAAACGTACAAATGTTTATTTGTAATTTGTCTGATCATTTCGACCTTTATTTAAAGCGATGTAAAATTCGTAATACAACCATACCCGTCTCGTCGTCAGGGGTGAAATTTAACTTGAGGCGAAATAACGCGGTACCTTTTAATGTCGATTGTTTTGTTAGCAAATTTTGTACGTATTTTTCTTCATTGAAATTTGGCATAATTGACGGGTAAAACTACTTCAATGTCTATTATTATACATATACTTAGCATAGCCATCGTTTAAAAGCGTGCATAAAATTTGATATAAAATCGGACCAAGCAGCTTTAAATACTGCAAGTTAATTCGTGTTGAATGTGCACCGTGAACCCATAATACATCAAATAATTTTATGTTTATTAATTTAATGCTGCTGATGATAAATCTTGAAACTATTTTTTTTCAAATGTGTAATTAATGTTTTTTTTAAGTTTATCTTCTTTGTAATATATGATAGAGCATACATTTAACCACGCTCATAAAAAAAGTACCCGTGACGCACAAATTTGCTTTGTTGTCAATGTTATTTGTTATTTCTTTTATCCGTTCGCTTGACTTTATGTTTGAATCTCACTTGGAATTAAGAACACTTCATATAAGAAGAAAAAAAAATATAGAAAGGGGGGGGGGGGGTACCATAAAACACCTTTGTGTATTGTGTAACAAATCTATTTTTTTTAATCAATAACCCACGGACTGACCCCTTTGTACTGTGTTTGAAATAGCAGAGGCAAACTGTTGAGTTTGAATGTAATTAATTGATGTGTTGAAAAAACACGATAAAGAAGTTGTCATTCATACTCTATACCAAATCACAGTTAGGTTCAATAACAACAATGCTAGTGCTGAGAACCTGAAAGTAAATTCCATTATTCTCTACTTGGAGAGGATTGATTGGACTGGATGGTACTGGTCTTTTTTAACTCCTCTAAAAGAAGAGCTCTGTATAGAAATGTAGGAAAATATTCATATTTTAAAGCTACGGTACACGGATTTTCACTTAACAGTTTATGGCTTTAATATCATATCTTAAAAATTTAAGGTACATGTAAATCTGACGGTTGATAAGATGATCCAGCCTTTTTTGTGGTATTTTCACACTGTATAATTTTAGGTGTAATCTCTTTCTTACACGAGTAACTAAAGGCTATTCAGCTAAGTGGCCATGGTGTAGCGTTTCTGAATCAAATCATTTTATGTTACATAAAAAACAAATTGTCAAGTAAAAAAGATATGATTGTATTCATTTTCTCAATACAATACTTGGGTAGACATTTTATTTTCTCGATTTTTATAATTAGAATATTCTGCATCTGCATGTGTTGTTTATTTATTTGCATTGAAGAAAGTTATATTCGAATTTGAACACATAATACATCAAATAATTTTATATTTATTAAATGCTGCTTATGATAAATCTTAAAGCTATTTATTTTTTTGTCAAATGTATAGCTATTGTTTTTTTTAAAAGTTTATCTTTGTGAAATATGATTGATCATACAGTCAAACACGCTTATGAGTGACGTAGTACCCGGAGCGCGCGATTTTTCTTCGTTATAAACGTTATTTCTTATATTCGTTAGCCTTACTTCATGTTTAAATTTCACGTGAAATTAAAAACACTCAACATAAGCAAAAAAATAAGGGGGGGGGGACGATAAAACACTTTTGTCCATTGTGTATCAAATCATGTACATTTTATATAATCAATAGCAGATGACCGACGGAATGCCCCTTGTGTACTGTGTATGATCTAGCAGAGGCAATTCATTGATGTGCTAATGATATATGATAAAGCAGTTGTTATTCAAACATTGTACCAAAACACAGTTAGGTTCTATTACAACAATGCTGGTGCTGAGAACCAAATCGTAAATAACTTAATTCTGTACATTTGTAGGGTTGTTGGGTGGACTGGAAAATACTAGTTTTTTTTAATTCCTTAAAAAAAGCTCTGTATAAAAATATAGGAAAATATTCAGATTTCAAAGCTAAGGTACATGAATATTTACTTAACCAATTAACAGTTTATGACTGTTAAATCATATTTTAAAAATTTAAGGTTT
Organism: Magallana angulata; assembly: GCF_025612915.1. Taxonomy (NCBI): domain Eukaryota; kingdom Metazoa; phylum Mollusca; class Bivalvia; order Ostreida; family Ostreidae; genus Magallana; species Magallana angulata. The sequence continues at coordinate 25,942,372 of NC_069119.1, read as the reverse complement.
ATTTGAAGATTGATAAGATGACCACAGCCTTCTTTGGGTACTTTCACAGTGCAATAGTTTATATGTAATTTTTTTCTTACATGAGTAACTAAACACCATTCAGCTTAGTGGCCAGGATGTAGCGTTTCTGAATCAAATCATTTAATTACGTTACGTTGAATCAAAATTGACGAGTAAAAAAGATATATATTCATTTTCTCAATATAGTACTTAGGTAAACATTTTATTTTCTCCATTTTTATTGGATTCATATAATTCAAATATTCTGCTATCTGCGTTTGTTTTTTCTTTATTTTCAATATATAAAGAAAATAAAGGGGGGTACATAAAACACTTTTGTGTATTGTGTATCAAATTTAGTTTATTTTTAATAATCAATAACCCACGGACTGCCCCTTGTGTACTGTGTATGATCTAGCAGAGGCGAATGTAATTCATTGGTGTGTTAATAAAATATAATAAAGCAGTTGTCATCCAAACAGTGTACCAAATCACAGTTAGGTTCTATTACAACAACGCTGGTGCTGAGAATCTGAACGTGAATAACTTTATTCTCTACATTTGGTGGGTTGATAAGTGGACTGGATGGTACTGGTCTTTTTTACCTCCTCAAAAAGAAGAGCTCTGTATAGAAATGTAGGAAAATATTCAGATTTTAAAGCTACGGTATATTGAATTTTACTTAACCAATTAACAGTTTATAGCTGTAAAATCATATTTTAAATTTTTAAGGTTTATCTGAAGGTTGATTCGATGACCACGGGCTTCTTTCGGTACTTTCACAGTGTATAAGTTTATGAGTATTCTCTTTCTTACATGAGTAAGTAATGGCCATTCAGCTAAGTGGCCATGGTGTAGCGTTTCTGAATCAAATCATTTAAGGAGGCCGACTTTAGTTTCATTGCGCATGTTTTTGCGCATTCTAGTATAATACAGTTGATTTATACTTCTTATGAGATTTTTTCGATTTTGTTTATAAAATAAAATTACAATAAATAAAATACAAAAGAAATTTTTATTTTTTAAACGATTTTGTGCTTTTATGACGTCATGTAAAAATGAAGCTTTATATGAGTACGTTATAAGAAATAAAATAAAAAAAGAGAGCAAAAATTGTACGCCGTTGAAATTTTATATACAGAATGATGCCATCCTCGATGACATTTTCCTTATTTTTTGAATGAATCCATTTTACCAATCTTCATTTGAAATGATCCAAATATATATCAAAATTTGGAGCATTTTGATATTTTGAGATAGTCCCCACTAAAAACCAGATATAGAATTTAGTATCTTTTTTTTACATATAAGGTAGGAAATGATACATGTATTATTAATCATATATAACAATTTGAGGGGAAAAAAGCTTTAAATTTGTAGTATTTTTCTTAATCTGCTTTGATGTGCGGAAAATGACAGTTTCCTATTATAATATATTCCTTTAAAGGGACATGGTCACGATTTTTGTCGAAAATTATTTTTCCAATTTTAATGTTTACATTGCTTCGGAATTCATTAAGGCATTTTTATTCGGCAACCAATATTTGAGTGTCATTTGTTGAGTTATATAGATTTACAGAGCTTACAATTCTACGCCATGTAAACAAAGTTTTTGTTTATATTTTGAATGTTGAAGTAAAAATTCCAGTTTTAGACCTCAAATGAATGTGTTAATCGTTAGGAACTGTTTAATTATGCTTAAAATGAATAAGAAGATAGACAAATCAGCTTGGAAAAGATTTTTTACCGGTATATTAAACCTATCTAAACAAAAACAGGGCACGAGCCTTGTTTACTGACGAAGAATTGTGAGCCCTGTATCTTGCTTAAAACTCATCGACTGGCACACAAATTTCATTTGATCATTAGAAATCCCTAAGACATTGTAAATATTAAAAACAGAAAAATTAAATTTGACCAAAATCGTGACCATGCCCCTTTAATGGTAAATGTACCTCTACTTTGAGATGGTCCCTAAAAAGAACCAGACGGTCGATTTTCTAGAAACTTCGCAAATAAAATAAAGTTGGTTCAAATTACATATGATTAAAAAATAAAGAGTTTTGCTATTGTAGTTTTTCCGAAACCCCCCCCCCCCAATCATCATCCTTAATTAGTTACGTTAACAACAAATTGACAAGTAAAAAATATATGTATTCATTTTCTCAGTACAATACATGGGTAAACATTATATTTTTCTCGAATTTAATAGGATTTTACATAATTTAAATATTCAACTATCTGCCTTTTGTTTCTTTATTTACAATTAAGAAAATTATATTAACACATTCGTACAGAGATTATTACGAGAATTTAATTTTCTTTTATAACTTTTAGTTAATTTGCTCTTTATATTCATTACATAGATATATATGGTTTGGTTTAGTTTTTTAGTGTTATTTGTCGGAAATTAAAGAAGAAAGAGGATATTTTTTCTGCCTCGACACCTGTATCATTTAATTTGAAATCAAATACTTTTTGTCCATATTCTTTTTTCCTACAACGCTAAATAACACGTACTATGATAATTATACCCTTATTCCTTATAATAATTAAAAGTTGCTGTCCTTTAAAAAAGTGGTGCATGTATTTCCAACGAAAACGTGAAAGCCTTAAAATTATCATAGATTCCATCGACTCTAGCCCCCTGCTTTTCACCACTAAATTTGTACGTTGTATTACGTACATGTATAGTTGACTTTTAATCTCAGAATTTAAAGGGTTCATACTTCTAAAATAACTATGATCTATTTTAATGAAGATTGCATGTATAGTATCAGGCATTCGGCGAATTATACTATTTGTACACACATTACGCTTCGCACTACTTTGTTAATTATGCAGTGATAGCTTTGTGTAAATCATTTTCATATGTTGATGCATTTTTCTTGAGATTTAAACTTTTATACAGAGACATAATTATTCAATCATCTAGTATATACAGTCAAATAATTATTCAATCATACTTAAATAATTTCAATCGGGAAGTACTCTAGCCTCGCCTTCTATACTACATTGTGTACATGTGTATTCGGAAAACAACAAAACATTGCAAATTATGCTATTTGATGCATGTTGTAGTTTCGATATAACATTACCTTATTTCATAATACTGACCGTTTATATCACATGCCGATCATTTCTTTAAAAAGAATACTTTGTTTCTGTAATGTTTACCGACAACTTTACAATTACAGCGCCTTTGAACGTATATGTTCATATGGCATGGAATCCCGATCCCGATTCATATAAACCTGTGCTAGCCTGGTTCCCTGAGCTACCGATTACGCACTGGAACAAGGCTAGCTCATGCGCAAGCTGAATTTTCCCCATAGCATCCAGTTTAACCTCGCTTATATATTTTCTGCGTGGACCTCAGGGTCCACGCAATAAAAATCAATTCAACGACTAAATATTTTATCCAATTAAACAAGAGAGCGGAGCATTTTTCACAATTAATATCGTTTTCTCTTTATCGATCTGACGTTATCGAAATAAAAGCAAGAGCGTATCAAAATGTGGGTTCATTTTACTTAACATTCATAACCTGTCCTCAGCTTTACTGTTCACCTCACGTCTCAATATTTATATTACATATCTATATTTATAATTATATTATATTATATTATATTATATTATATTATATTATATTATATTATATTATATTATATTATATTTATTAATTAAATACTTATAATAAGCTGATATTCAAATTTTAGCTGTTTTGCTCTTTATTACATTTGACGTTGTAAATGTGTTGACTTATCGTCATCGATTATATCAGTGGTCGTTTGCGTTATCAATGTAAAGTTCTCCGAGTAGAGGTCGATGGTCTAAACCCCACTGTGGTAACCTGATGGTGTGTGTTGTGCACTTAAAGACAAGGCAGGACACGGAGCAGTTTACTTAAAAACCATTTCATTTTTTTGAAGGTAACTTAATGTCTGTAGTATTTCTTGTATTACACTGTTAAAAGACATTCATTATATACATCAACAAATGTAATCATTTCACGTTTCAGAGGAAGGTTTACACACAGTGTAACTTGCTACCGAATTTCAGCTGACTTTAAGTGATCAATCATCGATCAATTATCAGCTGTCGTAACAAGTGTCGCCTGAAAAGATATTGGCATCAAAACTATAATGTTAGAAATATCGTAATTTTAGAACAGGCAATGCTAATAACCTATTGAGACAGGTAGATGGTTTCATATTCCTAGAGGAAACAGAACTTGTAAATTATTGGCCTTCAATGAAATTGGGGATGAATTTCACTATCTTATTACTGTATATGCACTGGTGTATTCATTGTATATATCCAACTCAAGAGTTATATGTTTACCAAAATATTTCATAACAAATCCAAATGTTGTAAAATTGAAAACACTGATCAATGTCACATACATAAATCAATTTATCAATATAAATAAATAAATATTTCGATATATAGACTTTGACCCTTGCGTGCACGGGTTGACATCAGACATTTACGAAATAAATACATCGACACACCGAATTGTTGACATTCAAATAATTAAGCTTTCAGCCTACAATAATGCTATTAATTTCACTACACTCTGCTTAGTTAAAATAATCTAACTGTGTCTCGGGACAGGCCTTCACCACAGTTAATATGCGTCCCATATACCTGTAAAGAATTGCAGAATCGCTTCGAAACGATTTTGGAAAAAAATTAACAAAGCTTCATTGACAATAACAGTTTATTATTCATAACAAATCATTTTGAGGCTGTAAATACCTTTCATATAAACATTTTATTCATATTAATGAAGAATTAAACACTTTTTCACCACCGTTTTTTACTCGCTTCGAATTTACACACCATGCTGACATTCGAAACTCTCTGGATTTTTCATTTTAAATGCACTGAGTTAGAAGTATCCCCCGTATTTCCTTTGGTGAACAGAATATATGACAAATTTTCAATGAAAATGTACAGGTATTTGTATTATCGTTTTTTAGTTTATCCATGCAAATGTGATATTGTGGAAACATAAACTAAAGAGCCTGCGCAAGATTGTTAAGTCAAAAAAAATTCAGATGATATCCGGATTTTTAAAGGAATTGTCGTTGATTATTAATTAGCGAAGCTTGATTGAGAAGAAATAAAAACAAATTGGTAATCTTCAAGTACCAATGATATTTAAAATATATAAAACAAAAGACAGTACTCTTCTGATTTCTAAATAGTAAAGCTCAAAAATTCGAGTCTATTATTTTAATATAGCAGTATAGATAACTATTAGATACCATATTTGAGAGACAGTTAGTTCCCTTGGTTAACTTGAACCAATTATGTGTTATCTCTTCATCATGCCTGTACCAATGATTTTCATCTAATATAATGTTGTTTGTACATACTGTTTATAATTATCTTCTCTACACTATGATTTCAGTTATGAGAATAAAGTTCATTGTCATTGAACCTGTACTCGGCCCTAACGACTATATCTACATTTATGACTAAGTGTAAGTGTTAATAAGGTTACACTTGCATTTAAGCATTAACTTGCTTATTTTTGGATGCCGTCGGTCCTATAACACACCAAGGATGGGTAGACAAATTGAATACTGAGCGTTATCTTTGAAAACGACATACCTGGTTCTTTACTAAAATGGAAACAAAACCAAACAAACAATTTTCTACATTGATGCGCATGCGAACATTGTTTTGAGATCCCTTGTTCTGAAGAAAATGTTTATAGTTTATAGTTTAAGTTTATAACGGAGACTTTACACAGTAAATAATGTTGAAATAGTCTTTGCATGCATGCAAAGTATTGCATCGCCAAACGTTTAAAAAACGTTATTCTGATATTCAGAAAATTATATTACATAAATGACCTTTCCATGCGATTGGAAGAAATATCTTTAAAAAAAACTTCCAGCTCTTTCGAGATTAGACCCCAATCAAAGGAGTCGGACTCAGCTTACATTGTATGTCACCACTCTATATTCAAGACATGACCAATATCAGGTAAGCAGCTTTCTTTGATTTCAAAAGAAAGTATATTTTCATTATTTAAAAATATCCCTCTTTGAAAAAAAAACAGGAAATCGCAGTTTTAAATACATTGCGTGACTTCAAACGTTGGGAATTATTTACTTTTATATCAAAGAGGCAGTTTGTCGTGTAACAGTGAGGATTCCCCGTTTATAAAACGTGGAATCTGCCACATTTGTCTGCGTATCCACTTTCAAAGTTATTTCATTCTCCTATAAAACTTAGTACAAACTTTCCAGGTGAAATTTTGCACTGCTTTATGTACACCGTTCTATGTTAAAAAAAAATGAATTGAGTTCTGTTACTTTATTTTTTTTCCATCTTATCTACAAAACGTTAGGGGGAAAAAGCATAGGATTTGCGATAACTTCATTAATCTTTCATAGGTATAACACAAATAAGGAAAAACATCACATAGGATATTTAACATGTTAATATTTATTAACAATAGAAATGCACTGCAGATTCATAATACAGATGTATATAATTATTCTTTCAGCACAATAATTGATATCTTCTCCTCAAACTGAATTTATGCATATACCTTACAAAAACATCTAAAGTTTTACATGTGACACAAAAAACCACTCTGCATATACAAATTCTATAAAATACCCGATATATTTTCAAAAATACATTTACATACAATATTGAATGCTAATAAAAACAAAAAAACCAAGAAAATGAAATTCAAAAGCGTAGTTAATTAGGGGCATTTTAAACTACCAAAAGATAAATATGTAAGCATCAATTTTTAAGCACATAGTTATTAAAATTTGAGACTATGAAACACGTATATGAGTGAAATGGACATTTGTTTATAAAACAAAAAAAAAATATACTTTTACTAGAAATTAGTTAATTTTTTTATTAATAAATAATACATTCTAAACAATATAATCATACGTTGAACAATTTTAAATGAACTACATTTCAAGTGACCTCCTTGGGCTATAAAAGTTGATTTTTTTGGCAAATCAAATGATTTACATACATCAGGTACATTCTTCTATATTTTGTAAGAAAACTGATTGTTTTTCGCAGCTCTTTAGACACTGACAGGGCTGAAATCTACAATATCCGGTTCTAACCAGTTTAACGATCGGTCGAAACCTTAAAAATTCCTATGAAAAATCTCGGATTGCACGAAATATCATGACAATGTCAGACTATATACTCTATCAAATCAATAAGTTGTAAAAAGGAAGATAAGAATGTTAACAATAAAATTCATATATAAAAACTCATGCAGGATTTGAAGAAAGCAATATAGTTCTAGAAAAGCGCGTTAGCTGGGTATGTATTGTGTTTGCATTGTCGCTACCTTCATACCCACATGAATCACCAAAGAAAGCTTTTTATGATTTAAAAGATAAAACTGATAAAAGTCAAAACAAAACATTTCCAAACACAGATTGCAGAAATTCGATATAAAAGCACATAAGATGAAAAATATTATGACCATAAACTGTTTGAACAAATACATGAACATGTGTACACTTCGCAAACATAAAACATTGTGAAATTTAACACTAAATGAATCTCTGCCATTCCGTCAATTGAAAGGTGACTAAAAGGTAAATGAAATATGACTGAATGGCATATCTGTGCCATTCAATCACCTTTCAAGACCATTTAGTTATCATTCACTTGACTGAATAACAGAGCTTCATCCTGTGTAAAAATCAAAATATGCTTCTATTGGTAGTCTTGTGGTATTCAAAAAGGCTGTATGGTAATCAATTTAATGGATTATCTTAAAACTTTTTAGCCATAACCTACATGTACTATTTAGTCACATAATATTTTTAATAATTTAGTTAATTAATTAATTTAATTAATTTAATCTATAATTTAGTCAAATAAACATCTTTTAGCTTTAAAAGTTGTCTAAGAGCATTTCCTTGTATTTTTAAGCTGATTCCCCCTAATGTGAAAAAGGTTGATTCAGTATTAAAACGGCAATTACGTACCACCCGGATATCTTTAAAAGAAACTACGATGTTATATCGAAGACATTAACTTTTTAAACAGCACTTGAAAGAATACTGTGGTTTCATCAATATTCGTTGAATACCAATTTTCGTTGATTTCGTTGTTAAGTTGATCCACGAAATTTAATGTTCATTGAAGTGCAATATCTATTAACCTTTTGTATTGATATGGTAATTGGCAACGAATTTACATATCCTTGAAACTGTGATTTTCACTTTATCCACGAAAGTTGATACCCTTGAAAATTAATGAAACCACAGTATGTATAAGGACGCACAGTATGTCACATTAATGTATGAAAGCTGTAGATTTATACTGACGTCAAACTACATGGATAAGTATATAAAATGATATAAATAACTTCTTTATACATATAGCCAATATATGCTCTACAGATTACTGAACAAAAAAAAAATCATAGATGAACCCGTAGTTGAGAAGAACAACAAAATGATAAATACGAAAAAAACCCAACAAGATTGACATCGGGAAAATATAAAAGCATATAAATATTAGTGCCATTATTTTCTTTCAGATACGGACCCTGAAACGTGCTACTACATCTCTAAAACGAACCGTACCGTACTGTTCACAAAGCGAACCATACAGTTCACAAAGTGTAACAAACCAACCGTGCAACTAGTGTAGTAGCACGTTTTAGGGTCTGTATAACATACATGTGACTAGTGCCTTTTCCACTCGTTAAATCTACTTTTAGAGTCGATCTTCGTCCGGGGAAAGTCTTTCCATTTCCGGAACTTCCAGAACTTCCCGGGTGGTCTTGAGATGTTCCGAGACCTTGGCGTTGTCCAGGACAATAGGTGTGACGGACATAGGGTGAATAGCCTGAGTCAGGTGGGTGCTGGAGGTGGTGCTGAACTTCCGGGCGTGGAAGCGGACAAAAACGTGAGACCATTTCCTGCTGACCGCTCTTTTGAAGTTTTGCTGTACCTTGAACGAAAAAAGTTATACCTACATTCATTTTGTAGACTGTAGTTTACTTTTAATTATACATGTTCACGCACATTTGATAATTTTTAAATTATTATATCGATGTTTATTGAATAATTTTATCAAAACTGTTTTCAACATGGTTGGTGTTAAAAAAAAGGTAGAAAAGGATATTATCTATAAATGTATTACACATTAGAATTCAAAAACGCATTTAAATTGCAGTATTCACTTTGTTGTAAGAGTGAAATGCATATCTAAATTAAATAAGTTGATACCGACCTGTTTGCTGCAGAATACCCACAGTATACAGACGAACACTCCCTATAATAAAACGATTAACACAACTTATACCCTTTTTTAATTTAAGTATCTGTTAATATTTCCTGAAATACCATGTTTAATCCATTCTTTATATAATACTGAAACCCGCGGTTAGTGAAACTTATTACACAGGGACAAAATTCAAAGTCATTAGAAGACGGATAATACAAGTTGACATTAACGAAATCATTAGAGATCCTCTAAAAACCTAATATTAATACATATAACTGAAAGCATTAGATATGGTTATGACCTTTACAAAATGAATTGAGATTCTTAAAAAAAACCCATAAATACCTGTAAAATATACCTGTAAGCTTTAATTACCTGTAATCCATCCACTACTCTGTTAATGATGTAAGGGACAAGAATATCCGTGTATATGGCGTAAAACATCCACGTGAAAATAAAGTTTATGCCAAAAAGAAGAACGAGAAAGATAAAAGAACGAATGGATTTTCTGGAAAATAAAAGATAATATCATATAACTTCATTCATTTTGTATTTAGCAATGCATGTCTCAATGAGACCTAACTTAATATTATTGTTCTGCGTTGCTGTCTAACTATTTGATTTATTTCATTTGATTTTACATATTATTATCTTTTTTAAATTTAGTTCAAATGATATTCTGATAAATAATTGAGTCTTAAATATCTTATTTTTACAATTAAATAAATAGATAATTGAATAAATAAAAAAGTAAAACCACAAAAGCAGATAATACATAATCTTTCAATATAAAAATAAAAAAACAAAACAAATAAACAAGACAAAAAAAAAACAGACAAGCAAAACAAAAACGAAAAACCCATATGGGAAAAAAAGAGAGGCAACTCTTGTGAACATCTTAAAGTAGAGTTTGACGTTCAAGTATCTTTGATAATAAATGTAATTATAGAACCTTACGGTATATAGCTGGATGGCGACTGAGTATTCCGGTGTTTTACGACAATCTCCGTCATAATCACGATCAGAAAAACAATATTGCACTGCCAAAACAAAAACATAAACCAAAATAATGAAAAAAAAATATAAAATATTCTCGCGAATTATCTGATTGTAAGTTAATCAACACAAATATTTGGTGTGTTCAACAATCGAAAAATTAAAAGTATTTTAACGCCATCAATCATTATTTTTCTTTACCCGTAATATTTCAGGTTGAAAGGGAAAAAAATACTAAATTTACTTCAATGGTAATATTCTGTATCAATTTTGTACAAAAATATAAATAACTTCCTTATGTTAAATATTTTTACGAGGTTTTATCATATGGTTAGAATTAATTTTTCATGGTATCAAAAATATTACATGATAAAAATACAGCATGATGCTAATCAAAAATATGTTTGTAATTCCTGTTTTAAAGGGGCATGGTCACGATTTTGGTCAAATTTTATTTTTCTGTTTTTATTATTTGCAATGCTTTAAGAATGCATTTCTAATGATCAAATGAAATTTGAGTGCCAGTCGTTTAGTTTTAAGCAAGATACAGGGCTCACAATTCTTCGTAATGTAAACAAGGCTCGTGTGCTGTTTTTGTTTACATGTGTTCAATATATCAGTAAAAAATCTTTTTAAAGCTGGTTTGTTTAATTATTCATTTTAAGCATAAATAAAGAGTTCCTAACGATTGACACATTTATTCTAGGTCTAAAACTGGAATTTTCACTTCAAAATTCGAAATGTAAACAAACGCTTTGTTTACATAGCGACGAATTGTAAGCTCTGTAACTCGCTTATATCTCATCAAATGACACTCAAATTTTGATTGCCTATTAAAAATGCATTACTGAAGCATGGTAAACATTAAAATCAAAAAAATAATTTTTGACCAAAATCGTGACCACGCCCCTTTAAGATCGATTCAAGATTTTAATCAAAAAACTTTTTATTCTTTTAAATTGTAAATAGGCTATGGTGTATTTAAATTCGGTAATAGGAATATTCACAACTGTCTCAATCAATTTATTACGTGTTTGCCTATCCCTCAACAGTACTGCATTTATTTTGGACCGAGTTTATTTATTTTCTTGTTTTTAGCTTCGTTTTTTATTGGAATTTACTCAAATACAGAAAAAAGGATACTATTTCTTTGTACTTACAATAACAGTCACGTAATTTGGCACATATACAATCCACTCTATTTCTTTGAAGTGATAAATCCAACATCTGAAACAGAAAACATCTAAGTAATGCTGTTGTTTTTAAAGCAATATTAAGGAATCAGCAAGCACGGAACAAGAACGATGAATGAAAGGGAGGGGGTTATAGGAAAAAGTTTTAATATTTGGTGAATGTTAAAGTAACATTTTTCACATGTCTTAAAATCTGATTTTCCTTTGAAAGAAAGAATTGATCCACACATGTACCTTGAGACCTACTATAGGTCCTTTGTCTTAAGATAAGTAAAAATCTACAAAATAGTCAAAACTAAATCGGTTTTAGTTACATTTTAGTTAAAAAAGGAATAGTAATAATGAAAAACTTATAACATAAGGAATACTTACTTGAAATTATATTTCTGTATTGTTGATCTTAGTAGTGCGTAGATGGAAATTGTTATTAATGGAATGCCTATAAAAAAAGAACTCTTAAAGTTAAAAGTTAAAAGAATTACACACCCCTTTCATTTATAAACTGAAAAACTTTTTAAATCAATAAAATGCTATAAAAAAGCAAAAATCTAACGAAAAAATTGACAAGTGAAAAGAATTACACACATCTTTCATATATATTTAGATAAAAATTTTAATCAATAACATGGTATAAAAGAGCTAAAATCTAACTAAATGTTTGACACTTGAAAAGAATTACACACCCCATCCAATAAAATAGAACCACGACATCCGGATTTTTCCCTGAAAGCTGTGACGTAGAGGAACCAGTATGTTGAGTCCCTCTACGAACATCCAGAAATAAGTGGCGGATCTAAGATACAGCTGTAGGATGATCAGTACCTTACAAATAGGCTGCACACAATAGAACAAATAACTATACAAAACCATTGTTGAGTTTTGTAATTTATATGAGTTAATAAGACGTATGTCAGTACAAAATCTTCTCTAGATTACTATAAAACGAACAATAAATTTAGTAATCTAATGTTTGTGCGATTTGTAACAAGATAAAGTCATTGATTCTTTATTTTAAGAGAATTTTCAATGAAACATGATGGGAATTTAATTTAAGTTTAACTTTAACTTAAATTTAACTTAAGTTAAAAAGAACTGTTCATTAACATGTAAGAAGGTCTTGTGATACTGTTTCTCTAATCCAAGAGTCAATGGTTTTTATAAAAAAAATAATCAACTACATTCAATGATATTAAAACCTTCCTTACTGATTTCTTGTCTATAAGACTGCATTCAATGATATTCAAATTCTCCCTACCAAATTCTTGTGTAAAAGATTTCATTCAATGATATTCAAATTCTCCCTACCGAGTTCTTTTCTATAAGACTGTCTTCTTTGTGGAGTTTGTCGACGTGTTCCTTGCCAACGACCCAGTCCCAGGCCAGCGTGACAACACTCACAAGGATTAGAGATGACAGGAAGTGGAACCGTATTCGGAACATCCGCCTTGTCCCAGAGTCTAAACTTCCGGAATACCTGGAGAGGCATGAAATGTATTGAAGTATTGGAAATTGGAAAACCATTAGGAATTGACCATGGAAGAATTAAAGACTAAATGAATAACTATATTTTTTAAATTACTGTGTTTTCCTGTGTTTATAAGGATAACGATAGATGGAAACAGATCAGCTTCGATTCAACATTGCCTTGATCGATTAAAAAGGGGATTCTACATAAAGGCGAATTATGATACATGAAGTGTATCTATTAGTATTACCATTTAACCAACAATAAACCTTCACAATATATTGAAGATTTACAAAATTTAGCGAAACAGAAATGAATGATTCGAAATAATAGCTGATATGAAAATCTATATAAATAGCAAAAACTTTCAAATAAAACTTTTGATAAGTTTTTTGAAAATTGAAGATATTTTTCGCTTTTAACCAGATAGGAATGTAATATTTCTGTGTTTATTTTCATAAATTCACAAAAAGACAACGTTATCTGCACATTCCATATCCCATTTTGCCTATATTTGGACAGTTATGTTACAAAAGTCACAGCAGCTAGAAAACTACATATTTTTTTGTGAACAGAAAGTTTGTCCACAAATTGAACATATTACAATATAACTCAATATAACACAAAAATACCTCTTTTATATGATATGCTCCCAAAAAGACGATGAGGATTTTTTTTTGGTAGAAATTAGTTACCTAAATAGGGCAACGATGACAATAGAGGGAAGCAGAAAGGCCAGACTGATTACGTTTGTGACCAAGGTAACCAAGGTGTGTATTCGGAACTCCTCCTTACCGACCACTAATGTCTGTGATATGAAAAAAATAACGGATTTAAGAGATAATAAATGCACAAAATAAATGTTTTGTTTTTTTTTAAATTTATTACAGATTGTTGTACTTAATAGGATGTAATCTGGGATAATTGATAATTGACAAATCTGATGAGTAATTTAATTTAAACAAGGTATGCTTATTTTTGTGGGGAGAAGGGGTGTTCAATGTAAAAGTCCAATGCATTTTGGCTTCTCTATTTTTAATCGATGCTGCGTTATTCCACATACTCTCGCCCCACATCAAAATCACACCACTTTTCATCCGTTTATTTTATATAACATGTTGCGTTTTGTGCATTACAGATTTAATAAGTAAAGGATTTTTTCTCATTGACTCGTTTAAATCATATTACTTTTGCCGTTCTTATCATGTTTCGGTTTCTTTTTATAGATGCTGTCCTACATGCTTTGTCACATGATTGTCACATGTATTCCCGAAAGAACATAACAATCATAGGATGTCAAAAATTCAAATAACGGAAAGTAAATTTGCTAGTTTAGTTTATGAAAAGCATGACTTTCCAACGACTAACATTTTACTAAACTCGGCAACGTTATAACTAAGAAAAAAATAACTCTCACCTGCTTGCCAGCTTCCTTACAGGTGGTGTAGTTGTACAAAACATGAGCTCCATCTACTTCAAGTTTGGCTTTTTTTTCCCAGGTACCGTTTGACAAACATGTTTTCGTGAATTTTGCTACAAAAAGAAAAAAGTGCAGTAACGAAAATTTATCAAACGCTTATACTTTTAAAAAATCGTTCCTGTTGTGAAACGCTTAATGCATTTGTCGCTTAAGTTTATGACCTTTTTTCATATCTATCAAGTTTAAAGGACCAAAAACAACGTAACAATTGTTTAGGCAATTCAAATCGACTAGCAGATGGATTGAAAATATCTAAAAATTGCGTAATCTCTGTTTTTAGTTATTGTATTTTAGATTACTGGAAAAAATCAATTGAAATACAATTTTCTTGCTTTTGGTATAAAATCAACTCACTAGTTGATGCCTAGAGATTAATATCTATATTTGCAAAATATCATCCACTCTTGTTTTGAATGAATTAAATTGATTTTTTTCTATTCATTGTGACTCACTTGAATATTCTAGGGGAAAAACAATGCTTTTTGACTGTAGCATAATTCACACAAGTTTTGCTAACGTAAGTTACGGAGTTACTTTTAATGCTTTTTTTAGTGTAGCAAACCTCAGACATTTGAGGACTTTTCGTCAATTGAAAAATGTAAGGCAGATTTGTATTCTCATATAATAGGTTTTTTGGCAAATGTAGAGTAATATAAAGATCTTTTCAGAAGTAGCGGGGCTTATGTTTTTTTTTTATTTTGTTTTACATTAATTTAAAATTTTTGAAAAAAAAAGTTTGCTTTGAACGGATTTACAAAAAAAAACAAGAAAAAAACAAAACAAAAAAGAAAAAAAAACTTACACGTAATAAAATAAAAAAGAAAAGTTTCCGTAATTTAGATCATCTTATAAAAGGGAAAATATTTTTCAATCAACTATTTTTGACATAATTATTTACTATAAAGGTAAAGTCACAGATAAATTGGTTTTGATCAGTTTTATGTTTTCATTTATAATTCTCATAAGGTATCAATTTCTTAATATTCAGACATATCATTCTTCAAACATTTGAGTTAAAATTCTGACATGACAAATTAGAGACTACTTCTTTTCATTGACAGAAAATTCAGTGACATGCTCAGTTTGAATCTAATCAACTTTCGTGTCTCTGTCAGTTTGTCATTCCAAAATTACACAATTTGCCATTTATTTTTACCTATGCAAGACGCAAGCCATATTTGGTAATGCAAATAGTTGCAAAGGGATCAACTTTACTTCTGTAATTTAATAATGGGTTATCTTTTTTTACTTTTGTTACAGTTTCCAAAAAATGGCGTTCAACAGAAGACCCATGGACACATTTGTTGCCCCATTTGATTAGGAGTTATGCAGAGACTAACAAAGAGAGGAAAGTTTTGTCGAAGGTACAGTATCTATGCAAACATAAAGGATAAAAGGATGCGTCCAAAGTTACGAGTCAATGTAGGTACTTTTTGTTTAAACTTTGAAAGGTTTCTTTTAAAAGTGGCTATTATTTGCTATTGGTTAACGTAACATCCATAAAAGAATTTCACAGTGAGAATGCAAACATAAGAGCGCAAACATTTAGACCCACTGCCTTATACACTTAAAAGGGAACTTACAATATATAAAAGCAAGTTTATGGGATTGAATAGTAAAAACTGATATGGTTTTTTAAAAATCAAGATTTAAGATGTACTATTAATCATAAAACATACAAGTCACAAAATATAAAAGATCATTTTAAAACATTTCAAAACAGGAAATAAATCGGATTTTGATCAATTTCCTTATTCCGCTTAAATTAAGTTCTGGCCTAATGAAATAGAAATGCATATGTATTCAGAAATTACTGTAATTCTTATTTTTCTATCAAAGAAACGCAACTGATAGGATTTTGACATGTTTACAAGACATTAGATTAATGTATTCATTCAGAAATACAAAATTTTTTTTTTAAAGACAAGGTCTAAACTTAATTAACAACATATCGGCGGTCAAGATGTTAAACCCAATCATTGAAAATTAATTAAAGGAGCCTCAGTTTCAAATTTATCAATTATTTTGTCTATCTGTTGTCAGCTCCATCATCTGCCATATTTTTGCAAAACTGGAGTCATGTTTTTGACGTAATTCCATTTCAGTAATGGGATTAACTTTATTTCCATGAAAAATTTACAATAGTTGACTGTATCTAAGTGTAAAACAGCTATTTAGACAATCCTTATGATATCGAATTCATATTACAAGTTTTATATTCATTTTTAGGAGCGGTGCAAACACTTTGAACGGGAAAAGAGATAAGTTTTAAAGTAGTTTGTTGAATGACAACATATTTCATTCATTCATCGATTAAGTAACCTTTTAAAAATGTAAACTATTCAGCTTATATGATTGCAGCATTAAAACTCAGTTCATATAAACTAAATTCTAACTTATAATATATCATCGCTAGGAATAGGAAGTTTAGTCAAAGACAAAACCTGTCGAAAATATATATAAACAGGAACCTATTCTCTAATTGAAACAAACCCATTCGTTTCAAATGATCACACCCCCTCTGACTGTCTGTCTGTCTGTATGTCTGTCTATTCTTTCTCTTTAGGTTCTCTTCTTCTCTCTCTCTTTCTCTCTATCTCTCTCTGTAACACATACCTGGCTGAAACGTTGGAATATAATATGACGGACAGTCCAAGGATACCACTGTTCCATTGGGAATGGAACTTATACAGGACATTCCATCCCAGATGGAGGGACAGTTTGCCACCGGTATTTCAAACGATGCATTAGACGAAATATAATCCTCACAGCATTTCGTGGCCATCTTTGAGCACTTGACCCATCTTTCACAGTCATTTTCGATCAAACCGCTGCACGCAATATCCACACTAGTCCTGTTATTAACATCAGGCACAAATGAAAATCCTGACGGAAACAGTTGGTTTTCATCCGTAGCTTTCAAAGCACGCGTCTTTAAGATATCGGTTTCCCAGTATACCTTTGATTGTTCACTCAGGTGAGGTAACAAGAGCCGATAACAAAACAAGGAAGTTACGATATTGTACAACTCCAGATGGGTCAGACATATAGTCAGATGCAACATGGCCGGAGAATGCAGCTAGCAATATACAAGGCACAATGATTCACATTCAGATTCCATCACTCAAATGCTGCTTTTCGGAAAGAAAATGACAGTTTAGTGTTATTGATCAATGGCTTCCGGTTTTTTCCTCTTTTGTCTGGCTGAGAATCTATTTGTATGGAAATCCACTGTTCATCTTACCTCTCAATGCAGTTTTCCTGATATTTTTTTTTGTCAAACTGTCTTAAGAGCAACTATCTCATCGTTATAGAAAAATGTATATGTTTTTTGGCTTGTTAAATATCATACAGAGACACTGGATGTAAACAGGAAAAATGTCAAGGGGCGGGTTGCCTCTTTGGAGCAAAGTTTTTCCTTCGACGGGAAGTGTTACTGATGATTATGAAGTCATGTTTCCTGGCCCTTGTGGTCAAAAGAAAAAGAAAAGGAAAAAAAGCGTGGGTTCAAGAGATAAAATCAAGATTACTTATCTGATTATTTTATTAAAAGAAAAGAGAATTGTGTAGTTTAAACATGTTTTAATTGAAAAAATTTGATAAACATTGGGATAAAAATGGACAAAGAACTGCGTGCAAGGTCAAGATCTAGGGAATGATTCCAGAGTGTCTTTTTTGGTGCTACAACCATCATGACGTCATAAAAGATTTAATGAAAATTTTTCTGTATTTTACGTCTTTAAAAGAATTATGTAGAATATTTAAGTGTTCTTCACTTTTTTAAATCAAAGTACAGAAAAAGTAACCCCGATACCTATATCAAATTTGACATCATTTTAAAGAGAGGGTTTAGAACTTGTTCAAATGTCGTTTTTGAAGATATTGTTAGCATTCTAGATATATTTCATTCTTCCGAGAATTGTTACTTATTTCCTTCATATTACATAGAAATTGACTGTTAAAAATATGGATTTTTTTCTCGATTCCATTTTTTCTCGTTATCAACTTTCTGAAAACCGAAAATCTTACTTGGCACACAAAGTCAACATTTATGGTATTTATCATTTTTTTTTTAATTTTTAAGCATTTTTTGCATGCAATGACATAATGTGCTGTACAATGTTAGATTACATCAAGATTCTAAGGGGATTATTCTATGGAAACAAATCTAAAATGATAATATACGGTTAGTTTTGCTTGACGTAACAACGTTTTGTTTCTTAAATTTTAGATTATCAACCAGCTATAGACTACTGTGTGTAAAGTTTCACTTTTGTATGATTTCAAAAAATGTTGAAACAATTGAAGTAAAATGATATCTAACAATGCTATATTTTTAATTTAATCTTATACTTTTTAAGTTAAGGTAGATTGCTTGAAAATTCCATTTTCATTGTAATGTTTCTTTTAGAATGCATTTATCATGATATCAAGAAATGAAGACGTTTACATTCTTGGTTAATTAGAAAAGAAATGAAATAAAACTTAAGTATCATTAGTAAATTTAAAATATTGGCATTATTATTTTAACACATTGTCACCAAATTCTTGTTCGTTATTGCTAATCGTTAGAGATTGTTTAAACTTATATAACCATGTAAAAGCATATCTTAAGAACATAAAAAATATGCAAAAAGCATGTGCCAATTAAAAGAAAACTATTCAGAGCTTCTGAACATTGTAAATTAAATAAAAAAATCTGGTAAGTTGTTTGTAACTGCGTTTATATTGCAGAGCGATTGATATGAATGAAAACTTCATTATAATTTATTTAAGTGAGAAGTAATGTTAAGAACCCATGCTGAAGTATTGGTCGCATATCTTTTGTAGTCCCTCACGCATTTTCTTCGAATTATTATTCTTTCATCTATGAATCCTGTTACTATAGAAAAAAGATTGCAAATTAAAGTAGCACTTAAATAATGAATACATGTATCTTTTATATAAAGATCTTCAAAGATCTTTAAACTATGACACGTGAAAGCAATTAGTGACAATGCGCAGCAAACGTATTGGCATTAGAATTCGTAATAGTCCCCTCTTCTGATGAATACAGTTGCCCGTTTGGTGGGGATCCTGTTCATGAACAGGTAAACAAAGCTACTTCCATATTTTTGCCAAGTACATGAATGCTATTTAAATTATACGATTACCAGTTTTTCAAGTCAGGGTGAAATATTCAACTGATCAAAATTAAACTTAAAAATAACTTTAAAATGAATATCATAAAAATACAACCCCTCTCATAAAATAAATAAATAAAATAAACAAAAAATATAATGTTGAAATATGCAAAGATTTGTTTCTACTTAAAGCACCTTTTGTCTCCAATTTTTCATTTCATTTTACTAGCTCACCGTTGCAATGCATGTATCATGTCTATCCATTATGTATTAATGATATGTAGTATCCATAATACACACGCATATACATACATTTTTATTTTTTTTTTAAACAATTCATACTTTGGAATGAACATGTACGCAATTTATGTGAAATGTATTTGAAAGATAAAAGTAAACATAATGTTTTTCACCTTTTGATACATGTATGCGGTGGTTTTGTCGGGACGTAGCATGTTCATATGTGTCAGGCGTGAGTTAGAGTCTGTTGCTTTAGTTCGGGTTTCCTCTCGGATGTCTGAGCAATGTTAGGAACAGAGACCCTAATTGTAAGGTTCCTGTATCTGTGGTATTTCATCCACCAAAATAAATCTCTTATGTCCGTTGTGGTCAGAGGCTCTTTAAGAAGATCTTTGTCCCGGAGAAGAAAAACCTTGTTAGCTAAGACACTTGACCTAAAAAAAAGCTGATCCCGTGCAGCAGTTCTTTTTTGGATCAGAGTGCTTCGTATTAAGGACACACTTTCTAAGATTTTTTTTTATTTCGACGAAAATGTATACAAACAAGACGTCAAACAATCGATGATTTCATTGATGATTTGTTGAACGTAGATTTTTTTATTTTCACATTTGCTAATGATTACAAACATTGTTATTTACAGTTACAGTTAACAAACACGTTATTTAATTTTAAAGACTACTCCTTTCCAACCTACTCACGTCATTAACTTAATGAATTGCACTTTAGTTTATTATTTAAAAAAAAATTGCCAAGGGTTTCTTGACAGAACAGAAAAAACACAGGCGGGTTTACATCAAGTGAGAGTACTCATTTTTCATAACTTTCTTGAGCAAATTCCCTATAATTCAATAACTCAATTGTTAGATGTTCAAAATGCATACCATATATAAAGAGTCTCATGGTGCTGTTTTATTACTGTATGCAGACTTATTTTCGCCCCGTGTAATTTTCGCCCTTTTACACATTCACAACAATTTTCGCACCGTCTTGACTTTGTCAAGTTACAGATGTGTTGAAAGTTAGATAATTTACGACATGGGAATTTGCCGAGTCTTAAATTCGTCCACTGATTACTATGGCGAAAGGGCGAAAATAAAACGGGGGGGGGGGTGAGATTTCCCTTTATATTGTATCACGTACCAGTTGTTTACTCTTACCAGAACATATCACATCTACTGTAGATTCTAATAGTAAATCACGAAGCCGTCTTTACTAGCAATAATGTGATTGTATCATTATGAAGACTTGATTTTGCTACACCAACAAGACATTCTAAATTCTAAATTCCATTTCTAGGGAATTGTTGAATACCTGAGCACATTCATAAACTTGCAGTTTACGATGCAATAAGAAAGTTTAAAGTTCCTTATTGCACTGGGCATCATTTTATAGATACTTGCGCACCTTCTAGATTTTTAAATCTTAAATCCGTTTTAAACTCGGACGATGCAATGAAGATGTATTTGAGTTGACAAATTGATTTTTCTGGATTTTTTTCTTGGTTAAGTATACCGTTTAAAGTCAAATGTTGTAATGTAGTACGAAAAGTTATAATGTAATATTATTCTTTCATTCTTGATCATATTCGGGTTTTTTTGGTCAATTTGTTTTGTCATTTCGTATTTAGAATAATTCAGATATTGTTAAATCGTACCATGAAGCATTTGATTTTTATTTATTTTTTTTTTTAGTTTTTAGGACTTTGCTATTGAGTTTTGAAATTAACTTCTTTTGGAACTTCAAACTAAACTTTTGACTTAAACGTAAAACCCACTCGTTGCTATGCAACAAACTTTATTCTAGTTTTATTTGTTTTGGTTTTTGTCAATTTTGGGCGACGGGCGGTTGTTTATTGGTTGTGTTGGATTTTTCTTCGGTTGAAACTTCAGTGTTTATGCACATTTTCATGCAATAAAATTATTTATTTAACTTTTTTTTTTGCATCTGTTTAACTTGATTTGTGGACAAATTGTATTTGCAGTCAGAGCCAGATGTTAAAAGGGCGGAATCCGTGTTCACCAAGGTAAGATCTGATTGTTGCAACACAGGGTTGGTGACGGTTTGCCATTCTGAGAAAAAAATACAATCTGAATTTAAAGATTATTATGATTAAATTTCACACACTATACACGTAATCTATTTATGAAAATATTATCAATTTAGCTTTATCATTATACATTTTCATGCAAAGCTTAGTTGGCGTCTAAAAATCTAAAAAAAAAAAAAAAAAAAAGAATATGATCAGAGCCCTTCCCTTAAAATTTGCTCTTAATGTCAAATGGTAAATTAATCTTTGAATCTCTATACCGAATGTGTTGGAGTTTGTTTACGTAACCGTGGGTTATTTTTACAAATGACGCAATAAATTATTGTAAAATGAATTTGGAAAACTGATAATGTTTTCAATTTTGGAAAAATCGCAATGAATGGCCATATGTTTCCATATCATATTATTTCGAACTTTGATATCAGTTAGAATCGATGACATTGTTGACGTATTTACAGTTTATGGCGCATTAACTTTCGATGGTAGACGGACGTCAGATTTTATGCTCATTCATCTTAGTTTTTTGCTGCTTTTTCCTCTTTTTAAATCTCCCATTCGTAGTTGAATATTGAATTTAGAATCCCCAAAAATCCTGAATACTAGTTTAATTTACTTTAGATTTTGCTTATAGGAAGTAAAAAAATATAGAACATAAATAACATATATAAAAAAAAACGAAGATGATTTCGTCTGTTGCTTATTTGGAAAATCGGTTAACACCAAAACAAGAACGTAAAAACTGATTCACTTAAGTTTTAAGATTAACAATTTACAATCATATCAACAAACATTTTTTTTAATATTCAATGGATTTTCTGTAAATTTACACGTAATCCAGCTTGCAAGGTAACTAAAAGGTGGTATGTGACCTAATTTTGTAACAGCTAGACTGAATTGATTAGATGGTCCGTTAGCGTGTGTAATATCATCTGTCCCACTGCTTAATTTTTCTCCAAAGAGAAATCCGTTAGATGACTAATGTGACATAAACGTGATGGCTTTATCATTAGAACGGCTGCTCTATGAAGTATAGATCAATAAATGTCAATTTTTTCTAAAGAGAAAAATCTTTTTTTTTTTTTCAAAATGTCTGCATAAACATTGTCACGTGTATGATTATTATATAATGTTCAAATTAAATCTTCAGTGAATTTGGAAATATTTTTCCCCACATACTGTAGCACAAATTTTTTTTTTTTTTACTATTCTCATTTACGCGACAACATTAAGAAATAAATGTCCCAATTGCACTATTTTCATTATTTGTGCAATATAACGACACTGCAGATACAGACAATCATCTTTTACACAATTATTTTAAAAAATTACCACACTCAATTTGGATGGCACTCCCTAATCGTGCACACGAATCAAAGGAACATTTGGTCATTAGGCCTGAAGAAAGAAAAATGCTTCAAAACTAAATGTCATCAAGATTCAAATTCTAATTCTTTCCTAATGGCCACTGGGAAGTTGCAAAAACAGTTCATGTTGAGATTTAATTTTCGTGTCTTCCGGAATAGACAGAGGAATGATACATGAACACATCTTAATGCAAGCAATTTTTAAACCGAGTGCTTCGGACAATTGTCATTATATATCCATCATTCAAATAAGACAAAATCATCAGTGTACACTTCTTAGCTGGTTCTTGGTCAAACAAATATCGCATACATGTCCATTGCATAAGCTTTTCAACAACTATTTTGAAGGACACCTTAATCTTGCTGTTTCTGTTATTTATTTCTTTTAAAGATGTAATAACATTGTTTCGAGAAAAGTAAAAGTGAAACATATTTACATTCATCTGAATCATTTATCCCTCAATGTTTAAAGTTGCAGCTGAATTTAACACAAAATTTCAAAAATAACTTTTTGGTGTTTGATTTAAAACATTTAAAGGTTACGTTGATCGTGGAAAATCATGCAAAAGATGTAAAGTGTTATCCCTGGATGAAATTGTGCGCTATTCTTGCAGTTTAAAACCAGATATTGTTAGGCATTACTCTTTGTTCTCCTTGTAATTTCATACCCATTTGCAATTAATGGTTTTCATCGGCTTTCACTTTTAAAAATGTGGGTTCAGATAACAAGCGCTTACCATAATTTCACTACGCTCTACTCTTGGGAACACTTGGGATTGCAGTCAGATAATATTTTGTTTTTAAAACCTAATTTACCGACCAACCGACAATGAACCCTGTTTGTTATAATGCAATAGGGACAGTAATGCGTAGTAAAACGTAGAAATGTTGGCATTTATTGAAAAATGGAGCAAAAAATAGAAACATTATTAATAACATCGAAAATGGTTAGAGGACCTTCAACAGTTGATTACTAGAAAAACGAAATATTTAAGTAAAAATAAAACAAAATGATATAATAACTAGTACAAATGCAATGATTTATCTAGTAGAATTGGTCATTTGTAACATAAATTTGTCATTCGTTCATCGTTTCCATGAGATTACCATTGAACTGTTTATGAAAAAAATAATTTTCATAACATATTGCAATACGTACATGTACTTTTGAATACATGCATAAGGGAAATAAGGTTCATGGGAGCAGTTTACTTTTCCATCTCTCTACCTTTTCTTCGATATTTGACGATATTGTCTTGGTTTATCATTTGTAAACGTCTCTCTCTCTCTCTCTCTCTCTCTCTCTCTCTCTCTCTCTCTCTCTCTCTCTCTCTTATATCGTCTTTCAAAGTATTTTTCAAAACGCATGCATTTGATATTTCTTCTTGAATACGTTGATATTTGTTGAAAGGGAACGTGTTATTTGAAATATAGTTAAATAATTATATTCACTTATATGAATTTAAGATTAAAATGATAAATCATAAACCTCACCAAAGTTATTTAAAAGTGCGATGACTTATTCTGGTATATTGATTTACCTGAAAAACTATCATACATAACAAAGTTATGTAAATATTGTAAAAGCAGGCATGTGTGTTTCAATAATGAGACATATTTTTGTTATACTTTCATGTTAAATACTGAAATCTGATTGGTTAAGACGCAGTTCATAATCCGTTCTATTACCCTCAGCGTTAGCAACGCACTTAGCAACGGGTAACATTACAAATTGTTACATGAGCGAAAATTATGCGCGAACGCTTCGCTGCAGAATTCACGTTATTCCTATAAAAAAGCAGTAAAATTTTCTTAAAATTAAGACATTCAGTATAACAAAATAAATAGTGCCTGTTTGGGAGGATAACAGTTGAAATTGACACCCCTCGGAAACCATTGTCAACCTCCGCTTCGCATCGGTTGGCAATGGTTTTCTTGGGGTGTCAATTTCAACTGTTACCCTCCCAAACAGGCACTATTTATATGATGTTATATTCATTTGTCAACATACATGTAGTGTATAATTAACTTTAGCCCATTATCCAGACAGGTAGTATTCAGCAGAAACATAAGGTTTTCGTTTTGTTTTGTTTTGTTAATCAATGTACGTTAAAGTAACAAAGTGCTGTGTGACGTATTCGAAGGAAACACTCATTAATAATCTGGCATGGGAACAAATTAATCATCAATTGACGTAAGTCTGAATAACCGAATATTGTTTCAGAACTATCCCCTTTAAAAGTACATTTCTAAACCCTTTAAAGTATGAACGTTGATCCTTTCATTTCTACATATGAATATCCATCCGTTCTCATCCTGAAATCAAGATAACTGAGGGGAATGGATAGTCAACAAATTACCCATCAGATTTTCCTTAAAAAAGTTTTCATTACTTTTAAAACTATAAACTATAATTGAACAACGAACGACAAATACCATATATTAGCTTCAGAGTTTGAGATTTTGTTAATACAAAGCTCTTCTTTTGAAGGAGATAAATATTGTCCTTTAAAAAAGACAAGTCAGTTCTGAAAGTTCAAGTTTATCTCGTAAGGAAAATTTTATATTATTTTATTCATCAGATCTGCCATAAAGTTACAGTCATGAGTGTTTAGACGTAAGTTATAAACTTTTAATAAGTCAAGAAATTTTCCAAGAATTTGGCTTTTAACTTTGAGTGGTTTCCTTCACCTTAATACAATGCTCTTCTCTTATTAAGCCCGCTTAAGGACTAGTGATTCTGTATGGAGTTATTATATATACATGTTCCATTGTATGAATAGTACCAAACAGGCAATATTTATTTTATTATGCTGAATGTGTTAATTTTAAAGAAAACTTCATTGCTTTTAGATTTTGTACTTTTGTAATGTCGTAAATTCTACGTCGAACCGTGCGTGCATAATTTACGCGAATTGAACAAATTGTTGTGTTACCCGTTGTAAAGGGTGTTGATAACGCTGAGGTTAATGAGACGGAATATAGGCTGCGTCTTAACCAATCAGAAATCATTATTTAACAGGAAAGAATAATAAATTGAATTGCCTTTGTATAGTAAGAATTTTGAGACCGTTTGTCTATTAAAAGAAGCTTGTCATTAATAATGGGAACACTTCACCTTCTACATAATCCTAAAAATTTGATATTAAATGTATTTAGAACATTGTTGATTTAAGATGACTGTATATTTATCACAGGAACAAACTAAAGTCAGTCTTATCACACAACCATTTCCGTTGGCGAAAAACATTAATATTCGCCATCGGAAATGGCTGAGTAGTTACGAATGGATTAAACTACTGTATAGTAGTTTGATTTGAAAAAGGATGTATGTAGAATGTTAAACCATCTTACAATATCAGTTTTAGATGCAAATTTAGTTTGTTAAATCAATTGGTCAATCTCACTTTTGTTTTGATTATTAAAGTAAATAAATTCCAAAAAAGAAATCGTTAGCAAGGCCTACATGCAAAACGCGCATGCTCGGGGTTTATAACAATCGTTTACAATGTGACAGTGAGAGCTCTCCATATTTTCTTTGAAAGGAAATAAAACGATTAAAAAAATAAGATGTGAAGTTATTTTTTATAGGATGTAACATGATTATATTTTAACAACACTAGTACATGTATACTATAATTAAAAAAAAACCAAAGTTGATATTTAAAACGATCCTATATTGAATAAAATGCTAAACTTGTCTGCATTCATAGTTTGTGTCTTTCAATTTAAAATTGTATCCACTTTAGTGCTTAGATTTATATGTTCATGTGGTAGAAAGAAAAATAACTCTACGGAATGGTCTTTTGGACCCGTACATGTACGTTGTTTGAATGTCTTAAGGTACTTCACTACACCGAGACTTATACTTTTTAAGACACTACGTCACAAGATGGCGATTTAAATGTTTTATTAAACTGTTTGTATCAATCGATTCAGATGTATATCGTCATAGCTCAGTGGTAAAAGTATCAGGCTTGTGAACCGCAGGTCATGAGTTCGAATCCATCTGGTGCTTGTGTTTATGTTTACTGAATGGGATTTTTGAAAATATCATTTTTTATCTAAAATTGCACATTTGTTCGCCTATTTGACATATATACTTCTTATCCATCATGCCTTCTATCATAATCAAGTAATTTTCTGCTGATTTGAGAAACTATTTCAAGGTGTAGTGAGGCACCTTAAACAAAACTAAATTCAATATTTTCCAGTGCAATTTTTTCAAAAATATTAAGATATTCGACATATTGTAAAAAAAAAACCACAAATAGTAAAATATATGCTTTAAGATTGAAGTAAATTATACGGAGTTTTCCCTCATTTATTGATAGTAATAGTGAATTTTCAAACAACTCATATCAGAATTTTTAAGGTGGATACGATGGTTGATTTGTTGATAGGCCAGCCTCCCTAATGTTTCAAAATGCTTAATATATATAGATATGAAGTCATAATATATAAATAGTGCCTGTTTGAAAGGGTTCAGTTGAAATTGACACCCCGAGGAAACCATTGTCAACCGACGCGAAAAGGAGGTTGACAATGGTTTTCGAGGGGTGTCAAATTCATCTGTTACCCTCCCAAACAGGCACTATTTATTTTATTTTACTGAATGTCTCAATTTTAGAGAACTTTTTACTTTTTTATATAGAAATGACGTGAATTCTTCGGCGAACCACACGTGCATATTTTAGGCGCATAAAAAATTTCGTTGTGTTACCCCGTTGCTTAGTGTGTTGCTAACGCTGAAGGTAATAGAACGGATTATGAAACGCGTCTAAACCAATCAGATTTCAGTATTTAATATGAAAGTGAAATAATACTCATTGTATACTGTATACAGGGTACTTTTCGCCCCGTGTTACTTTCGTTCTTCTATACTTGCAAACACTTTCGCCCTGTCTTGAATTCACCAAGACAGAGTTGATTTAAAGAGAGTTGAAATGAGAAATTTGAGTTTGCTCAGTCATATATTCGCTGACAACGAAGCGAATGGGGCAGGAATAAAACGGGGCGAATATTTCTCTGTATACAGTACGCAAAAGTCCATCAACGGTTCTGTAGGTTCGAATTCCATCTACATAATAACATTCAAAGAACAATAAATAATTAATAATAAAAATACACAATGACACGTGTTAAAATTCATAAACACTAAGTTTTAAGTAGTTATGTAACAACTACAGAAAACAGTAATTTCATCGTTAGTTTTTATGTTGATGAAGATTAGAAACACGTTGTGTTTTACTTTACCTTGTAAAAAAAAATGAAAGAGCACTGTCGAAATTGATGTTGCTTTGAAAATTCATAAAAATGAAAACCAATCACAATTTTTTTGGTAATGTAACCATGTAAAATTTCAAACATCTGTTTTTGAAAGCATTATTATTTCATAACGCCAATTTTAACAGATTAAAACGACAAATGATAATGTTGGTGTTAACATAGGATAAGTGCTCTATGTGTAACTAGTTAAGATATTTCTATGAACATTTTTGATTATATTGGGTTTTCTTTAAAAGAAGAGTTCTTCATGAAAATATAGGAAAATGCCTTAAAAATTAACAGATAAAATATATTAATTGTTTCTATATAAAATATTGCTTAAGTACAGCCATTTATAAGAACCAGGTAGAAACATTAAATACTGCAAAGGTTGAACAAAAAAAGTCAAAATCTCCAATGATCTCCTGGTGGTCCATAAAACTTCATATTAAAATTGTTTATTTGAAATCGATGAATAATTTGATGACCCCCCCCCCCCCCGTGAAAAATAAAAAAAGTATTGATTATGGATATCAATCCTACAGTAATACTTAAAATCTATATTTGAATTTGAACAAAGATATGGCGGTTGTTCGGGTAAAATATTCACAGGTACTACATGTATATTTGTGACCTTTTTTAATGTTGTGTACGTCATTCCACTGACGATTCAAACATATTCCGACACATTACCCAGGTCTCCTACCACGTCGTATGTTTCATTTATTATTGCACCATGTCAAACTTTATGATTAACATAAAATTTGCATTACGGGCTTAAAATAAATTTGTTAGAAAAAGTTGCTCACGCAATACGTCACAGTTCATGGAAATTGAGACGCTATATTAAATCCCAACGCAAAGCAAAATGCAACTTTAGCTAATTGTTACAAACTTCATCATCAAAATGAAATTTTGGAAAACTCTGTTCTTTGGAGTCTTATTTGAAGTGTGTCCTTTTAATTTGGCCAGTAACGAGAGGTCTTATGAACTCGTTGATAAAGATAAGTATCCAGAGTCAGGCGTTTTACAAACCTTTGAAGACGTTCACAGTCCTGCACAATGCGGAGTACTTGTTCATGGAGCGCCAGAATACTTTTACAACAAGTTTTTGAATGTGTGTTTATCAACTGAACAGGGGCCTCAGTCGTCGCTGATGGCTGCCCCTGGCTTCTATCATTACAGACTTGCATCTGAAACCTTTTGTAAGTATTTACAAACTTTTATGAAGGCTTGATGGAGAACTTTTTTTACTTTTGTTAAAGGCAATAAATTGAGGATAAAAAAGTTGATTGAATGTTTGTTCCTGAAATGTTTGAATCATATTAGATATTAAATATATGTACATCGTAGAAAGTATTGGATAGCAGGCAATATACATAATTATGTTAAACTTTGTTCTCTCCAACAGTCATTGTGCATTAAAATCTCTCAATCTCTCTCTCTCTCTCTCTCTCTCTCTCTCTCTCTTTCATCGTCATATGCATGTGTTCGATGCTGTGTAAGGAAATTCCCTTTCTGTGCTTAAGATTAAGATTTAAATAAGTCACCAAGTATTATCAAACATCATCATTGTAGAAACTTGCTGACTATAGTTTAAGTCAATGGAAAACAACTCTCGGTTTTGGAGAGGATTCATTCAGATTTTATTTGACCGAGAATATTTAAGTTCGCTTTTATTCATCCTTCACGTAAAATTATTGCGTTATTATTATGAAATATAAGCCTATCAAAGTAAAACTCCTGCAACTCATATTTAAAAGAAAATATTCCTTATACATATGTAATTCTATGGGATCTAATGTACAATGTCTCTACAGATGGAACCTCGACAAATGAACCTGAGATATCCACTGGACATCATACACTGGATAAAGGTAAACAACTCTGCTCTTCAGTTTGGTGTGTAAGCACAAGAGAGTTGGATTATTGTGCTCATTTGTATACCTGGTACAGGACAAGATTCAAATGTTGAGTCAAAATTCTTCGAATTATTTCTTTACTAAAGAATAGTGTATGGTCAAAAATTTCATATCTAAATTTTATAACCTGATCTATTTGGTAATTAATTGGCCACCCAGCCTTTTGAAACCCCGCACAAAGAATCCAATTTAATTATTCTTTATGATAATGATTATGTAAATGTATGTAAAAATGTGCATACAATCATCGCTTTGACAGGCAATAATATTTACTTCGAACTATTTTATTCCAACTCTTGTTATTCTGTTTCAAATACCGATAAATTTTGAAGCGCCATCAAAGACAAAACACTTTTTGGAAATACAAAGTTTAAATGGCGCTAAGTGCATTACATAACGTTTTATTCATGAAGTATTGACGGTTGCATAATTTGAACTAACAAAACAACGTTTCGTTTCACTTTGGCTTGATCAATAAATACTCGTTGAAAGACATTTCCCAGCGATTCTGAGGATGAATCAGCCAATTAAATCAACTGGGCATGATAAGGACCAAGTACATTATCCAAAAATTTCAAATACTCTAATCTTTGTGCATTTCTACATATAATGTAAATTACGGTATTTGTAATTGGTTATTAATAAAGGTCAATAGACAAGTTAAATGGATATGTTGTAGAGGCAATAATTCTGTTTACAGTTTAGATGTAATAAATTATTTTTTTTTACATATATTCACAGGAAAAAAAATCTAAATCATTAAAAATCATCAGTAAAACAATTCGAATGAGAAAAACATGGCATTTCCACAGCACGACTGTAGGTCTAGGAGAATAAAAGTTGGTTACGATATTACAATGACTATGAAACTGAATCGTAAGGATGAGAAAAAACTTTCAAAAACCCAAATATAGCTACATTTAACCGTACAACAACCTTGATGAAAATATATTTAAGGAAACATTCAATCTTGGCTTGAAAGACTATTGTAAATTAACTCATTTCATAGATAAAACTCTTTACCATCCCCACTATACCCCACCCCCATCCACCACACTCCCCTCCTCTCAACCTCCATAAAACCAATATAGTCAGCTTTAAGGAAAGCACACCTTATGTTATTTGATATTGCTTATCTTTATAAACTACAGGTTATACTATGTTATAATTTAGAGAATACAACATCGAATGAGCCTGTGACATATGATCTTGACACTTCAACAGTACACCAAACAGGTAATACAGAAAATGGTAAAGGATTTGTTGTTCTGTAATTTCATGTATTTCATGGGGAAAAACTCAAACTCAATAACGGAACATGATTAAATGAAAAAAAAAAGATAACTTAAATCTTAATAGCATTTCATTGTCATTTAAAATACAGACATTATAAATATATTTCTCTACATGAAATTCATTTTAACCATATTACATCATGTTTCTCAAATGTTTTTTTTTTCGTTATGAAATCAAACACATCTTTAAAAAGGAGTTATTTCTAATAATGTTATGGTATCTAATGTGCAATATCTCTACAGACGGAACCTCGATAAATGAACTCGAGATATCCACCGGACAACATACACTGGACAAAGGTATAATAAACAATACTTCTCTTCAGTTTGCTGTGTACGCACAAAAAGTCTCATTTCACAACCTCCCTATGATGAAGAGCTTTGTATAACGAAACAGAGAAGTATTTAAATGTTGAGTCAAAAATCTTTGGATTTTTTTCTTTCCAAAACGATAGTGTATGATAAAAAATCTAAAATCTAAAGGTATTTTATTGACCAGCTAGCCTTTTAAACTCCGTATAAAGTATGTAACTCAATTAAACTTTATGATGATTATTCCTTTCAGTAGAAATGTTTTTGTACATTTATATCATTGCTAGACAGGCAATACTATTAACTTCGAACTATTTATTCCAACTCTGGTTAGTCCGTTTCAAATACCTATAAATTTTAATGCTCCATGAAAGCCAAAAGATATATTGGAAAAACAATTTTTAAATGGCGTTAAGTGCATTGCAACACGTATGTTTCAATCATTAAGCTTTGATGGTCTTTGAAACACTTTCATGTTGCATACCTTGAACTAATAAAACATTTTGTTTTACCTTCGCTTCATCAATAAATACTCGTTGAAAGTTATTTTTCAGCTGTTCTGAGGATGAATCAGCCAATGATATCAGTTGTTCATTAAAAGGACTAATTTTATAAAAGTAAATACATTGTCCATAAATTCCAGATACTCTAATCTTTATTTTATTTTATTTTTTTTTTCAATGTAAACAACGCTATTCATAATTGGTTATTAATTAGGGTCCATGGAAAAACTAAATGGCTAAGTTTTTGGGCGATAATTTGATTATAATTTGAATGTGATTACAATTTTAAAAAAGAAATTTTATTTACAAATATTCACAGAAAAATCAATATCACAAAAAATACTGTAAACGTATTACATTTGGCTGTGTATTCTATTTAGCTTTTTTGGCGGAATGCGGCTTCTGCTAAATCAAGTACATCGCTAAATGCAATGCATATATGTATAAGAATAGTCACATTCAGGAATAAGCTAATTCAAATCCACGCCAACTTGTTCCAAATATCGTAGACGCCAAATATAGTACGTTTACAGTATTCAGTAAAACAACTTGATTAAAAATAACTCATTACAAGTCTAGATCTTTATTAGAATAAAAGTTGATTACTATATTTCTATGGCTATGAAGAGATACCATGATGATGAAAACAAACTTTCCGAAACTCATTTACTTTACAGTTACAGGCAGGAGAATCTAACAACAATGGCGAAATAGAAATATATTATTTATACGTACAATAACTTTGATGAAAATAAATCTAAATAAGCATTCGAAGTGGTCAGGAAAGACTTTTAATTAGTAAATTTATTTATATCATAGTTTGAATTCTTTACCATACCCCCACATATACTGTACCCCCAAAAAGCCTATAAGTAAGCTTTAGGGAAAACACATTATACATTACCGTTATATTTCAGAGAACACAACACCGAGTGAGCTTGTTACAAATGAACTTGACACTTCAACAGTACAACAAACAGGTAATACAGAAAATAATTTTTAGAGAAAAATTTTGGTCGCATGTAAAATATATCTCAAACCCAATAACAGAACATGATTAAAGGAAATGCTGTTAAAGGGAAATATTCGCACCCGTTTTATTTTCGCCCTTTTCCCCCTTCTTGACTACGGGCGATTTTAAGACGGGCAAATTGCATTGGCTCAAATTATCTCCCCCTTCTTGACTACGGGCGATTTTAAGACGGGCAAATTGCATTGGCTCAAATTATCTCCCTTTCAACACAATTTTGGGCGGGCGAATTCAAGACGGAGCGAAACTGTTGGGCAAAAATAACAAGAAGAGAAAATAAACCTGTATACAGTATTTCATTTAATGATGCTCTGTTATTGAGATTGACTTTCACTAGTAGGATATCTTAAATTTTGAGATTCAAATATTTGTATTAGTATTTCATTGTCTTTTAAAATACAGACGGTATAAATATATAAAATCTACATGAAATTCGTTTTAACCATATTACTTCATGTTTCTCAGTTGTCTCTTTTCTTTTGTGAAATCAAACACACTAACAACCAAATTACCTTAATGATTTGTCATAACTCTTTATATTTTCCATTTTCACTTTTGCAGTTTGTGAAGGAGGCTGGTCTCCTTATGGATCTCATTGTTACTTTTTTAGTACATCGAAAATGTCTTGGGACAAAGCAAAGGTTATTGTTGAAATCTCAAGTTGTATTCCTAACGTGTTTTATATGTTGTATAAAAAGATCTGTAGTTGTGAACGAAACAAAAATTATTTTTCAAATTGGGTCGAATTTTACAATTAAAACTATTATCCTTACATTTTTAAAAGATATATGGTTTTTTCATGAATATGTATGCCTGAATTAGAACTGCAAAAGAAATTCATAAAATTAAGAGCAGTGTGCATTTTAACTGAAACTAACTATTCAGTCTGTCTTAACGACATTGATCCCAATCATTGTTTTACCTACATTTTCCACAAGAGTCAAATTTGGATCAAATTTGGGTTGACAAAGAACTATGATTTATAAATATATGAGCCTCAAATATTTTGTCGAATGAGTACTGACAATAAAAATGATAATTATAAAAGTTTCATTCTATTTTTATATATTCGTTTGGAAGGAGTATGCAATTATTTGTACAATCAACGACTCTACAAAAAAAGTCATGTGTTATTTTTAAAGGGGCATGGAATGCTTCAGTAAGACTATTTTAATAGGGAACCAAAATATGAGTGTCATTCTTTCGGTTATAAGTGAGTTACAAATCTTGCAATTCTTTGCTATGTAAACAAAGCTCTTGTTTACATTTTGAATGTAAAGCTGAAAATTCCAGTTTTAGTCCTGAAATTAATGTGTTAAACGTTTGAACTGTCTCTGTATGTTTATTATGAAAAAAAGTATAGAAAAATCACTTGAAAAGATTTTTTTACAGGTATATTGAATCTATGTAAACAAAAACAGTGCACGAGCCTTGTTTACTTGACAGAGAATTGTAAGCTCTGCATTATGCTTATAACTCTTTGGCTGACTCTCAAAGTTCATTGGATCATTGAAAATCATTTCTTAAGCACATGTTTATAATACATACAGAAAAATAAAATTTGGCCAAAATCGTGACCTTGCCCCTTTAAGATATTTTATTCTAATCTTCAGGTAGAATGTGAGGCTCATGCTTCATACTTGGTGGAGGTCGATGATTTAAATGAGAACAGGTGGTTGTCATATAACTTTTTGGAAACGATTGATGGAGGTACAAAAAATTTCGTATTCCTACATTGTCTGTTCTGTATGCAGGAAAATATTAGCCCCGTTTTATTTTTGCCCCCTTTTGCCCTCGTTGTAAGCAGGCGATTTTAAGACTGAGCAAATTCCAATGTCTCAAATAATCACTCTTTAAACTTAAATGTATCTGAGCGAATTCAAGACGGGGCGAAACTGTTTGCAAATGAAGAAGGGTGAAAATTACACAAGGCGAAAATAACTTCGTATTCAGTATTGTCTCCATTATAGTTATCACTATTTTATTGTACCGGTATATTGTACGTTTAGTCCTTATCACCGATTTTTACTTATCGTTTGTCATACATCTGTATATTTTTGTCAGAGATGAAAGAAATGTTGTACAAAAAATTGATTAATAATACTGTTTACAGAGAAATATTCGCCCCCGGATTTTTTTTTCGCCCTTTCGCTCTCGTTGTCAGTGGGCTAGTTTAAGACTGGGCGAACTCAAATTTCTCATTTTTTCTTACTTATCCATAGTATTGGTGTTACCGCAAAATAAAATGATTTTACCCTTATAATCCTTGGTTCTACCGAAATGAATTATATTTGTAGTGTCATGCTCTGATGTATTTGCGTGTTCAGCTTGGATCGGTGCCAGCGACCTTATCAGTGAAGGCGTATTTAGCTGGACTCGTCAGAACAGGTTAGTGACTCTGGCTTTCTGGGGCCCACTCCAGCCAAATGACGTCCTCTCCTTTCCAACGACAGAAGATTGCGTTAGTATGCTCCAAGGAGGCTTTTGGGACGATATCAGCTGTGCAGACGCAAACAATTTTATTTGTGAAAAATAGAGAACAAATTTTATTGACAAGAATGTGACTCAACAAATCAGCTTATTGCCATAGGTATATTACTGTTTTTTTAAATGGAAATCATTTCCAGGAATTTAAAGGGTTGAATTTTATTTCTTTGTCATCGTGAATGCATAAATATGGTTATGATTTTGGTCAAAAATTATTTTTCCGATTTGAGTGTTTACACTGCTTTAGTAAGGCATATTTTAACAGGCAACCAAAATTTGAGTGTCATTCGTTGAGTTATATTAAGAGAGCTACAGAGCTTACAATTCTTTGCTTTGTAAACAAAGCTTTTGTTTACATTCTGAATGTTGAAGTAAAAAATCCAGTGTAAGATCATAAATGAATGTGTCAAAGGCTTGAAACTGTTTAATTATGCTTAAAAAGAGTCAAAAGATAGATTAATCAGCTTGAAACAGATTTTAATCTGGTTTATCGAACCTATGTAAACAAAACAGGGCACGATTATTGTTTACATGACAAAAAATTGCGAGCTCTGTATCTTGCTTATAACTCTACAATTGACTCTCAAGTTTCATTTGATTATCCAAAATGCATTGCTAAAGAATTGTAAATAATAAAAACAGAAAAATAGAATTGGACCAAAATCGTGATCATGCCCCTTAAAGGATTGATTTGTTTTTCTTTTTACTCGTGAATGCATAATATGGTTAGTGTTAAATAAATCATCAAATATCAATGTATTCTGTTATTGGTGCGTTTAGCGATCATCTCTTTTAAGCAATAGAATCATTAGTTTTTAGCTAACCTGAGCCGAAGGCTCGGGTGAGCTTTTGTGATAAAAGTGTCGTTGTCGTATTTTTTTATAATTTCATTTTCTCCAAAACCACTGAGCCAATTTCAACAAAACATGACAAAAAACTTTCTCGAGCCATAAGGATTCAAGTTTGTTCAAATGAAGATTACGAATCATGCCTTTTTTAAAGGAGGTAAAAGTTATTGACATTTTTTTAAAAAAGTCCTCTTCTCAAATACCATTTGGTCAGTAAAGTTGAAACTTAATATGTGGAAGCTTCCTAAAGTAGTGTGAACTCAAGTTTGTTAAAACCATTATTCCTGGAGGAAGGATGGGGCTTTTATAAACTATGAATAAATCAGAAAATATCTTTTAAAAAACCTCTTCTCGAAAACCATTCAACAAAACAAGTTGAAATTCGTGTAATTCATTTATTAAAAAAAAATAAACAGTTCTTCTTTCACACTCCAAGTTGAATAGAAACGGTAGATTTGGTGTCTCCAGCTCCCCAGGCCTGAAAATAAATTTGGTTTTACTGTACAAGATTAACTAAACTAAAATCTTTCTTTACAATCAAAATCTACATTCTCTTTGGGTTTCTTTTTTTTTCTTCTATAATTTCTGATTCAATTTATCTTTGGCGGTTGTTTCTCATTCGTGTATCTCTCATTCTCTCTGTCTGCCTGACTCTCTCTCTCTCTCTCTCTCTCTCTCTCTCTCTCTCTCTCTCTCTGTAACAATACACACCTGTGGAGGAGTGGCTCTGGAGGCAGAAAATTTGTCGGCGGAAGTCACTCCTACTGCTCTCTTCTTCCGGGAGGGCTGGAAAATATTGGAAATATTTCATACATTTTTTGTGTTATAATTGTATGAAATACTAATCTTAGCTATTTTTCATACTGTTTAAGAAAGGTACGTACAATTATAAACTTTAGTTTAAGATAACGTTTAAACTATTAATAACAGTACATGTAATTGATTTCAAAAATAATAGTCTGATAACTGATTGATGTAGGTAAGTAGCTTCCGGTCTAAAAAAGTTCAGATGGACGATTTGGGAGCTACCTCCCATTGTAAAGAAACAGCAATTTATATTATGGCGCACAAAAAGATTGCGCTAGTTTTGGACTGATTACGATTTTTTTTTATTTCGGCGAACTCTGCCAAAAATGTCCTTTAAAACGCAGCGTCGGTATATCTTTTAAATTACTAAAATTAGTGTTAATAATATTATGTACAAGTAGTTTAATCAATATATACGTCAAGATAGCTTACCAGAACGGGTGACTTGCTGTATTTTGCGTAGAACCGCTCACTGCAGTCGGTGTCCGTTCTATCGCCGCCCGAGTTGGTAAAACCTACAAATGGACACTTGCCGTCCAGACAATTTCCTCTGTCCGATTCAACCCGTTCACGCATGTGCATGGCATTGAAGAAAACAACGCTGATAAAAAGGAGAAAACAGAGAAAAATACAGTTACGCTAAGAGACATGATAGAAAGTTTGCTTGGTTAAGCTGAATGGATATTAATAAATGTCATGGTGTAGTTACAGTATCATACATATGTATGTATGTACGTAATTAAACTATCAAAGGTGTTTAATTTTATTGGTAAAGTATTTTGATTTTTTTTTTCAAGTATATTGTAGTTGCATTATATAAACATAATGAATATTTTGTCCAATTTTTTTAGCTAAACTTTCTATGCTTGATTCATCTATGCGATATCTACGATTCATGCAAACATGTTAAATTTCTATAATGAATAAAGTTTTGTAGATTTAAAAAAAAAATTATGGCTCCATCGTAACTCGAGTTTGCTTATACAGATTTTGCATTTTGGTGGGTTTTTTTTAACTTTTGACAAAGAGTTCTATTACATAAGCTAAATTCAAATGAAATAAAAGACAGAGTAATGAATCTGTACAAAGGAATGAAGGATAAACCGGTATTACGGTATATTTACATCTACCAAGTATTATTTCCTCTATTTCTTACAGAAACTTTTTTAAATTCATAGTTCTATAAAAACAGCCAGACTGAAATCTACACGCCCCATTTATCGATTGGTCGAAATTTACAGCGGCTGAAACTGACAAGATACTGACAGGACTGAAATTGACACGCCCTATTTATCGATTACTGTGGAATCATTAAATTTCGTTGGGGCCAGTTTTCTAGGATTGCTTAAATTTTACAGGTTTGTGGGTAGTAATTTCATGTATTCTCTAAAACCTACAAAGGAAATATGACTTTATTAACCATTATTTATTAATTCGTGGAGGATGTTAATTCGTGGATGAGAGGTACCCACGAATTCCACGAAAATTGAGCCACCATGAAATCTAACGATTCCACAGTAGTCGAAACCTACAGCGACCTTAGAAAAATCACAGACCGCACGAAATAATCATGATGATGTCAGACTCAAAGTCTCACAGGAGACAATTTGGCGGTTTCTTTTGGCTAACGCACGTATGTACATTAACATTAATTTAGTAAATTTTACTAACTTTTCATAATCAATTCATTAATTAGTTAAAGGAAAGATGTTGATATAAGAAATAAAATGCTTTCTTTCCATGCGGGATATTTTTTCTGCAATGTCGCTACCTTCATATCCCGAGTAAATAACTAAATTTAAAATGTCACGTACCCGACTTCCTGGTCAACAAAGTAGCTCGTTCGAGAAAGGCTTGATGTGAATTCATCGTACGAGTTGGCCGCCACCCCTCGTTCCCACTTATCAGTCACCTGATTCTTCATAGCCATTTTAAGGGTAGACTGTCGGGGAATACAGACAGCGAGGGAAGCATATTTAGATCTGAAAAAAAAAATGAATTAGCAAAATTAGCTCAATATGTCAGTGTACAACTTACTTATTAATAAAACACGTGACCATATAGTGTCTTAACCCTGACCTTAAATGGCGGAATCTGAAATTGGGTTTTATATTATTTTGTGGGGAGTGGGGGTAGATGTCAAAGGACACCTGGTATTTGATATTTCAATATTCATAATAAAGTGAATATAACGTAATACTTATTAAACATGAATGTACAGTACTTCGTAGTATAAAATTAATTGCTATTAGAAACACTTTAAAATTCATATACAATGTAAATTTCGGTTGCTTATTCATATTGAACAACAAATAACCAATACATAAAATATGATGTTTAAAGAATCAAGTCGGAAAAAAATTAATCGTCATGTTTCTTTCTTATGTTGACCTTTCAAATTTTAAGATAAAATTAACTTACAAAGTGAGTCCCAAGAACTCAAATCGAAACCACCCAGGTGCCGTGGCGGCGTTGCTGCGGACCAGATAACTGTGGGTGCCGCCGAGAATGGTCAGGAATGGGGCGAAGGATCGCCTGTCTGCCATAATTGGGTCATCGCTGTCGTCATCACGCGTGACGATGATTTGGTCAGAATTTTTACCGGCAAAATTGCTACGAACCTAAAGACAATTTAGTTGAGTGAAATGTTTTGTGACTGTATGTTTAAGATACTCTCTCGTGGCTGGATAAGAGAGAGAGAGAGAGAGAGAGAGAGAGAGAGAGAGAGAGAGAGAGAGAGAGAGAGAGAATACAAAATGAGGGACAAACGTTCAAGAAATATAATTTCCATTTTCATTAATGGAGCGTCAGGCGAAAGCACTTCTGTTGCATGGGTGTCAGATTTTGAAACGTATGCCATTCGTATCGTCCGTAGTTTGAAAACGTTCCACAAAAAAAAAAATCTTCTAACCTGTCCAAATGGATGCGGGCAGACGGCCATCTTCCAGTTGTCGATCTCCACACACTGTTCAGTCATGTGGATCGGAAGTGGCTTGACCACAAAGTTGCCGGCACTTCCTGTCACGGACCCGTCAAGATCTTCAAACAATACGATGTCGTCACCATCTAGTGACGTAAAGCCGACGTCAGTAGCGTTTCCATCAAACACACGGTTACCCTGTGAAGCCTACAAATAAAAAAATCATATATGATTAAATGATAATATATAGCATTATAATACACTCTTCGTTATATGCATAAAGTTAAAGTGTGATGGAAATATTTATAAAATTACAATATTTTAACAAAAATAATATCGAAATAAAGTACGTAACCATATAGATGAGACCAAATATGTCATTGAAAAATAAATGCATTACTTTGTTAAATTAGATAAACTGGAACAGAGATCGAGAATATAAGATAAAAGAAATTGCTACATTCAGCCATATGCCATTAGATTGAAAAAACGATAAAAACGTTCTTACATCGCCGAAGCCGAACAACAGGTTCTTGGTAAAAGCTCCGTGGGTTGCAAGGTGCAGGTTGTTTCGTTGGAATCCTAATGCGCCTGCGCTGTAATCGTCGGTGCTAGCGTAGTTACCGAACCATGAGTCGGACAGGGAGATTTCCCGATCGTAAAAGACGAAACCTTGACGGGGCTGGTTCCTATAAAATCGAGGAAGGGGGGTGGTGTTAAATTCAACGTAGAACCATTTTTAACAGGACATTGGACTTTCGGTAGGACTTGATGGTACTTGTATCTATTTCTTGCGTCAAAAGACAAGATAAATGTTGTTGATTTCAAAGAGCCATTGCTGAGTGGCCATCAATGAAATAGACAGGCCTACGTCACATTGCCGTTTGACACAACTACCAAAAGTCTAGGCTCTTTTTAAAATGCCATTGGGTTTAAGTTGTATTTTTTTAAGGTTTGAGCTCAAAATCTTTTTTCATTTCTTATGTGTGGAATAGTTAATATGAATATTTTTAATGTTTTATCAAAATTTGAATGTCAATTATTGAGATATAAGCAAGATACAGGGTTTTGACATTCTTTGTTCTGTAAACAAAGCTCTAGTCTTGTTATTGTTTACAAATGTGGTTTATTGGTACATGCAGAAGTTTCAAATAAATGTTCCTTTCTTCTGTCGATAACATTATTTATAAACACATCGAATCGGTTTACTTTGTTTGCAATCAGTAATTTAGTCAAAGAAATGATAATTCCATAATTTACATTATCTGTAAACAAAAAGAA
Source organism: Magallana angulata (assembly GCF_025612915.1). Taxonomy (NCBI): domain Eukaryota; kingdom Metazoa; phylum Mollusca; class Bivalvia; order Ostreida; family Ostreidae; genus Magallana; species Magallana angulata. The sequence goes on along the minus strand of NC_069119.1, from coordinate 25,900,542 downwards.
GACTGGAGCTTTGTTTACATAACATTGAATTCTTACCTCTGTATCTCTCTTATAACTGAACTTCTAATATTCAAATTTTGTACAATCATTCAAAATGCGCAAAAAAACTATTTAATACATAAAATCAAAAAACAAATTTGATCTTAATTTATGGAGTGAATTAGTAAAAAGAAGTTCTGGTTTTTTTTTTAGTTTCTTTGTATATTTACACATGAAAGAATTTTGTTTTTATTATACAAAGAGATTTGTAAAATTAAAATTGTTTTTAGAACGAATTTAAAATCTTACGCCATCTTGAGGGGCACGGCTCGGGGGTAGGTTTTGACCACACCGTTCCCCCTGATGACCGAGGGTTCCCCGATGTTTGAGGACTCCCCCATGAAGACACTGTTCGTAACCGTGCACTCCAGTCCATCGCTGCTTCTGTAAAATTGCAAAACACATTACATTACATTTCATTACATTACATTACATTATATAGACTGTGTTCATATCAATATAAAAACTAAACAAATGATTTTTAGCAGAGAATTGCTGGTATATCTTTGAATGGAGTTAGAATTGACTTAAGCATGACTGTATTGTCTGAATTTGAATTTATATTTGAATTGAACTGTATTTGATTAACATGAAACATGTGTTTCATATTGTGTGAAAAAAAATTAATTTAAATTTGACGACACCAGAAAACAAAAATAGGGGTTAGCTTAAATTGCATACTGAAAAAAAAATACACAGGTAAAAGTTATTACATGTACCACACAAACGTATTAAATTACCTTCTTACTGCCAGAGAAACTAAACTATCGGAGAATCTGAAAAATTAATAAAAACAAGAGTTATATCTAAAGTTTAATATCCTTAAGTTTATAAGAGATACATGTACATATGTAAATTCTGTTCTAATTTTCCCCCTTCACAAACATGTATTTTAACGCGTCCTTCTTAACGCGTCTAATGCGTTGCACGTAAAAATTCAGAACTGCGATGGTAATCTTTTGCTGTAGCGCAGTGTTGCTTATATTTCACTGAACTAAACTTGACACTAACTGAACACAACACTTACGATGATTGTGTGATCTGAATGTTTGAAGCGTCGAACCAGCCGTTGAACTGCTCGTTCTTGTACGCTGAAATATATGGGGGGAAATAATTTTATAACATGTAATTGCATAAAATGCATTGAGATTGAAATGAAAATGAGAGAGAGAGAGAGAGAGAGAGAGAGAGAGAGAGAGAGAGAGAGAGAGAGAGAGAGAGAGAGAGAGAGAGAGAGAGAATATTGTTGCTATCACATTCTGAGAGTACATGAATATAAATTTGTTTTCTATCTATTATTATATTACTATACAAGTTCTCTAAAGTATATCTCTAAATTTTGTTTCTATCTACACAGCTAATTGTGCCACGTACGTTTCACATACGTTTAAAGTTAACACATGTGCAACATACGTAAAACATACGTGACGCACACGTGAAGTCAAACCGTACGTTACACATACGTTGAGAAACGCATGGTTAACATACGTGTGATAACATACGTTCAACATCACATACGTTTAACATACGTTAGATTTTACATATGTTAAACGTGTGTGAACCATATGTTTTACATATGTAGATCTCAACCACATGTTACACATATGTTAATAAACACATGGTTAACATGAGTTCTAACAACCATATGTTACACGTGCGTTAATAATATATGTTTTAAATATATGTGAAGGCATGCATATGAATAACATTAAAATTATCTGCATGCCAGATCTGAATGGGGGGGGGGGGGGGGTCCGGACCCCCCCCCCCCCTCCTTGGAAATGAAAATACCTACATCATACATGTCTAAACATTGTATGACACTTTATATCATTGTACATAAGGTTAATTGATTTGCAAAACCACAAATAAAGTTACATGCATTTCCTAATATTTTCATCTGAAATTTCTCTGTGCAACTCCTATATTAATCATAGTTAATTTCAATCTTCATTCCATAAAATGTTTAGAAATTTGACTAATAAACCATGTTTCATATGGTAATGTTTACAAAATCATTTTGCATATTCTATTTTCTATACAAGTGAAGTATGCATTTGGTGTACATAGGCCATTTGACGTGGTGAATATTGTTTATGTACACACAAGTGGCATTCTCAGTCAGTCCTCGATTGAATTCATTCGTTTCTATGCATGCTTATTTTTGGGCCATTTGTTTGATAAAAATAGAGTTACCTATGCATATTGTAAAATATAACCGAGCTTAGCCATGTTAGCAGTCTTTCGTATACCGGAAATTCCTCAAGACATAGAAATAAGAAGAGGAGACCACAAACCTAAAAGTTCCGACTTTTTTTTTTTTTAATTTTCACGCAATAGGTGTCGATGATAATTATATATATATATATAAATACTTTAATTGTGAGTCAACAATTTAAATAAAAAATACCACAATGCTTACAATATATAATAATAGATACATGTTAAACGTTATCGGAAAAAGAAAAGCTCTTCATATGCAATGACAAAGTACCCCTGTTTCGTTTTCACTTTACACCCAGAGCTCAACATGCACTTTGCATTGTACAAAAGCCATGTGCCTTTTTATTATGTGAGTACTAGCCTATCATAAATAATACCTTTATAATATTATCCAGCTGATTGTAAAAAAAAGTTCAAGCTGCATGATCATAATCTGATTATATTAAACAAACAAAAATGTGTAATAACAGATGCGATGTAAAAATTGCAATGCTACCTAAATACCGTGAAAAACAAAGTTTTCATACAATTGGCTGCCAAAGCCTTACTAAGCAATGCATTAGCTGCATGCATGTATCAAGTCCTAGAATAACATAGTTTTTAATTTTACATCTTATATTAAAGTAGAACCAGCTTTTCAGAAATGTGTCAAATTATTATTTTTTTTTTCATTTGGACAATTGAAACAACTCCTTTATAATTTACTAAAACAGGCAGAATATTCATACATATGCACATTTATAACATACAGTGAGCATTTATATAAATCAATTCAGCTTGATCACATTGGCCAAAAAATTCAAAGACCAAATTTCAACACAATGAAGCAATTTTAATCTCATAAGTCAATCTATTGATCTGTTGATTTTCTTTAAATCAAGAAAAAAATCCGTTTGGATTGAAAATATAACAGGCAATTTATACCCTGGCCCATATTGTTGGATATATAAATTAAGTGTTAAAAATTTATATTTTTGCAAAAGGACTATATATGGTTTGAGCCTAAAATATATTATATTTTCTTGTCCCGCTCAAACTTGTCTGTGCCACATCTTTTAAACTGGATCAAGTAGGACTTTCAAACTTGGTCAGCTGGTTCATCATATGGAAAGCGATGTAACAATCAAAAGTAGGTCACAATAGCCTCGTTTTGAAAAATACCTGGCATAGCGTTACCAAATACTGTCTGTGCTATATCTTTTAAACTGGATGGTGTATGACTTTCAAACTTGGTCAGCTGGTTCATCATATAGAAAGGGATGTAACAATCAAAAGTAGGTCACAATAGCCTCTTTTTGAAAAATACCTGGCATAGCGTTACCAAATACTGTCTGTGCTATATCTTTTAAACTGGATGGTGTAGGACTTTCAAACTTGTTCAGCTGGTTCATCATATAGAAAGGGATGTAACAGTCATAAGTAGGTCACAATAGCCTCGTTTTGAGAAATACCTTGTGTAAAGTAGCCAAATACTGTTCATGACCAAAAATAAGGATTTGTGGCCTCATTTTTGAATGCTCAATACATATACCTAGGACTATATAAAAAAGATAGCATTGTGTTAACACATTATGAAAAAAAAAAATTATCTTGCAGTCATGTTTTTTTTTATTTTCAGAAACACTGAGGAGTGACTGTTTAGTGTCAGTAAAGAAGAATAAATCAGAATTTAAATTGTGAAAATTTGTTTTTCCTTCTTATTGTAATTTTAGATTAGCAGATGGTTTGACACATGATTACATGTAGTTCCATTGATGGGGAAGTAAGATAGTTATTTGAAGAGCCTAAAGCAGGGAGTTCAGGGATTTTAACAACTTGAACTGAAAGACAAAAGAAACATTTGAAGACATTTAATCAAAGACCTGGATCATGTGTCTGTTACGTATACAGATGGGACTCGAATATTTTTATTTGTAGAATATATACATACATGTTGCATGTTATGAGAAATACATGAGATTTGAGTCACATTAAATACATATAAAAGATATACATATGTTAAACGCATGTTATAATCCACGTATATGAAACGTATGGTATTTACCACGTACGTTAAACGTAAGGTATCTACAACGTGTGTTAAACGTACGTGTAACGTATGTACCACGTACGGTTTAAAACATACGTTAAACACACGTGGTACTTAAATCACGTTAAACGTACGTGAGATCACATACGTATCACACATGTTTAACGTATGTGACACATACGTGGCACATTTTGCTGTGTACCTAAAGCCTTAGTTACCCTAAGCAATGGCAATTTTTCCGGGTCCATCCGACAAACGGGAAAAAAAATCAAACAACATTTTTCCGAAATAAGCCGGAAAGGCACGAGATGTTGCTGCTGAAGCCCATAGCTTACCTGTAAGCCTGTTGAATACAGCGGTCTGTGGGGCAGAGGTCTCGTCCTGGGGGTCACTGAGCGGGGTGTATTTGGTTCCAAAGGCGAATCCAGTGTCGTTCCTCAAGCGTCGGTCAAAGAATAACCCGCCCTGAGTAGAAAATATATGACATTGCATGAAGACATCGTTAACCCCGTGGACGTTCGTAGATTATACCAGTCACGCGCGTAAGGAATCAAGTTTATATAATTCACTTCATATGAAATTAACTTTAAATCTAATTTAAAAGTATTTGAAAATAATGAAAAGAAGAAAAAATTAAGGAAAGCTTCGTTTATGTATGATCACAAATAAAAAATTTGTCTCATAATTCCGTTTTTTCTGTATCAATTCTTTTCCATTCTACGTTATAATCAATCAATGCTTTTTTCAATTGTTAATCTTCTATGTGTTATCAGTTGGAGCATCTGCTCTACTGTACAATGTATTGAGATACTGACCACGCGGTTAGAATGTACGACGTTGTTGGTGAACTCTGTGATCGGGGTCCGCTTTGCTTCGTCTTTCTGCATGGTTTTCACAATTCCGTAGGAGGCTCCAATAGGCTCATCCGGGAATACATACCAGATCCCGGCATACTAATAGAATATAATACATGTATGCTAAAATCAAAACCCATAATTAAGGCTCATGCAAATGCATTTATGAAGAGAAAGAGTAAAAATTTGCGTCGCTATTTGTTTTCACTTACGTCACTTCCGGCTGCAACGTTATTCCGCAAGATGGTTTTAGGATTTGTAATCCAAAATGTCGAAGGCATTCTGAAATGAATACAGTCAGATAAAATGAAATAAATTGTGTATCAAAATAGCGCGATCTTTTTTTTCAATTTATCATTATCAAGCCGTTTATATTTTAAAAACAATATTATATGGTTTACAATGTATCAAGTTTTGCATGTACGCATGTCTATCATCATTGCGTACTGTGGAACCATTTAAATTCGTGGGCAACAATTTTCGTGGATTGTGACTTTTTTGTTTATTCGCGGGGATGTAATTTCGTGGATGCATCGGTTACTGTTTCAGTAATAAAGACAACTCTTTCTAAAATTGGTTTTCGTTGAGAATTTAAATTCGTTGGGGAGGGCTACCCACGAATACCACGAAAATTGAGTAACCACGAATTCTAATGATTCCACAGTACTCTCTTTCTCTTTTCTCTATCTTTCTTTATTTTTTTTTTCCCTTTTACATTTCAGCTATGCTTAACAACACTCTTTGCACTACAAGTTTACTCCTTTGTCTGTGCTATTAAGGTATTCGATCTATATTAAGACCTAATTATTCTAATTTTGAATATCAATCATGTATTAAATAGTCTTAAAATAATTCAAAGCATTTTAGAATTAAAAAAAATTAACCGAGAGAAATTTTGAATTTCAGGGCTGTTTTCGCGAGTTCAAGACAGGGCGAAACCGTTTGCAAGTGCAGGAGGGCTAAAATAACACAGGGCGAAAATAACCCTGTATACAGTTGTATTGGCAAGTGGGTTAACGCTTTAGGTGTCTCGATCGGAAGAGAGGATAATTTGTATGGCAGAGGACCCTGGTTCGAACCCCAGCAGAGGCAATATTGGCAATATTAATATTTTGTCATGCACTTACCCGTCGGTTTTGGTGAGTTTGTTGGTCCGGATGTTTCCGGCTCCCAGATTTCCGGCAAATGTCGTGTCCACCTCACCTCCCTCCTCCAGGAAATATCCGTGACCGACCGCTCGGAAACATACATTATTTTCCACCTAGAAGGAATAAAATAATTACTTATACATGTATATTCAGTCGCGCATATTTAAAATTAAGGTGGTATGGGACACCTGTCGATGTTAAAGGGGATAAAAGAACACAAAAATCAAAATACTTACACCGTTATAGAATTTTCAAATTTCACAATATTTGACCAAAAACTGAGTTTTTAAAAAATTTGGAAAGATAAAAAATTATAAAAGCCGGATTAATATATTAATCGAACTCATGAGTTACAGATTCGTAGTTAAGATCGGAAATACGTCACAATAATATGGAGATGCCCCATACCACCTTAAATTCATAACATCAGTGACAACTGTAGCAATGTTTTTTCTTTCATTTGTAAATTAACTGTCTGAAGAGCCGACTTAGCTGATATCACTAGTAAATATTTTAATTAATGTGGACTGTTGCAATCTGTTTTAATTTTTGATTAACAGTAATTAAAAGTATTTTTTCACTTTTTGAATATTACAGGTACAAGAATATGTAAGACTCTGATACACTGTATTTATTTCCCCGAAAATTCCTTTTGGTTTTTCGGATTTTCGGAGAAGTTGGTTTATGACATCAAATTATCAGTTGAATACTAAACACAAGATGACTTTTAAAACCGAAGAACATTGAAGTAATTCGTAAAAAGAAAAATTCAAACTAAATATGACACAAAAATATTAAACGGTAATTGATATAATTATATTCATGAAAACAAGCGTCATAATTGCTTATTTATGTAAAATTCTATTATATAAAGTATACATGTTGGGTTTTGCGCTGAAAATATTTTCTTTTAATAAACTGTTTTTCTTTTCTTTCTGTATAAAAAAACATGTTTTTGTAGATGTATGTAGCAATAGATAATTACCTATCTTATCACTTTAATATGTCGATATCCGCAACGTTAAAGCTTAACCAAAAATAACAAGTGTCCTTTAAAGATCATTCCACTCGTCACTATGACGTACATTTTTCGGGTTCAACGAATTCGAGGTAATCGTATTCAATTGTACCCAACAAATCAGCGATAAGATATCATTAAATTTCTGCTGATCCAGACGGATCTCTTTGGTCCGCGGGGTATTTTTGGGGGGCCGTTGTTGACAGTTTATTTTAGACGCCCTTTCCCTGGACAATTAGAGATCTCCTATCAAAGACGAATCTAAATTGACCATAAACAGAGGCCCACGCGAAGTTACTGATGCGGTAACAAATGTCTGGTCAGCGAAAACAATCCGTTTGATAAATCTATCGTAAGATGCCAAAATTCGCATTTCGTGTTTCTCAATTTAGATGTTAGGTGAACTGTATTTATCAAGCTTGGTAGATCTTTGATAAAAGTACAGCCTTCCCTTGTCCCAAAAAAAGGAAATTTTCTCAAGTAATACAAGGATTCATTAAAAGGTGAACAGATTTATTTTTGTTTTTGCGTGGCGATTAAATCAGGATAAGTCATTGATTGACGTTATGTGAGAGTAAAAGGCAATTGTGGGTTTAAATGCAAAACATTTTTACCCCTGCCATCTTTCAGAAGTGAATAATTTTATTCTGTTATTTCAACAATAAAATATAATAATTGTGAATATAATACATATCTAAAAAAAAACCAACCAACTTTTTTTTTAAATAAGTTACAAAACATATTCAAGCATCCCATCCACCCAAATGATTTATCTATTTTTAAACATTTGTTCTATTATTTCTTCAGTAGGTATACATGTTATAATGATAAATACTAAAAACTAATAATTTTATATTAACTCACGACAGCTCCGTTAGTTGCATGAACCGTGACGCATCGAGCATTGGAGTCCCTAATACTGCTACCCCGGATGTACGAGTTTGTGACGTCACCACACATATGCCAGTGGAATGGATAGTTTCCTACAAGAACCGGGTTTTTTCTGTGTTTTCTGAGTTTTACACAATTTTATAAACAAACACTTAAGAGTAAAGATATGATATTCCGAAGCTGAAACACCTACAACTAGTACATGCATGCATTAATCGAATGAAATATAGGCGGCGCTGCAACAGAAGTTGATGCAAAATTCTGAATCCCATTTTGCACTTGGCGCCAGTGATTTATTAGCATTGATACTAGTATATAATATAAATAACTATTGATAAGTTTCATATAAAATTTACTTTTCCCTTACCTAGTGTGTCTAATTGTCCCAAGTTCACTAGTTCTGCATTTTCCACCTGTGCCTCCTTGAAACCCCTCATAACCTGCAAAAGTAAAAAACAACTTTAGAGAGATGCTTTGAGATATTAAAATGGATTTAGTAACATACGCATTGTGCGGTTTCGTAACATTAAATTAAATGAAACTGGTATATTAGTATTTGTATTGTATAAACTATAAATGTATATTGTATGAATGTTTGCGTTTTGGTGTCAGAAAATGCATTGATATGGGGGTTTTGTATTCAGGTTAAAAAACGAAATATATTTATTCGATCAAATTAAATTAAGTACACGCCTATATATACAGTAAATGTTTTTACTTTCAATATATGCACCTTGTTTATGCGACAGTTTTTAGAGAATTCCATTTCATTACATGTCTATATATATATATATATATATATATATATAAGCACGATTATTCATCATGTTAATTCATCGAATCCATGAGAGAGAGAGAGAGAGAGAGAGAGAGAGAGAGAGAGAGTATTACTCATGTTATAATTAATAGACGTTTCAAGTAATCTGAAACTCTTAACCCTTTAAACGTTTGATTGTATTGCTGTTTATGGGATCATAACAAAACCATTGGCGCATGTAATATTAGTTTTAGAAATTGATAAAATCGTAAATTTTTCAGAGAGAGAGTTAAATCTAATGTTCAAAACATACTCGTAAAACGGAAAAGAGGTCTAAATCATTCAAATTGTTAATTGAAATTGGATCATAAAAGATTGTTTGTACATGTGTTTTTACTTTCAGAAAAGACACTAGAAAGTTAACACTTAACTCAGATTCGAAGAACTTAGAACGTGAATATAAACACGCACTATCTAGATCTGTTGCTTCAATTCTCCTTAATTTAAAGAAAAACATATCTGTTGCATTCAAGCATATTAAGAATAGAAGTGCAAAACTGAACTTTGGGTTAAGGCATTTACTAGCCTAAGTATTTATAAGTTAACGATGTTATTAAGATGGGAAAAACTTGTCTTGTTTTTTAAATGGCCCCGATTTGATTTATTAGTAATTCATTAAATGTGTGCATGTACCTTGATATGGCCTCCGAGTGTCTTACTGTTTGTTGCCGGAGCCCCTCGGATTTTTATGTTTCTACTAAGCAGTGCAACTTCACCGCGCATGTCCACGCCGTTTACTATTTCTCCAAAGTGAGTGAATAATGGTTCCACTGGAACAAACAGAAACAACTTGAGTCGTACAAAGATCTTTGATATAAGTTGATCTTTAATGAATTTAGCAATATTTATATAACAATTACACACAAAAGAGGAGTAATAATTCCATAACTGTATTTACATGTAATACACATTCACTCTTTCTTTTCATTCCCACCCAAATTTAGACAAAATTTCATTAAGATTCAATAATCGCTTGTAAATCCTACTACAGCCCACCCCTTCAAATTTCAAAGTTAAAGATTAAAGAATGCATTGGGTCTAATATGAATATTCAGGTTTACGCTTCGTTTAATATATGATGAATTGTTTAAATGTTTACACACAAAAAAACTGAAAATAAACTAAATGATACCAATCAACACATATCTTGAAATATATTTTGCTTTGATTTAGAGGATTGTTACGACTGCCTTATAATTGATAATTTGCCAAAATTCTCCTACAAATCCATAAAGATTGGTATTTTGCAAGAACTTTGCTAGGACTTCCTTACGATTGATATTTTGTTACGACTTTTTAAGACTTCCTTACGATTAATATTTTGTTAGGACTTTTTAAGACTTCCTTGCGATTAATATTTTGTTAGGACTTTTTAAGACTTCCTTACGATTGATCCTGACTTCGTTGGCGCTGCAATCGTCACATTGTTTGACGGTGGTCACTTCCGCCTGTTTAGGGTCGTAGTCGGTGGATAGAAGAACAACTTCATCGCCTAATCAACGTCAGAATTGAAAAACAAATAATTGAAAAAAATAACATGTGTTTACCGCTGCAGACGAAAAAAAAGTTATTTCAATAAGATTATTTGATAAACTCTGAAACGTTTCAACCACTGTGTAGTTTTTTTTCTCTGCTTCCGATACTTACCCACTTTCCAGGAACTAACGTCATCAGTCAAAGCAAGTTTAGGATCGGCAATTTCCGCTTTAGCGCTCTTTGCGCGGGAATAGCAAGCACCTCGCCGAATGGTGTGAACCCAGCTGCGAGCAGTGAACTTGATTCCGTTGTCATAGTGGTAAAGCTCAGCGGTCCGCGCTAGTATTTTCTTGTCGTCCTTCAACAAGAGCTCCTGGGAAGTACTGGTATCTCCTATAGAAACAGTTACACAAACTGAATGATTTAACATATCCTGTGATCGCCACGCCTTTATTCCTCCTTCATGGCGGCAAAGACTTGCGATATTAGATCTTCATTAATGACCTTGACCCTGTGCGATATTGACCTTTAACTTTAGACATCGATATTTTTTTCTTGACAAGTTATAACTAAGTTTCTATTGTGTAGAGTTAAAAAATATTATAAAGATTCATTGTTGACATTTCGAGCAAATGCATTATAATGATAATGCTTCATAAAAAAATAAAACAATAATGCCACTCTAGTTTTCGTATGAAATCAGTATAAAAATTTCGTTTGTTTTCAAAGGATTTTTGTGTCATTGTTTCACCTTTCCTCATGATGAATGACCAGGCGTCATGGAGCCTCACATCTCGTACGCCGCTATTCCCCGTCACTTTACCGAAGGCAAAGTTCTCAAAAATCTCGTAGAACATGGCGTAGTTCACGTTACCGCGTCGGAAGAGCTGTTTCCTAAGGGCCAGTCCGATGATCTTGCCATCCGGAACGTCTATAAAACGGAAGATATAAAGCAGTGAAGAGAAGCAGCTATTTAGCGTCATGCACATATTTAGAGGGGCATCGGGGGAGTATAGACCCCCCCCCCCACACACACACACACACTTTTTGCTAGCTAGGTTTTTTATGTGTGGATTTAATTTTTAAAAAAACTGACTGTTGAGGGTTTCTTCAAACATCTTGGCCTCCTGATCAGCCTCGCATTGGACTCCTGACTTGGTGATGATGGAACGTCCGGCGGAGTACACGCCTTCTGATCTCTCCAGCTGACCGGAAGTGGCGTCCCACACGTACATGACAATTCCCTGGTAACTGGTCTTCTTCTCTCCATCGTTCTGTAGATAAATGTAATATCATGTGATTATCAAAGATTTAACTTGATTTAAATATCTCTCTCTCTCTCTCTCTCTCTCTCTCTCTCTCTCTCTCTAAAATAACAAACTTACATAGACGTCAGCAATCTGTCCATCCTTGAGTCGGTGAACGGTCTTTGTAAGCTTAGACCAAGACACCTGTGGGTTGCCATGGATATGAAGGACTCCCCCCTCCACGCCAATAAACTTCTCCCCGAATCCAGAAATAGCAACGTCTCCCTTGTCACCTGTGCAAATAAACAAAGCAAGCAACTCGGTATTTATTTTTTTCCCCATGTGAAAGAAGACACAAACACAGTTAAAACGTATTGTCCGCAAAGAGCATTTTACTCTTATAGATAGATCTTTTTTGGTTGAACAGTACTTAACATGTACGTGTATATATTTCTAGAGATATCTTTATTGATATAGGATATGCTTGAATATTTACGTTTGCAAATATGTTTCCTTATATGAACATACCTATAGAATAGCGAACACGTTCAATTCTGTGTGAACTTTCTAATGATGTTTCAATGATTACCGCAAGCGATTATCGCTTGACGGCTGCATATTGTAAACATTAAAAACACTGTAATTTTAACAATTCTGATCGATTTGCTTTTTTAGATGTAAATAAAAGTAATAAACAGCAATGTTAAAAAGTTCACCGGGACATGAACTTGATTGGTACGTGATCAAATCTTCAGGCTTCACAGGATTTAATCACGTGACAAACCGCGTTCATATCTTCGTGAACTTTTTAACTTGCTGCTTATTTCTTAATTATTTAATTGTTTTTATTTGGGGGGGGGGGGTATATGATTCAACGAAATTTTTTTATCAAACTCACCGTAGAGAGTAATATCAATGTTGCTTGTAAGTTTACAGTTTTCTGAGCCTAGGTAAAGCTCTCCGCGGACTAAGATGTAGCGCGTGCGCACTGAGAGGTCAGCATCGTTGAAGACAAGAATGGCGTTCGTGTTAACGGTTATGCTCTTCACGTCTACGTCTGTATCTACCAGGTATATTCCGTCATTTAGCGTGACGTCAACGGTAGAATCGGGTGCCTGCAAACAAACACACAAAGATTTGTTAACTTAAGTATTTTTTTCATTCGAATTTAAATAGCGCACTTTTTCATTAAAAAACTTGTGAATGATAGATATTCAAACCGCTTTTTGGGTGTCTGAAAAACAAATCATGTATTTTTCATACGAATTCAATGCATTTTTTTTTTCAAAAGAAAAACGTTCGAATCTAATGCAAGCAATTAAAAAAAAGTGGGTATATATAGTATAAATGCAAACCATCATCTTTGATGATAATATTGAATTCCTTGTTATTTGAATGACAAACTTTTTTTGGACAAATGGGTATAATTTTTTTTTGGCATATGACATATAAATCGGCATTTTGTTATGTACAAGATTTCCACAGTCGATATTTTGACTTATTTTCTTATAAAGAATATCCGAACCCCAACAAATATTTTTTGAATATCTTTATTTGCATGGAAAGTTATAATATTTTTACTTTAAAACCACCACATCCCGATCCCTTTTTGTAAGATTTAAGGACGCAAGAATGCGTACATGTACATGAATAGGACGAAGGACATTAAAACACAAGGATAGTTACATAATATGTTAAAAAATATAAGCAAGTTGTTTCAAAAAGATTTAAATGTGAGGATTAAAGAATTTGTCAATTCTGTTGATTCTTCCATTCATCCATTTATTCATTATCTTTTCATATATTTATTAGCGCAATGAATAATCTGGTGGATACTATTAGTTAAATACCCCCCTCCCCGCCCGCCGTTTCATTTCGTTTTCAATAATAAAGATTAGTAAAATTTATAAACGACATTCAAAAGAAAACTATGTTGAATTTATCAATCAGTTGATAAACTAATGATTTCTTTAAGATTTGTCCACCACTTTTTAAATTCTAAATGGAAAATTGAGAAGAAACACACTCAAGTTATACATGTACATGTACATGTATACATGTATTGCTATATGTACAGGGTATATCATTAATCAACCGGTCGGGGTTTAAACCCCTATAATTACGCTGTCACACCGGGATCTAAAAGGCACGCTATTTATACCTGTATACACCTGTAAACATAAACAAATTACCATACCTTCGATTCGTCGCGGATATCTAATTATAATCCGCCCTTGGTATGTTTCCCTAATTTTCTTTTTTCTTTTGTAAAGAATATCTGATTTCATGTTTACGAAAAAAAAAATACAGAGGGCTTTTATAATTAATGGATTAATTTCATCAACATGACTGGACAAAGTTTTTTATAAAAGGATCATTTACATAGCGAGTTATCCACTCACGATTTCAAAGCTTGATTCCGTGCAGACCAACATGTAAAAACAAAATATCAGCTGATCGGTACACATATATTTATTGTTTGTTGTTATCAGATTTTTTTTTAAATATTTTATTGTTATATAAAAGTATCATTCCATGCGCTTTTTAACCTGCTTTCAATTAACTTGGAGCAAATTTGGTCCCATAAGAATACATGATATTTTAATATGACAGCGTTTAAATGTACATCTACTTTATTTCTAAACGATTTTTTTTTTCTCATTAGTATTGTAAAATTCAGATTATAACTATCAAGAATTACAATAAGTTTATAGGACCATACTAACGCGTTCCGCTTTAAACCTGAGATCAATATGTTTTTGTACAAAAAAGTTGGGAAACCAAAACTCTTTTTATTTAAAAAAAAAAAAAGGTGCGATACTTTGACAAAAACTTCTTTTTTTTTTTTTGGTTTGTTTAAATATGAATATTAAACAAATTATTGGAGTCTATGGATAGAAAAAAAAAACAAGGTTGCAAAATTATTTTTACGTTGACCTAGTTAAATACATGTACATTATGTTACCAACAAGTAACTTATATGTAAATTCTTCATCAATCTTTTTCGATAAACATTTGATCACGTTAAAATTTTAAAACACCCAGGTGCAACAAAATCGATTCACATTTTTCAACAGAAGATGAACTCATTTTCTAGCTCTTGCCGTTTAAGTCAATAGGATGCACTTAAATTTTTTAATCCTTTTTACTGTATCCTTAGAAAACCAAAAACGTAATGTACCCTCTCGAATTTTACGATTGGCAAAATAAGACTGTCAAATGCTGGTTAAAAAAGTTGTATTTTCTCGGATGATAAAAATGCACAAACGTTATCATTTTCTTTCGAAAGCCGGATGGTAACAAGTTAGATATCAATCAACATACGATATTTAAGATAGTTTATGATTAGCTTAACTAGAAAGTACTGAATATTATTAATTTTAGGGGGAAAATCCATAGATGTTATCTTTTCCCCCTATATTTTTGCATAGAGGTCTTCTTTTAAAGGAGATCAATACAGTCTATAGAAATAGCCACGACCATTAAGCCCTCTTAATCATGCTCACTTTTTTTTTTTACATTACATGTATATTATATATATATTCGTATTTAATATTTATGAAGAAATGAAAACAAAATTCATTCAGCATTTATATGTTCAAAGGAGTTACAGTTAGCAAACAAATATCCTGACTGTGACTTAAAAAAAATCTTACCCCATTAGGCCAGGTAGTGGTGGCTGACCACGCTTTGTAGGTGGCTCCCTGCTGCTTGTGGGGACAGACACTGGGATCGATCTGTGCTGCAGCCAACCCCCACAGTCCAAGGAAGAGCAAAAGCTTTCCGGATCTCGCCATGTCTTGATCAAAGTCGTCGACACGGGAAACTTCTCGTTATTTTCTTCTCCCCTAGGAACGCGATTGATGAAATTCGAAAATACAACTAAGAGAACGAGGCTCAAACTCGTGCTATTCGGACCCGAAATCTCGTGAAAAGTGAGATTGTCCGATTTGGGTTCTACAATTTATATATATACGCGTGTTCGATGAACCGTGAATTGTTAATAAAAATTAAACTGCGTTTAATTGATACGCTCAGGACTACCTCGGGGGTGTGTTCATACGTAATGAAACGAGATCTGTCGACTTTGCATTGTCAACTCCAGAAAAATCGTGACGAATGAAAGTTCAGGGACGGGTATCGCGTAGATGTCGAACAATGCCTGTTCATGGTCAGTGATGCCCGGCTGTTTTGTTTGAAAATATTTTTCGGCCTATTGTTTACACCCGGCTGTGCAGAATAACACGAAAGCCGTGTGTACATAATAGGGTTACCAAATCACCCTACATGTTTACAACTTATTACAAATTAAAGTAATCATGGCTAAATAATATCAGTCGTAGAGTATTCATGCACGTAATATCGTCGTCGCTAGTCTTAAAGTACATGTACTAAAATTAAAAAAAAAATCGTTTTAGTTATTGGCACTGTATTAATTTAGATTATATTGTTTATACACACATTTTCGAATATACATTACACATTACATGTTATATAATGACACTAGAATTTAGTGTCTAGTTTCGAGTAAATAAAAGTGTATCAACTTAACTGAATCGTGCATTGTATTTTCGTTACGATAATTGCTTGCAAATTTTAAATATTCAATTGGGTTTTTTTTTAATAAGTAATGGACTGGGGTTATGAATGCCTTCATTAATCTAAAATATTGGCCAAAAATAATCTTGTTGATCATGGTAATTTTTTATTGTGTGCTGCTAACTATATCATTCATGTAATTGCTGAAGATGATTGTCAAATTTATTACATGTGTCTTAATTTTGTATCGCAAGATGTGTGTAAAGAGATTGCGCCTGGTCTGAACAATACGTGAACTATTACATTACCAACACCCCCTCCCCCTCCCCAAAACGCTTCGACTATTACATATATATATATATATATATATATATATATATATATATATATATATATATATATATATATATATATATATATATATATATATATATATATATATATCTGTACACCACCCCCACTGAAAAAAATTCTACCAGAGTTCTTTTTTACGAACCTAGAGAAGCAGCCAGAGGATTATGGGTAGTATCTACCCTCGCCCCCATCCAACTCTTATTTCTTCTGTAATTACCAAGAAGCTAACCGTGATTTAGATGAAATGTGCAAATGAGAAAGAAAGGAAAGGAAAGCTTCATTTAATCGCACGTAATGAATGAACAACATATGCCACTCTAACAAATTAAGAATAACTATTATTGTTAGAATTAACTTGTAAGAGTTAAGGATCTAAAAATGGTAAAGGTTTAGTGGGTAATTGAATAAGAATTTGAGAGAGAAAAATAAACTGCTGCAGATTCCTAATTGAATGGGAGGAATCGACTTCTGCGTAAAATCGCCAAAAGCAGCCTTAAAATTTCGCTTTTATTTTTTCAGACAGTTTGAGCTATTTGAAATCACATTAACAAAAAAAAAATTGATGCTCCTGTTTTGATATTCTCGCAAAACAGCAGAGAAGCGTGGAATCAAGTACTCGTGTAAAATGTATAAAATACATGGTTACTGTCTTGAAATATAAGCTATATTTGGGCGAGGCTAGGAAAACGTGATAGAGGACGAGGCTTGTCGAGCCCTCTTCACGTTGTCTACCCGAGCCCAAAAATCGCTTAATATATTTCAACACAGATCTCTTGTATTTAGTTTATCCTGCAACATCATATCACATCATATCGCAAACCTCGCCCTCTGTCCCGTTTTTTTTAATCCTCGCCCAAATATAGTTTATATTTCAAGACAGTAACCACGTATTTTATATTACATGATTATATATTCAGAATGTACAAACAATCAAAAAGTATAAACAAGTAAAAAGAGTGCATACGTGTAGGGCTGGGTTTGATCGAATAAACATTATGAAAGAATATATATATATATATATATATATATATATATATATATATATATATATATATATATATATATATATATATATATATATATATATATATATACATATACATATACATATACATATATATATATATATATATATATATATATATATATATATATATATAGAACTTAGTAAACATGGACCCATGAGACTCCGATATATCAACAAATCCAATCTAGTTTGCCCTTGAGTAGAGATTGGAATGACATCAAATAATGACTTGCAATTGATTGTCGTGAACTGACAAGAATACCGTTTACGGGGAAGTTATACCGAGCGCAGCGAGAGGCGGGCGAAGCCCGGCTCGCGAAGCGAGGATTAATGGTAACACGTATATATAAGAAAATCAGTGAAATTTGAAAGTTGAATCAGGGGTACTAAGGCCAAAAAAAATTCTTCCAGCCCTGGGCGCCGCCATCTTGGCAGCCATTTTGTTTTTAAAAAGTTAGTTCGATCATTGATTGATCAGTACTTATCGAAGTTTATTGCCCCTAAACTCGATTAAATAAGTTCCAGTGTTTCAATAGAAGGTAATTCGAATTAAAAGAAATTAAAATGGAAACCAGAAAAAGAATAAACCTACAGTTCATCAAACAAAATTTTTGTCTACGTCCCATAATGCTCTCTAATGTTTTCACCCGTGGTGCTATGCCAAAAATGGCCGACTTTTAACTCGTAATTTACAGTCACTTAAAGTCTGAAGACACGTTTTGAGTATCGCATATCCTTTGCGAGACTCAAAAGATTTGTAACATGCTTCCATACCTCCGTATTGAGCCGAGAAACGTAAACAAAGACGAACAAAGTCATGGATGACGTCACAGTGCACTCGCGCTATATTTCCCGCGATAAATTTAGAGGTGGATCAAACATCTGTAATGCTTGTACTAGCTATTTCAGTATAGACTGCGATACCTTCCCCGTTGACGTATGATTATTTGTTTTTAATCTATTTTATGTATATATATTAGCAAGAGCCATACTTTACTGTCATATCGATCCATTTTAAGCTAATTGTGCATGCATGAGTAGGGAGGAAATAAACAATAGGACATTTTGAAATAAATAAAAAGGAATCAAATGAAAAAATAAACAGTTTAAAAAATTATGTAGATATTGCATATAGTCAGACCATTAAATTTAAAAGCGGGAAATTACACACCTACAAACAGGTACCGGGCTCTCTCTCTCTCTCTCTCTCTCTCTCTCTCTCTCTCTCTCTCTCTCTCTCTCTCTCTCTCTCTCTCTCTCTCTCTCTGTGAAGGGGGTTGCGCTGTATGTATCATAACCATTAAAATTAGTACCTTTGGCATACTTATTGTAGAGCAATACTCTCTCAAAAATTCTTTGACGTTCGTTGATACCTAAATAAAACTATAAGTTGACAATTATGCAAGGTATGTGTAATTCCTGCTGCGTTCGCCAGAACGGTAGCACCGTAAAACATATTAAAAAAAGTTCTGAATTTAAACAATCCATGAATATGAAAACCATGTTTTGCCTAAAAAAAAGACAGTTCTCTCGACCTGCTGTAAAATTTTATACATGTATATAATATTATGTATATTTAAAGTTTGGAGATAACCTTAAGGTTGTATGGGACACCCTCATCTTTATCGAAATACGTCATATTGCAGTTTTTATTTAAAGAAATAAAATATGTCAGAAAGGACAGGATTACTACGAATTTGTTAGTCATGAGTTCGAATCCCGCTGGGAATTTTAAAAAATAAATTATTTTCCAAAAAGAAAAAATTAAACCGTATTGTTTTGGTTAAATGTAGTAAAATTTGAAAACTCTCACATTTATATCGACAGATGTTTGTCCCATACCACCTTCATAAGTTTGTTTGATATCGGCATACTACATGTATCATTGAGTTTTTAAGAAATTGGTCTTTTTCTTTGTAGAATTGTATGGTATAATCTATTAAGATTTTAAATAAAATGATAATTATACTAGCTCTGATATTCATAGAAAAAGGACAGTTTTCTTTGTAAAATGAACTTTATATTGCCGTAAAAACTTTTCTTTTTTTAACATTGCCGTGTTTTGCAGAAATGATCAATTCATTTTCTTTTTATTTGTTAATGTCTTGTGATTTTAATTCTAAAGTGTTAGTCTTAATATAGATCAGATTGCACGAATTCGGTTTTGAGCAAGGATCTTGTTTAGCCCATAAAAAATTTGATTTGAGAAAAGGAACATGTAAAATTTTAAAATGATCCAAGCCTATCGGGCAATATATACAGATACTGTGATGGGTTTTCCTTAGTTCTATTTTAGAGTTATTTCCCTTTGACCCGACCGGGCGTGGTATGCGCGTGCCGGGACTGTAGAGCCCGACCGGTCGGGGTGTATTGAGTCAGTCTTTAATTTTCATTGATTATAATCAGACGTACTTTCGGGGATTGGGGTTAAATTTCACATTCAAATCCTATTAACGGTAAATAATATATCACACTCCCTTGGATTTTTATATGATACTGTTTCATACCTGTTACGTTTATATTTGTTTATTTGTGTTATTTAATTACAGAATATAATATTTTTAAACACTGAATAGATTCGATATCCTTTTGAATTCTGATCACACACATGTACGGTCCCGTTACAGTACACATGTACATCCAAAAGTATTCATTTGGTACATGTTCAGCGCTATGACAAAAGTATTCGCAAATTTTTTAGAGTAAATCCCATAAATTCACGCGAGAACAGTCACGGCTGCTGAAGAAGACAACTAGTTATAAACATGCTAATGTGTTTTTATCGTCTGGTTTTGATTTATATACTATACGGCCAGTTTGTACAACCTGAATTCAACAATAATTTCATCTAAAAGAAGTCAAACATTAAAAAAAAAGATCCCTTTAATCCGATGTTAGCCGCATTAAAAAATTTGAGAGAGAGAGAGAGAGAGAGAGAGAGAGAGAGAGAGAGAGAGAGAGAGAGAGAGAGAGAGAGAGAGAGCTTGCTTTTTTAAATCATCTTGTTAAGTATTGACAATTATTGATAAATAACCTCTCTGCTCGTACAATGTATTACACATTCCCGTCTATTCCCTTTTATTTGTCTACTTCGACGTCTGTCTGCATTCTTTATTTCCCAAGGGTTAATCGTTTACAAAGTTTTTACATCTACTTAATGTTTCACTTAAAATTGTTTACCTGCACAAAAAGCATATTTACAAACTAACAATAAAATTATAGTCAAAGGATTTCGTTCAATCGTTGGTCAAATGAATTCCATTTACATAATCATATGTCGCCATTTAAGGTGGCTCTATACACCACTTTTTTTTATGACGCATCTGGAAGCATGTTATTCCGGTACTGGCTGGTTTAAACTGAGGCGAATTGTATGGGGACCGCTCTTTTGAAAAAAAAATTGTTAAATGAATAGATTTAATTAGATAATTGGAAAATTCATTATTTACATGTGTGGTGGTAAGGGACACCTTCATGTTGTGTCGCATTATTTATCGAAATTATAAAATCAAGTATAATTTTATAATTAGTTTCTTTCCCATCATTGTCGAATTACA
Source organism: Magallana angulata (assembly GCF_025612915.1). Lineage (NCBI taxonomy): Eukaryota > Metazoa > Mollusca > Bivalvia > Ostreida > Ostreidae > Magallana > Magallana angulata. Next base: position 25,879,323 of record NC_069119.1, on the reverse strand, counting down.
GCGTAGCGCAGTGGGTATGAGGGTTCACTACTGACCTGTACGTAATGTGTTCGAATCCCGCTGCCCAGGGATTTTTAAATTTTTACCTTTTCAAAATTTTCTAAAACGTATTTTTTATCTAAATATTGTGAAAGAAAATTTTAAACCGGTGAAAGTATAATGTACTTTAATCCACATTACTATCGGCATATTTCCATACCACCTTGAGGGGATGGGAGGGTGGCTTTGAATTTCTAGATCTCTCAGGCTGGGATACAAAAATCGTATAAGTTAATTTTCTCCTTTATTTATTTGACTTAGGTTTGCATAAAAGCGAATATATTAATTTTTACTTATATAAGCCTGTAATGAAATATGTATGTATTCACCATTCCAACACAATATTTAAGAAGTTTTCTTCAATCAGAAATTGAAAAGCCCCCAAGGTGTTTGAGACTTGGGACTTAGGAAGGACAACTCTTACCCGAGGAACTCTTTCATTTCAAATAAAATATAAATCTTTTTTTTTTGTGTGTGTTTATTTGGAATGATTTTCATTCAATTTTTTATGTCACATTTATTAAATTATATTTTCTTATAATATCAAATAGTTTTTTCAGATGATTTGTCAACAGAGTAAGAGGATAGGAACAATTATGTTTTGGGGAAATACTAAAAAATTTGCCATTATTATAATAAAAGTTTTGAATGTTATGAAATGTTAGAAGACTTACATTTTGTATGTTTCTGAAGGAAATGTCCATAATATGACAAAAAAATTCTCTCAATTAGTTAATAGTTAACGTTTTAAAAATTATTTGACAAAAACAATAGAATTTTTTCTGTAATTATGAAAAATGACTTATCGATCGACGCCCCGCTTAAATTACAATATACGCAGAATTTAAATGTTTTTCTTATATATGTAGAGTCAATATGCATTACTCCATTTCATTAATAATGGATGGGAAGAGAAAACTTTAGCCCCCATTTTCTTAATTAGATATATCGATACGATAGAAACAAATAATGTATCCTCAAAAACGACTATCGGTAAGCAGAAGCTGCTAATTTAAAAAAAGCAAAACTTAGTGCACATCTGAACATAGTATTGATTTAAGAAGGTAAAATTTACACGAACGCCTTGCGAAAAGTGCAAATACATGTATTTATTAAGAAAATCTGTAAATATATTTGCTCTATATTCTCAAAAACCTTTACAACTGACTGCACTTTCAAACATTTTCAAATGTACCTTGCCTGAATTTTTTGTGTTCAAAATGACTGGTATAATATTTATTTTGTGTAGAGTCATTGGACGTTGTGTAATTGGGTCAAACAGCAATGTGACGTAGGCCTGTCTATTTCACTGTCGGCTACCATGCCAGTCAAAATACGACTTAAAATATTTGTTTTACAAAATCCAAGTTAACAATTGATTTAAGTTTTAAACAAAATGCATTTTAAAAGTTTAAGGAATGTCTATAAGGCATGTACATGTACAATGACATTGAATTATTACGGGATCGCCTATATTTCAGTCTTCTCAGTATACAGCTGCATAAATATTAATCAACTTTCTTAAGAAATTGAGAAAAATATCCCCTGGTTGTAAATATAGATATTATAATCTTACTTCCAAGATTTCATTTACACATTATCTAATTAGGATATGGTCTTTTTTATGCCAGTTCTTTAATTTAAAAGATGGACACGAGACCCTTCGATTTTATATACATGCATGTATCAACAATTTTATCACGACTATGTTTGACGTTAGATCCTCATTAAAATTGTATACTTTTTAATTAGTTTTATTTTTATCGCAAATTTTCTTACAAGTATTAATTATTAACCAGAAATATATATTTCTATATAAAATTTGTCACGTGGATACCATATTTCAGTGGGAAAGCCACAATATTCAAAGCTCTCCATTATTCATCATTATCAATTAAATGATGAAAAATAGAGGAAGTTAAATGACCGAATGGTCACGACTATTTTACCTTTAGACCATTACAGCCTTCTGGAAAAAAAGAGTCCATTACTGAACTTTTAGGCGTTTCCATTTTAGTTAAGGATGGTATGAATACATCGATTAAGGCTGTTTAAGAGGACTGGATAGTCGTGACGCCAATTTTAAACTATATGAATCTCCTTTCAAAGAAGAGTTTCGTTCAAAGATGTAGAATATTTTTTCTTTGAAATTACTAAAATATTGGAATATTCTCTTTTATTACTTAATAACTTATGGCTAAAAAAAAATCATGACTAAAATTTTAAAGTAAATCTGATGGTTAATTTGTTACCCAGAAAAAGCGTCCTTAAAATGCAATTCTATTTACCTTACAAAAAAGTCTAAGTGACGCCGGAAAACAATTGAATTGAATATTATATAAATAGTGCCTGTTTGGGAGGGTAACAGTTGAAATTGACACCCCGAAAAAACCATTGTCAACCGACGCGAAGCGGAGGTTGTCAATGGTTTTCGACGGGTGTCAATTTCAACTGTTATCCTCCCAAACAGGCACTATTTATTTTGTTATACTGAATGTCTTAATTTTTAAGAAAATTTTACTGTTTTTATATAGGAATAACGTGAATTCTACAGCGAACCGTACGCGCATAATTTTCGCGCATGTAACATTTTTTAATGTTACCCGTTGCTAAGTGCGTTGCTAACGCTGAGGGTAATAGAAAATATTATTAACTGCGTCTTAACCAATCAGATTTCAGTATTTAACATGAAAGTATAACAAAAATATATACAATAGGGATTGGGCACAAGGTCCCTAACTTAGACCGCCCTCTCCCAATCGAGGTCAAGGTATTGATCATTTGTTTCAGCAAGCGAATTTTCCATTCGATAATTACATATTCACATCACTTTAACTAAATAAATTCACAGCCTTGAAGTAAAAGAAAAGTGCACAAAATTGGCCCTAACCCAGTATAATTGATTTTTAAGTACACTTAATTAAGTACGCATTTGGGGGGGGGGGGGCAAAACATGTCGTAGAGAAAGAGAGTGCAAGTGTTGTTGTTTGCTTAAAGCTGATTATTTATCTATCTCAAATTATGTCGGTATATACATTGATCGCAATAATCGATAATGCCTCTTCATTAATGCAGACAGCTAAAATGTTATCAAATAAAAGAAAAACATGAGAATGAATATTGAAAACTGTTTGAATTAACAAGGCTGGGTGGTAGTTGACATTTTTAGACTTCATTAAACAAATCTTTTAAAAAAAACCTTCTGACCATATTTTTTGGATTGGCTGGATCCTTCTAAAAGTCTTTAATGATATTTAAAGTTAACTGATGGTAATATATAAAAGATTATCCAAAATATTTACCGGAATATACTGATAAACATTACTTAAACACACTTATTTTTTAAATTGCCAAATTAAATGCCTACACTGAATTCAATATGCGCCTTAAAATTTTCTCTCTCTCTCTCTCTCTCTCTCTCTCTCTCTCTCTCTCTCTCTCTCTCTCTCTCTCTCTCTCTCTCTCTCTCTCTCTCTCCTTGCAAAATATAAGAATATATCAATATGTAAGTTTAAGTGGCCTTGTAAATTTAAAAACACATACATCTAAAACTATATATAAAATGTACACAAAAAACTATGTGTAATTTTTTTTTACATTTGATATAAAAATAGCTCATTGTGGCGAAAGAAACCTGTATTTAAACAGGAAGATATAAATGGCATAAATTCTTTTAATTTACCCATTAATACATTCGCATTTTCTAAAAATAGAAACTTTAATGAATTGAATATATAACTAAGTGCAAGTTTTTTTTTTCTATAATTGGTCTTTTACAATTAGCGGAAAAAATATTGCAGAATGTCTTATTTGTCTTTGCAGTTGTAATTCATACTGTTTACTTGAATACAAAAACCCATGAATTTTCATACAGTTACTAATAAATTGGTTGGAAAATAATTATGTATTTTCTAAAACATTTAACGATTGGTCGATGAGGATTTTTTATTCATTGATCGATACAATATCAATCTTTGCAATTTATCTTCAAGCTTTGTCCTTTGCCAGTAATTGTGAGCATTTTGTTTTGGAGTTTAAAAAGAAAACTTTGCTGAGATGACGGATACCGACAGGAATCAATGCAAAATCAGGCATCGTACCAAACACATACATATCAATAAGAAATGACTGGTTACATCGAAAAATAATTATATAGTTGTACATTAGAGCTATGGTGAATAAATAGCAATAATCGCCATACCATCAATTAGACATCAGCGATACGGATTGATTCCTGTCGGGTTTTTTTCTTGGAAAGAATTGTTTAGTTGAAACAATAATTGAAATATTGAAGTTCTAGACTAGAACGTGTCTGAAAATTTCATCGATTTCCATTCATTAATTTCAAATAGTTTTCTTTTTTGTCTCGAGAGCCTCGCGATGTCATCTTTGACTTCATTGGAGGAGAGCCTATAGGTCGATGCCGCCAATGCATGGTGCAAGACCTAATGACAGAGAGGGGGGAAATCATCGCCCTAGTGGTATACGAATTGTTGACGTAGCTAATTACAACGTTTTAACTTCAAGGAGCACAAATTAAAACGCGAATACAGTGTAAAATAATCATACCCCACTGTGTGGCAAAATACATTAATAACCGATTGCTTCTTATTTAGACCCCTTCAAAAATGAAATTTCGTGAGAGTTCTTTCGTTGGAGCATTTTTCTTGGAAATTCTTCAAATTAACCTGATCATTGCTGAATCCTCGTTTCGTCTTTTAGAACGAGACAAATACCCGGCATCAGGAATTTTGCAAGTTTTTGGAAACGTTCGCAGCAATTTGGAATGCAGTGTTTTGATTCATGGGGCACAGGAATACTTTTACCACAAGTTTACAAGAATATGTGTATCCACCGAGCAACTGGGTCCGTTCCAGCTGCAAGCAGGACCGGGATTTTACCGGTATCGTCGGGCCGGTAAGTAAATGTACTTACCCTAACCCTCACCCCCCCCCCATCCCCACCATGAAACTTAAAAGCAGCACCGAAAATTGCTTAATTATAAGAGAAATCAATAATTCAATTTTAATTATGGTTGATGCAATAAAGTTAATTCGTGTTTTAATCTATCATATATATACCGCTCATATTCCGTTTTTTTTTAAAATATAATATTAGTTAATTCTTTAATCGGCTGAGGTAGCAAGGGGCAGTTTCGAATAAAGTACCAATGGGGAGGTCTAAAAAGTTGAAAAATCATAAAAAATGGACGAAATATGAAAGGGTCAAAATATGCTGCAGGTCTGTAACTCCCGGTCTAAAAAAAAATTCGGATGGACGACCCAGGTGTTCTTTGGTATGAAACTTTACTTATTTGGAAATAAGTGAAAAATACGTCAATAAGTAATTACAACTGAAAAAAAAAATATTATTTTATGACAAAATGGGATCTTTCAGATACTTTTGCTTTTAATCTCAAGCTTTTTAAAAATCGATTTCTCTTCAAAAAGTTTAACAATTGAAGGACAGAGATTTTAATGTTCAAAGAACTTTATATATATATATATATATATATATATATATATATATATATATATATATATATTCTTAATGGATCTATTTAACTATTTCTAATTTTAAAAAATCGCATAAAAGCAAGTTAATTATTAGCATATCTGCGCAAAATTCAGATTGACTCCATTGTGAAATTAATAGAATATCAAACAAAACAAAAATATAAGGTTCAGATTAATAAGGTATTGATTTTGAATGCTAAATGTACGTGCGTGTTTTTAGGAAATAATTTACATTTCGGATTTTTTTCTTTCAAAACGACGTAGCTCATTTGAAAAACACATTAATTTTACCTAAACTAGGTTATGATTTTTTTTTATGAAGTTCTGGTGGACAGTTATAGTTTGTACGCATGTAACATGTTTCTCAGAGAACATAATTATCAATTAAGGATTGAATTCACTATTAATTGGTTTTATACGATATAAAATGGTTTGGGGCAGTTTACGCTTTATAAACCGCGAAGCGGTTTATAAAAAAGCGTAAACTGTTTCAAACCATTTTAAATCGTATAAAACTAATAAATATTGAATTCATTGCTTATGATTTAATTTGTTTTACCCTTTATTGTAAAATGATTTAATTCTGGTTGTATCGCACTTTCTGATTGGCTAAAAAATTATTTTATAGCGAGCGCAGCGAGGCGGCGCAAAGCGCCGCTCGCGTAGCGAGCTCCATAGACAACGTGTACGAACGGAGGAAATTCGAGTTGAAATCTGCACATTGTTCAAAGAAAATTTTATGAGGCCACGTGAAAACGTTCTACTATCCCAGTGATCCTTTGCAGTGCATAGCAACATGGTGGAACAGAAAGTGTTTCTACGGAAAATTCTTACCTCTACATCGCATACATCATTTTAATTTAACAATAAAAAAATCCTTCTAAAAACATTACAGTAAACAACACATAAGCTTAAGTAAAAAACTGAACTTTTGCTGACATATGACGTCATTTCCTTCTCCGAATTTGTCCGACAATTTACGAAAACTGTCGAGCGCAAAAGAATGTTAACTATGACGTCACAAAGATCTCGCGTTTTAATTTCCCGCGATACATTTAGAGGTGGATCAAGCATATGTACTGGATCATGTAGGAAGTACTCAGTATCAGTGTTAACGGTGACTCTTTGGCTGATTAGTTTTGTTTCGATGATTTTTTTTTTTGCTTAGTAAATACACATGCAAGTTCCATGCTAAATTTATTGTCATATTGATCCAATCATATATGCATACGTTAGGTAGGTGACAAAAAAGTATTAAGAAAGAAAAGTCTAATCATTATTACATCTACGTGCAGCCACGTCATTTTGTAATGAATAGATAAATGAAAAGAATTAAACTGTTAAAATATCTACCGGTACATGTATTTGTTATATAGTTGCATATGTGGTCAAATAATATTGGATATCACACACTAAGAAAGGGGAGAGGGCACATGTCTACAACGTTTATTATATAGCGTACAATAATTAAAAAGATTTAAAAACAAAATTAATGGCACTGAGGAAAATAATTAAAACACGGGTTACAACAAGGAACAAAATGAGAAATAACAAACAAAATTTATTTTTACTGATTTTAATGATCATTATAAAAAGGTAAAGAAAAGATAAAACATAATTGTATCTACATAAAAAAAAAACGGCGTTATGTTAATCAAAATATTTTAATACAATGTAAGTCTGTTTAACACTTTATTAATGCTCAGTGGTAGTTTGTTTAAGTGTATAAGACTAGGAAGGGGCCATTGGAATAAAAGTTTGATAATTTCGGGTTCCTTGCGGTGGTAAAAGTTTTCGAGACAAAGCCAAAGTTTTTTGGTTAGGGCAAGTCCACGGGTTGCATTTAACAATGATGACAGATGTGTGGTTTCTTCTGCGCTCGCCCAAACGGTCCGCCGTAAAACATATTATCGTATAAAGAATGTTGCCTACATGTACGTCATAGTAAGACTATCGTCAAAAACGTATCAATACGCCTGACGTTACGTTCGAATTTGAATTTACGTTTAGATAAAACAGTCATTTGGCCTTTAAAATGACGTAAAATTGTACAAAATTCAAACGTAACGTCAGGCGTATTGATACGTTTTTGACGTTAGTATTACTATGACGTAGGCAACATTCTTTATACTTTTTAAGCCAATCAGAAAGCGCGTTACAACCAGAATTAAATTATTATTCAATGTAACTACACTGTACAATATAATTAATGTTAAATTTATGTTTCCTTCATTAATAGATTTAGTACTAAATTCATCAACTACCCAAACAACATCAATACTTTCCTCGACTTCAACGAGTAATGTTGGTGTACCAACGTCATCAGATCCTCAGATAAGCTCGGGAGTGGCCATATCAACAGAAACTACGTCATTTTACAATACAGATGAGACGTCATCATCACCTCTGGCGTCATCAGTAGTTACGAACGTCACTTCGTCATCAGAGGCGTTAGTAACATTGAGCTCGACACATCTGTCAAGTGAACAATCGAAAGGGGTTACAGAGATGGATAGTGCGATTTCTACAACTGATCTTGAAACAACAGTTAGTACAAATTTTGATCTTGGAACCACGTCGAGTGTCACCAACAATGCTTCTTTCTCAGCCTGCAATTATGCTAATCTGGGACATTTAAACAATTGGTTCACTGCAAAGGTATTTAATCATGGTGGCCAGAAGTGGCAAATTTCTTTTTAAGTTCCTCATAAATTATACTTTTAGTATCTATTTAGTAACTAAAGATGCATATCAGTATTGAAATACGCAATACCGCTTAATGCGAAATACGCAATATCGCTATATTATATCTTGGTGGCCAGAAGTGGCAAATTTCTTTTCAAGCTCCTCATATACTGTATGTATCCATATAGTAACTTAAGATGCATATCAATAGTGATATACGCAATACCGCTTTATGCGAAATACGCAATATCGTTATATGATATCTCTTTGAAAAAGAAATTTAAGATGTAAACGTTAAATTAAAGTATGTTTTCCGATGGCACTGTCACCAGACATACATGTACAATATTTGAGTACAATGCCCACTCTCAACTTTCATTAACAGCTATTATTTCTATCTTCACGTTGATATTGAAAGAGTCGTGGTCACGATTTGATAAAAATATTTTCGAAATACTTTTGTTTATTAAGGTTCTAATAAATTCTAATAACCCACCAAAAATAATTTCAATGTCAGTCGTCAAAATACAGAACTCACAATTCTGTGCAATATAAACAAAGCTAATGCCATATTTGTTTCCCAAACTTAAAAAAAAGTATAAAATACAAGGACCCAGTCACTATTTTTATTAGATACTGTTTATATAAGTTAAACATGCAGATAATGACTTGTATAATACACTCCAAACATAGAACTTTTTCTAGTGCATGTATATCTAACAAACGAAAACAAACACATGACAATGACCTTGTTTACATAACAAATAGTTGGGATCTGTACCTTTTCTTTAACTCGACAACTGACCTTTTTATACATGGTTGTATTTACCTTATTGAGTTGTTTTAAACGAGTCTTTCAATATAGAAAAGTAATTTCTAAATGAAATCTTGACCACGCTCTTTAAATTGCTTTTTTTATTGTCAGCTAGTGCAAAAAAGCGACTTCAGAATTGAAAATGGACACGTAAAGAATTATCTGAAAGAAAAGCAACTTTTATGGGGACTTCAGTATTCCCAATCCAACTTTCGTTAAGTCAATAAAATTCAGACGTTAAAAATCAATTCCAATAATAGAAAAAAGAGCAAGGTTCTTGCAGCCTATGGGAAATTCTCCCACACGCGAGGAGAGATAGTGTACTTACTTTCTAACAAATGGATACAAGAATGTAAAATATTACAAGAACAACCGAGTTTACCATTGTTGTGCCTGTGTACCGTGGCATCCGTTCAACTCACCTCCTGGTGTTATGCTTTTAATAAACTTTAAGTGGTTCAGCAAAAAAAAAAAACAACTTTTTTTTTATTCGAAAGCATTTCAATTCACGTCACACTTAGTAAGAGTGTTGCTTTTTAAAAATAAATTTCTACAATCTACTCAAGATGTGAAGATTTTGATACAACATTTACAAATTTGAATTTCACTTTGCACGGTGCATAAAAAAATAAAAAAACAAACACACTAAAAAATCACCGAGTAAAAGCTGATCTCTTGTTATTTTGTTTGAATTTGTTAAAAGTGACTACTCTATCAAGCTAACTTGGTTCTTTACAAAAGTAAACAAAGCATTAGAGTTAAAATAAAATCAGGAATATGGAATTTAACTCTATTTTGGTTGGTACAGTTAACACTCAGTAAACTGAAAATGCGAATGATAGCACGGACATAAACTTGCTAGAGTATATAGTTTTCTTCATTGAGAGGAAGAAATCTGCCGAATTTACACTTTTATTAACAAACTTGAAACGTAAATTCATATAATTTAATTCTGGTTGTAACACGCATTTGGTTGGATAGAAAAATTAAGTTAAAGTATAACCTGGTTTGCACGTCACAAGACACGTCACAATGCACCAACGTCAAATTATTGAGTTCATGTTTTAAATAACTTGATACCTTTTGATGTGCAAACCATATGATTGTGACGTCATCAAAAAAGTTTCACCAAGTGAAAATTTTTCTTCCATATCCAACACGAAATGGAACGTTGCAAAAACATTATCAAGCTATAGAAGAAATTGTCTTTCCTTACTGGTTTGAATATTGCTTTATGAACAGAAAGTGAAATACTGTGAAATCATTTAATCTCGTGGGGTCAATTTTCGTGGATTATGGGATTTTTGCTTATTCGTAGGGACATAATTTCGTGGATGCGTCGGTTTTTAGTTTCATTAGGAAAACTGAATCTTTTATAATAAGTTTTTGTGGAGGATGTAAATTCGTAGGTGGGGGCTACCCACGAATACCACGAAAATTGAGCCACCTCGAATTCTATTGATTCCACAGTATTGTAGTGAGAATTAATTATACGTGATGTTTTATTTTACTAGACGGACTGTGAAGCAATAGGGGGATACCTAGTTGAGTTAGCAACAGTTGAAGAAGCCAACTTTATACTGACAAATGTTATTCGTAAGTTGATTTTCCATTACACTAATTAGCGAAGCAGGTTTGAAGCATCATTTCTTATTTATATAACAAACATGTGAATTGTAAAGATAAGCATAGAAAATGGGTAACAAATGATGTTATCCATGAAGTACATATAATTATGTATCTTCTGAATCCTTTTATCTCTGAAATAAGAGAAGTTTATTAATATTTAGATATTTTATCCCGGTTCAAAATAATAATCCTTTAAAAATAATTTGCTTTTAAAAACATGTTAAGAGAAATCTTTTAAAAAATCTGTCATCCGTTAGATTTTTTTAACAAGAGTTAATGCATTGAAGAAATAGTTAATAGGTGTTGAGAAAAACTGAGAACTGTTTTTTCTCTTTGATACTCTTGAACAAAATCCAAAGATGTTAATTAGTCAGTAGATAATATTGCGACATGAAAAATTCAAATTTCTTAACCAGTCTTTCAGTATTAATGGGTGATCAATATAGTAAGGAGTGGCCAAATACATAAAGCCCGAAGGGCTTTTTGATATATTTGATCACACGTATTCGATCATATTGATCATCTCACAATATTCAAAGAATGGCCACATTGCGTCTATTTTCATACATGTAATTATCAGCAACTGTGCGATAATATATTAAAATACTGGCAGTTTCAGTTTGTATTATAATTTTGCAAACCCCACTTGCATCCTAACATTTGCTTCGCTTCATGGATGAAATATATTGGAATATACATGTATGACACAAATTTGAATTGATTCGTAGTGTTAAAAAACACTAAAAATATGATGAAATCATCAGATATAGAAGGATGTTGTAAATTAATCTATTATGTATGTGCAGGAAAGATTCTTGAAAATGTTTAATAACGTTTATTTTGTTTACAAAAGCTTCTACGTATAGTAGTAGAAAAAAGTAACTCTTATATGCATTGAGGGAAACATTACTTCGTATGAAGCAATTAATAACGCAACCCTTTAAAAAATAATAATTATAATCGCCGCGAATAAAATATTGTGTACAGTTATCGAACATTGCATAGAATCTGATAATTCAAAGGTGGCTGATTGGATAACAAATTACCCGTCTAAAAAATTATATAAAAGAAGTAAAAAATACTATATATTTTAGATTTATGATTTGAATTTAATATTTGCTTAGAGCTCCTCTTCTTTGGCCTATCACTAGTTTATAATATTAAACGGTCAAATTAAAATTAAAAAAAAAAATAACCATGGGTTCTACCTTGAAGTCTTAGCCATCAACTTAAATTTGGTAAAGAAAAGTTCCTCCTATATATAAGCTTTTAAACTGTATATTTTCCTATATCTAGAGCTCGTCTACATAATGCGATCAATATTAAGGATGACGTTTACTCAGAATGAAAAAAAATTCCACTGATGATAATGAAAAACTAACTATTGTGTGTTATAGACCTATTATTGTAGTGTTATTTTTCATTTTCAAAAAAGTAGGTCAATGACCTACTTTTTGAGTAAATGGCCATTGTATATTTTTGGAAAATTAAAGGAAAATCACTTAAAATTTTACACTATGATTGAGATTTTCTTAATTGTGAAAATAATACAAATTGCTCAACACTTTTGAAAATGAAATACAATTTATGAATGGCAGTGACACTTAATACATACAAATCATTTAGTTTTCCTTCACAATTTTTTTAAATATTCCAGTCCGAATTTCCTCTATCACTTTTCAAATTCCTACCCATTTTTGATCCAATTTTACAAAAAATTGAATGATGATAATACAAAAACATTTACAGTATTAAACTACTTATATTGATCTTGTTCTGTTGGCATATAATTTATATGAGGTCAATGATCAAAATTTTGAGATATGGTGTCTTTTCTCGTTTTTTAGCATATTTCATTATTTTTTAAATTCATGCCATACGGTTATTATAATGTATAAATGAGGTAAAACTACCAGAAAATATGCAACATTATATAGACTAAAATATAAAATCATAACTTTTAATATTAGAGTACTTCCAAGAATGTTTTAGCAGAAAACAAAATCTGCAAAATTTAGTCCGAATTTCCTCTGTTTCGCTAAAAGTCTATTTTTGTTTTGGCATAATTCCATAATATAGTAGAAATATCGAATGTTATGTCAATAATAATTCATTTCACATATACTTTTTGTGTTTAGAACAAATTTTACTCATGACATTGAACTTTATAACAATCCGAATTCGAGAACTCAAACCCTGAGTAAACAACACCCTTAACAGTCTACTATAACCACGGCCATCAAGCCCTTTAAAGGAATGTTTTATAATATACCTTTTTGTTTTGTTTTTGTGTTTGACCTCTAGAGTCTCGCCCAGCTTGGTTAGGGGGACACCGGAACGGTACTTGGTTCTCCTGGTCGAGAGGGGGAACTGTGACGTACACGGACTGGATGGAGGGGTTCCCCAAAAACGTCACGGGCGAGGATTGTCTTGTTTGGGCCACGGGGGGCTGGAATGATGCACCCTGTGACAAACACCTCAAAGAGGTCATTTGCGAAATGGATGAATGTCCACCTTAATGACATCTTATTGTGTGACAAAAATCTCACACATATAAAATTGACCACAATTAAATTAAACATTTAAAGAAACCAACTGCATAATGGATCAATGTCCGGCCGAATACCATGATAAACTTGAGGTTTTTTTTATAGACTATGATGCATGTATACGCTCCGGAGAAATTGTTTTTAGATCTGAATTGATCAATGATATGCAACAGGAACAACGCAGAATCTTATTGTGAAATGAAACTCTGTCAAGTTAATAAATAGACATTTCACCCAAGATCTGACATACACCTCAAACATCATCTGCAAAATTGATCCATCTCCAGCTTAAAACGGCCAAACTCCTCAAATATGAATCAGTATTCAAATTAATGGCATCTCTTTTTCCACCATGATTAAAGTTATTTTTTGCACATTTGCTTTCTAAATATACTACTGACTGCTATTAATTTTCCACCGTCTGACAACATTCTTAAAGTAATCCCCCAGCCAATTAAATGGAGCCTCTTATTTTAACCTTCTGAAAAGCATTCCAAAATTTATTTTTTGCAAAACTATGTCTGGCTAAATAAAATGCAATCAAATAATGGATCTTGTTTTTCTAAACCTTTGAATAAGGATCTGCGAAATTGAACAGTGTCCAGCTTAGTGATTTTTTTTTTTACCTTTTGAAACACAGCTAAAAGAAATCGTCTGTGAAATGGTTAAAATGTCCGACGCCACTTGTTTTTACGTGTGAGGAGTACGTGTACACCTAATAGAAATCATCAGCGAATTAGATCAAACATCAAACTGAATGAAATTAATTTTTTCATCATGTGACAAGCACCTTTTTGTAGGAGAAATTATCCACAAAATGGAAAAATGTCCAGCTACCGACACCATTTGGCTTTTGCTTGTGAAAAGTACCACAAAAAAACACCTGCTAAATTGAATTGATCATGTTTTATGTGAATGATCTGTCTTTGTTTTCCTCAAGTGACAAGCACTTAAGAGAAATCATCTGCAAAATGGATTATTGTCCAGCTGAGGACGCTACTTGTTTCATCATTTAAAAAGAGTTTCATAGAGATCCTCTGCTGTATTAATCAAGGAATAGCCAAACAAAAAAACTGCAGAGAGGTCATCTGCGAATTGTAATGAATCATTGTATAACTAAATAACTTCTTTTTTTACAATTTGACAAAGATCTCAGAGAGGTTGTCTGCGAAGTTTAGCAATGTCGGGCTGTGGTATTACATATCAATACTATCCGTGTATTTATATGTTTTTAATATTAAAATAATAAAGAATTCGGTTTAGCTGTTATTGTTAAAAATTTACATTTTCCGGTTTCTTTGCCTGTGATAACACTACGTACTGATTTTGTACTATATAACTCATAACTTCAAATGACGCCAATCGAAGCACCAGCGGGGTTTGCTTTTTATATTTGAATATTTAATCGTACGATGGCTTAAAATTATATAAATTTAAGTCATCGGAAATCATTCTTTGAATATTATGAGGTGATAATTTCGGGCTTCATGGATTTGATCACGCCCGGCCAAAATTATCACCTCATAATACCTAAAGAATGATTCCTTATCCCCTTAAGGGGCGTGGTCACGATTTTGGTCAAACATTATTTTTCCGATTTTATTATATACAAAGTTATGAGCGAGTTACAAAGCTTAAATTTCTTCGCTATATAAACAAAGCGTTTGTTTACATTTTGAACGTTGAAGTAAAAATGTCCGTTTTAAACCAGAAACGAATAGGTAAAACATTAGGAACTGTTTATCCATCCTTAAAATAGATAAAAAGATAAACAAATAAGCTGAAAAAAAGATTTTTACTGGTATATTTAACCTATGTAAACAAAAACAGAAGACGAGCCTTGTTTACAAAACAAAGAATTGTGAGCCCTGTATCTTGCTTATAACTCTACGAATGACTCTCAAAAATTTTATTTGATCATTAAGGTCTTCCGTTTCCAACGGAAGACCTTATTGTTTTCGTTCTGTTTCTTTTTCTTGGCTATTTTTCTTTTTTTTTTTCCAACAAATTTTGTGCACGCGATTTCTCAAAAACGACTCAACCGATTTTCATTAAACTTTCAGATATGATAGATACTGATCTAAACTTTATACGTAATTTTTAATTTTGATGACGTCATTTCCGTTTTTGATATATTGACGTTTTAGCGACATTATTGACATTTTCAGAGGGTCGGCTTGTCCTGGGATCTTCTCCTTAACGATTGAAGATATTGAGTTCAAACTTTCAGGGATTGTAGTCAAAAGATTGTATATGTGTCTTTAGGCATTCATTTTTATCTGATTCAAAAGGCGCTGAAGCTCGCCTGGTACCGAAAATTGAGAGTTTAGAAACGTCGTTATTTTTTCTGGTTTTCTTTGTTTATCTCTTTTCTGAAAAATATTTTGTTAAAACATATTATGTAAAATGTGTTAAGAACTAAATGACCTTTCATTTGATATCAAGAAAAAGGGGCTGGCCCCTCAAATTAAGGAACCAAGGGACTCTTAAGTCTTTTATCTGTAGCCCTTTACTGAGGGATATTTTGTGAAAGGTTATAGAAGCAAATATGTTTATTATACAATTATGTATCAAAGCAATATAATGATTTCATGATGGGTTACGTAATTAGGGGTTTTTAAGGGGTCAAAATCCAAAATTTTGATCACCCATATCTCAGAAAGGATAAATATTTTCAAATGCAGTGTAGAGGAGAAGATGTCCAAAATGATATACTGAATAAAATGCAATCTTCAAATTTCGTTAAACGGCCCCAATAAGGCTATAAGGGACTGGCCCCTAAAACATTCTTTCTCAGATATCTCAAGAATGGTAACAGATTTCTAAACACTTGTTGAACAAAATGTCTTTATGATTAAATGACCTTACATCTGATACCAAGAAAAAGGGGCTGGCCCCTAAATGTAGGGACCTAGATGGCTCTAAAGTCTTTTTCCTATAGGTCTTAAACGAGGGATATTTTGTAATAGATTATAAAAGCAAAATGTTTATCTCACATTTATGTAGCCTAACATAACATAATGATTTTCTAATGTGTTACGTAATTAGGGGTTTTTAGGGCTCAACAGACCAAAAATTTGATCACCTATATCTCAAAAAGAAAAATATATTTTGAAATGCAGTATAAAAGAGAAGATGCTCAAAATGATGTTCTTAACAACATGCAACCTTAAAAATTTGGTTCAGTGACCCCAATAAGGAGATAAGGGACCGGCCCCTTAAACATTTTTCACAGATAACTCAAGAACGGCGACGAATATCTAAACACTTGTTGAACAAAGCTCTTACACCTAAAACAAAATAGTATCTGGCCCTTAAATTGTAGATCCTCCTTTCCTGTTTTAAATCATTTAAACTGTTAAATAGCAAAATCAAGATCGAACATAAATCTCAAGTTCTAAAATCAGACGGAAGACCTCTTCGTTGCTTGCAACGAGATCGTGTCTAGCTAGAAATACATTCGTAAATCATTGTAAATAATCAAAACATAAAAACAGAATTTGACCAAAATTGTGACCATGCCCCTTTAATTATCTGAGGTAAGCGTATCCAAAATACTAGTACACACATCACACATCTGTAGATCTACGCTATAAATACTTTTCTACAGAGAAGAAGTCACAATAAAGTATTAATAACATAACGTTGCATGATCGATAAGGGCTGAAAAAATGCAAATCGTTATTCTAGAGACTGTCTCAAAAGCTTTATATAAATAAAAGGTAAGAGATAAATAGCTCATATACTGGTATATTTGTCTGACTTCATATTTGATTTATTCAACTCGTTAAGATATTCATCATTTTAACAAGTTGAATATTAAAGCAAACATATAAAGATACATATAACAAAATATCCTTTTTCACAGTTTTTTTTTTTTCATGGTCTCTCTAACTGAAGTGTATGGCCTAATATAATTACAGTATAATTATCAGCTTAGAAAAAAATCTATGTTCCCTTCTATAAAAAAAATTACTATACAAATATTGACTGGGGTTGAGGGCAACAATGATTATATTAGCCCCCGAGGGACGAAATATTGCCCGACGCGAAGCGGAGGGCAATATTTTCGTCCCAAGGGGGCTAATATAATCAATGTTGCCCGAAAACACAGTCAACATTTGTTTTGTTATATGAAGAAACAAACCAAAATTTAAGAAATTAATTGAAAACAGATCGCCGTAATTTTCTCAGCTCAACAAAGAATTCACGAATTCAATTTTGTGCAAAGTTCATTTCCAAAATATCCTCAGCATCAAACGGTCACTTGTGATATTCCGCCGACCGTAAGAATTATCAGACAGCTGTTCTACCTGATTTTACTTCACAGTAATTCGCAAATCCTTATATCCATTATGATAGCAAACCGTTGCATTGCGCGTTCGTTGTTTACTTGCCTTGACTGACTGTCTATTATGACGTCACCTTGTTTTGGAGTCGCGAAGAATTATTTACGTCACCGTTTACGAATCAACAAATCAGAGGCGATTATTTGAAATAGAGGGAATGTTCTCTAGATATTATTCCTAGCCGGTCAATATCTAAAAAATATTGACCGGTCAATATTTTTCGGACGAGCTGATATTACAATTATTGACTATTCGTCTATATAGAGTTATATAGTGAGAATATACTACTGAATATAACAATGCATAATATTGACTTCGAACGAAAATATTACAATATCCTAAAATCTAAAATGCATCAACTGATCAATCTTGTTGTCGTAGTTATCGATGTATTGCAAAATTGTAAAATGAACAATGAATAATTGCAAAATGGAAAAGAAGGTGTAATTTATAATTATGAAAAAATATCTTTCATTCACAATAATTTCGATATGCATAATATGTTATCATTTTAATAAGCGCTCAAAACTTGAGCAAGGATCGTACCACGGCAACAAGTAGATATTCGGCATAAACGGTTTTGATTTTTAAAAAGTGTGTCATAAAAAAAGGTAACGAAACTTAAGCATTTTTTTTATTGAACAATGACATTATGAACAGTGAAACAATAAATATTTTTATATATGATATATTTCAAGATATGGTATTAATATACATGTATAAAGAAACATAACATTTTCATGAAAAGTAAGGCTTACTGTAAATGTATTATATTTGGCGGAAAATGATTTCCAAACAAGTTAGCGTAGATTTGCTTCAGCGCATTTCTTATTTTACCTATTACCTTCTTTTATATTCAGTATATATATATATATATATATATATATATATATATATATATATATATATATATATATATATATATATATATATATATATATATATAAATATATATATATATATATATATATATATATATATATATATATATATATATATATATATATATATATATATATACCTGACTTATGCATTTGGTAGACCGATTGTATTATTTTATCTTTATTAGGGAGACCAGTAGATTAGGGAGACATATTTTGGTCTCCGTATTATTTTGACCTTGTCTAAAATGTAATTGGCTTATCTTTAAATGAATGAACGGTGTGTCTTTGCCTAAAATGCATCAATGTGTCTATTATTTGACATCCAATAGTTGCCTTTTGTCTATATTTTTTCGTAAAAAGGAATTCAATCTGCCTCCATCGTATAATTAGCAATGACTATTTTTCTGCATTTAGGAGACCAACGAAAACTTGCAATATTGCAAAAAATCTAACATATATAATTTGTTTAGCCTTTAATTATTCTAAATGAACTTGTTTTCAAAATACTTTTCCACTTTTTATGTATAAAGCCTAACTAGAAAAAAAGTCGTTAATTTCTTGACCATGTTTGAACATTTGGCAAGTGCTCTCCGCCATTTGTTCCGAGTACTCTCGGAACGTCTCGGGTTAAAACAATGGACCTTTTAACGCCAGCGTGTTGCCTTTTAGGAATCAAAGCCATTTTATGGTAAGTACTTTTGATAATCCTACTACAATTGAACAAAGTAATGTTTTTATGAAGTTTTTTTTTTTAAATATTCAAATAAAATAGGGCGATAATGTGTGCAACTTGACTATTTTACACCAAATGTTGATTAATCTTCGAGGACATTCGAAACGAAGTTAACAATAAAAGCATGATTTTCATTTCCACTGTACGTTTGATGTAATATGTAATTCAAGGATTTATCAGTACCTTCTCCAGAGCAAAAGTCGTCCCCATTCCCAATTGGAAATAAGTTCACTTCAGCAGCTGTCCAAATTATGATCCCAATTAGTATAGCAGTATTTTTCCCCAACTGGTAAATAGTTTTTATGTTTATTTCTTATCAAAAAATACTTCGTAAAATAACCAGAATGTCCATAAATGTTCAGTATTAACAAATGATTAAACCCATTTAGCAAAACTGCAGTCATAAAAGTTTCCAAACACGCTGTAAACATCGCCAACTTTTAATCCGATTTTCCTCTGTTTTTCTAAAACATCGTTATTTTGTGGTATACAGTACAGTACTGTAAATGGTACATGTTTTTTTTTTTTTACACACACTAAAGACTGATATAAAAGTAAAAGGTAAATGTTATGAAATATTTCAAACAGAAAAATACATTCTCAATTTAAAAGGGGATGTTGATAAATTCTTAATAATGTAATACTTTTATGACCAGTGTTGAAGGTGTTTATTTCAGGGAAAAAGACTTGTTCTAATAACTAAATATAGGAATATTATACATATATCTATATTGTGAAGTTAATTAGATTCTATTCAATTAAAGTCTAGCTCATTGATTTTCCATTATGATAATAAATTCAGAAATCATGATGTATGCAACATATGATTTCTCCCAACTGCATGAAATTGTCGATACAATTTTCCCAATTCCCAAAAAATTAGCATTTTCAAAATAAAAAAAGGCTGAAAAATCCCTGTAATTATATAGCTAGTTTATTGAAAATGGACAGAAAAGTTAACCGAAGAATGTCGCTTTATGTAAATAGATTGACATGAAGAATTTTCTATGTTACAGTTATATGTACCAGTAATATTGTTTTAAATTAATTATGTACGTAATGTAGATATATGTACATGTACCCCTTGTTACCTAAATGAATTAAAAGCAAATTAAGATCAGTTGCTCTTTTTCACTTGTATAGTGGAAAGATAGCCGACTATTCTATGTACGAATTGACTTATTATAGGTAAGATAGTCAGGCCTCCATGTTTACAACCGGGATGCTCACCCCACATTTACAATTGTGACCCACATTTACAAATGTGACATCATAGTATCACTCTCGTTTGGCTTTTCGGATATTATCAGGTTTGTAAAATTTTTGGCTTTTGATGATTAATAATAATGTAAACAATGTGTCTGCAGATTCCCGTTGGGCTGAGTGTGATCTGTTGACCAGGCAAAACATGTATGTCTTGATTACACAGCGTTGTGCACAATGTGCTCTCAAGAACATTCAATCCAGAAGCATGACCAATGTAGCAACACTTTTAAAACTACTTTTTGATACTTGTGTTAATTTTAATGTTTATGCGCACCCGGGGCGCCCTTCCCCCTGTAATTGTTGATTTATTAGAATAACATGACATGTTTCATACATGATAGCATTAGAAATGGTCGATGGTTGTAAATATTTTGTTGTTTACCAATTTAATGTATGTTCTCACTAGAACATGCACATATGATATATGGTAGACTATTATCACATTCAACTCTCTCTCTCTCTCTCTCTCTCTCTCTCTCTCTCTCTCTCTCTCTCTCTCTCTCTCTCTCTCTCTCTCCAGCAGCGATTCATCTTATGACCTTTAAAAATCATGCACCTGCACTCTTGCGAGTATACAAAATGTTGTAAAATGTTCGTACTATATATTGTTCGTGCATTGCACTGCGATGATTTGGATCGCATTCAGTCGCGTCTGAATAGTGTGCATGTCCACAATTTTTAAGGAGACTTGATGCAAGCACTAAAACGCATGCAACAAATGCGAGACCTCATGCAATATATGAGAGAGCTCGTGCGAATCTAAAACATTCCGATCGCAAAGAGTTGTAAAGTGCTCGTACGCCAATTGTGAATGGGGCTTAATGTAGATGTTTATGAATCCAAAAGTTTTCTTTGCATATAAACAATGCTTTCACACAGGTGCTTGTGGTTTTAATGTAGGTTTTGGAGTTATTAGCACAACCAGTCATGTCAGTGGAGATTTTCTCCTGCAGGAGAAACATTAAAAGGACAGGATGGGGAGGAGAGATTGAAGACAAGCACAGAAAACAAAATATTTATCTATAAATATAATGGAAAAGAACTTTGGTAATACGATTTATACATATTTACATGAAGCTGGAGGTATGTAGCTCCTGATGTGAAAAAAAAAATTGAAGCAACGTTTATCCAAATTTTTTTTTCAGACCAGGAGATACAGACCAGCAGCTAAATGTAATATTTTAACATTTATGTATGGCAGTAATGTTTCTAGAAATAACTATAAACAATTCTAATTAAGTCAAGCAAAAATGCCAGTAATTATATGCTTCTTATTTAAGGTTTGATTTCTTTTTATGTACACTGTAGTATTGATGCTGTCAGGAGTGAACAACCATACATGTATCTGCCAGTTTGTAAATGATGGCAAGGACGATGCAAACTCCACCATAAACTCAGAGTGTTTAAAATGGAAGGGAATACCTATGATTGTTTGCTAAGAGAGACATTGTGGTTGGGGAAGAGATACTTCATGTATATGACTATGGTTGTGATGGGAAAAGCTTGCGGTGGCGCAGCAAGGTAGGAAAATGGTTGGATTAATTATACACAAAAAATAATTATTAAGAGAGAGTTTAGTGATTTACAATCAGGCTTTGGATATCTTGTTATCTGGCTTTGGTTTTGTTTTTGCATTTTTTCGTACATTGATTGTTTTAAACTAATCTAAAAAATAGGTTTTTCTCAAGAATTTAAAAAGTATCAGAATAGATAATTTATATGTTTTTATTGAAAAACAAGCCTAAAACTTCTGTTAGTGTTGTTAAATAGGTTAAAAATCGTGATCAATTAATCAGCAGAATAGGTTGTCTCTTGCCATCTGATGATCGGTCAATAATCGAATCGGTAACAAATTATATTAAATTCAATAATATGGGGCACTAAATTTTATGCTATGTATAATCTAAAATATATAAGTGCTATTTTCACTTCCTTTTAAAAACTTATAAGACTTTTGCTGTATTTTTATTAGGTAGAATGTTACACATCTTTTGAGATTGAAGAAAACCCCCAGCTCACAACAGTTTTCATTTCATTCAATACAGATTAGAAAACAAAATGATAGGTATAATATTAATGTAATAAACCTAGACTGAGTATAATTGATTATAAAATCTAAAATCGATTATGATAAATCGACAACCTTTTCAACTGATCATTGATTGAAATTCAATCATCGTGACAACACTATAGCCCCTGTTCACGTACATGTTTTTACCGGTACTAGTTTTGATTGATTTCAGAAAAGGCTGTGATCCTTTTGATTTTGGTAATGGATTTGTTAGGTTTTATTTCACTTTATTTTGTTTATAGTTGTTTGATTTTCTTTCAATTTTAACATTATATACGGTTCTTGTGCTGACCTGAATAGATTTATTTTGTTTTCATTATCAAGCACTATTAAATTAAAAGCTTGAAAGAGGTGTTCAGTTGTGCAGTGGACAATGCACCTGCTTATCACCACTGCGACCCAAGTTTAATTCCCATGATCGACAGTTGTTGTATATGATAGGGTACATTGGTCGCCTGCTTGGACACGTGGGTTTTCTCCAGTCACCCCAACTTCTTCCCACATCATGACCCACTCGCGCTAACATCCATGCCAACAAAAAGCTATTAATATAAGTCAGTGTGCATTGTGAATCTGTCACTAATGTGGAGAGTCTCCTTTGCAGAACAAAATTGTTTTTTGTTAGATAAATTACAAAATCTGTTTCTGTAGTAAATATGTATATTTTGCAAATTGTTTACAGAATGTACTTCTTGAAAAATATACATTTACATAGAATTATCAGATTTGGTAGGTTAGTTAATTTAAGCATCAATCTGAATTGGAATTCATTTTTCACTGAATATTGGTACAGTCTTGTTTTTGTACCATGGCTGAAAAGTTTGATTTAGTCAGTGGTCTGTTGTCAGATTTATAAAAAAGAAACATCAATTACCAAATGTGGTAAACTAATAATTGATGAATGTTTATGAAAGAAAATTTTCTATATTGTTTTAATTTCTTTCAGTTCCCTCTGATGTGGATTCTGACCCATTTAGTGTATCAAACTACTCGCCAAGTTCTGATTCTGAATCAGATGAAAATAAGAAGGTTTTGGGTAATGTTATTATTTAAAGAATAATTTTGCATCTGCAGTCCATTTTCACTTTGCAAAAAATACCTGAAAGAACAAGAGGCTGAGAGCCCAGTCATTTTAATTCAGACTAAAGTAAATCCATTTATATTAAATAGATATACTTTGAAATGTAGTTGTGTATAACAATCTACATGTTGATCTGGTCTCCCTAATGCTGTGATAATGCATTAGATTTACATGATATGAGTGGAATGTACTGGATGTAATATATTTGTAACAGTTATATTTATTTTGTTTAATCATTAGGAATAAAATTTGCAATGATTTAAAAAAGTAAACGTAGAAGCTTGTATTTACAATACAATATATTGGTATTTTTACAGAGTCCACCCCAAATTCATTGAGAGCTAGCCGCAACACAATGGAAAAACAGAGCATCTTGACCCTCAGAGAAAACAGTGAGCATTTTGAAGCAGGTAAATGAATTAAATTCAATGTTGCAATGTTATTATGTTTTTAAGCAAGAAACATTAATACAGTCAGTTGGGTAGCTAGACCTGAAACGAAGTGCATGCTTAAAATGGCAGGGGGTGTGGGGGCCACCATGAGGCCCCCAGTGGGTCCAGGACAAAGCCCAGGGGGCGAAAGCCCCTGGAAGCTTATGGATTCTGACGATTTTTAACACCAAAAATTAAAGCAGAAATTGAAAGGAATGCTTACTATTTAAGCCTACTTTTAGGCAGTTAAAATTGTTTTGGCTATAGTTTAGGCATAAAATAAAATCACAAAACTTATTAAAAGTTAAAAGAAGAATTTTTTTTTGACATTTGCCTTTGACCCACTCAAAGCTTTTATTCTTAAGTTCATTTTCACATAGTTTATGGTAATGAATATCTCAATAAAGCTGTGATATTCTATCGGGGAAATTTAAAATGTGTAAAACTAAGTTCAACTGCAAAATAAATAGTTGCCTTTTTAGGTACATGCATTGTGTACTGTTTCTTTAATATGGTACTTTAAGACCATATTGTGTGGCTATATTTGGTGCTTAATACGTCTTTGTTTAGCATTGATTTCTGATAAAGTAGGACCGAGTGACGGAAACGGGCTGATGGAATAACTAAGTATGGACCTTAATACTTGAATTCTTTTTTTATATTTTTTTTTTCTTTATTTATTTTTTTACTGATTTTTCCCCCAAATGATGTGCATGCTCAGGCATATAAGCATACATGGTAGCTACGCCACTGGCAGTGTACAATTTACTACTCAAGTCTAAGATTGCTCGTGATCTTGGGGCTTGGTCTCCCTAATGCTGTGATAATGCATTTGATTTCCATGATATGAGTGGAATGTAATGGATGTAATATATTTGTTATACTTATAAGTACATGTATAAGTCATTAGGAATAAGTTTTGCAAAGAGATAAAGAAGTAAACTTAGAAGCATGTATTTATGATACAATATATTGGTACTTTTTTACAGAGCCCACCCCAGTTTCATTGAGATCTAGCTGCAACACAATGGAAAAACAGGACAGCTTGACCCTAAGGTAAAGCAGTGAGCGGAGGTTGACAATGGTTTTCGAGGGGTGTCAATTTCAATAGATACTGTCCCAAACAGGCACTATTCATTTTATTTTACTGAATGTCTTATTTCTAAAGAAAATTTTACTGCTTTTATTTAGAAATGAAGTAAATTCTACGACAAACCGTACGCTCATAATTTAAGCGCATGTAACAGTTTGTTGTGTTACCAATTGCCAAGTGTGTTGCTAACGCTGAGGGTAATAGAATGGATTACCAACTGCGTCTAAACCAATCAGATTTCAGTATTTAACATTTAACATGAAAGTATAATAAAATTGTTTGTCTGGTCTCCCTAATGCTGTGATAATGCATTAGATTTCCATGATATTAGTGGAATGTAATGGATGTAATATATTTGTTATATTTATTTTTATTAATCATTAGGAATAAACTTAGCAATGATATAAAGAAGTAAACTTAGAGACTTGAAATTGCAATACAATATATTGGTACTTTTTACAGAGTCCACCCCAAATTCATTGAGATCTAGCCGCAACACAATGGGAAAACGGGACATCTTGACCCACAGAGAAAACACTGAGTATTTTGAACAAGGTAAATGAATTAAACTAAATGTTGCAATGTTATTATGTGATCCTGGGGCTTGGTCTCCTTAATGCTGGGATAATGTATTTGATTTCCATGATATGAGTGGAATGTAATGGATGTACCGGTAATATATTTGTAATATACAATACAATATATTAGTACTTTTATACAGAGTCCACCACAGATTTATTGAGAGCTAGCCGCAACGCAATGGAAAAACAGGACATCTTGAACCTCAGAGAAAACAGTGAGCATTTTGAACAAAGTAAATGAATTAGAATCAAAGTTGCAACGTTATTATGTATAACAATTAACATGTTTGTCTGGTCTCCCTAATGCTGTGATAATGCATTTGATTTCCATGATATGAGTGGAATGTAATGGATGTAATAAATTTTCCTATATGTAATAATATTCCTAAATATAAATACACTGTGTTAGAGTAAAATCCCAAGAGATCCGAATATCAACATGGTGTGTAATTTTGAAGCGAGCAAAAAAGTGTTGATTCCTTCAATAATATGAATTAAATATTTAGATGAAAAGTATTTACAGCCTCAGAATGGTTTGTTATGAATAATTTGACTGTTATTTTCAATACAACTTCATTATTTTTCTCAAAAATCGATTCGGAGCGATTCTGCAATTTTCTGCTACATTACGGGTATATGGGAGGCATTCCTGTCAGATTATTATAACTAAGCAGAGTGTAGTGAAATTAATAGCATTATTGTAGGCTTAAAGCTTGGTTATGTAATTGTAAACAATACGGTGCGTCGATGTAGTGAATGTCCGATATCATATGCAATGTCAACCCGTGCACGCACGGGTCAAAGTCTAGTAAGAATAATTAATTTTGACTTGTGAAAGAAAGTAATCATTTTAAGATTGATAAAGCCACATAAGGGGCAACTGTTTCTTTAAAAGATTTCTTGTTTTAAACTTTATTCATGCAATAACGATTCTTTGATCTTTTGCAGTTCCATACCATTGTTTTCCCTCTCTCAGTTCCTGTGATGAAAGAAGTCAACTTGATATATAGGTTTGTTTCAATCTATTTTGTGAATGTTTTTCTTGTTTGATAATAGGATAGTCATACATATGTAGCTGCAACAATGTAGCCCTCTCCGATTTTTTATAACTGATGTTTACTCTCCCCCCCCCCTCCCCCCCAAAAAAAAACAAAACAAAAAAAACAGGAGAGGGCTACATTATTGCAGCTAGGTGTTATGCTTCTGGCTTTTGAATGACAATGTATAGATGGAGTTATTTCCTTGTGACTTGTGACAGAGGCTGTAGTGCACAATTCCATTTGACTTTCAAGAAATGTTCAGATAGTAATGAAAATGTAAAGTGTTTAATAACATTTGCTGAGTACCACTTTCAATACTGTAAAAGGGATTATTTACATGTAAGGGAAAATTTACACTTAAGCTTAAAACTGGGTAAAATACCCCCACATTTGCATATGGGCAGTGCTTTAGTGTGGTAAATCACTGTGTATGTATTTCTTCTTTTTTTTTTCTTCATTAAATAATTTTTGTATTTGTATACATTTTTGAAATTTTATCTAAAAGGGTGAGTGTCGGAGTTACATGTGCACAATCCTAAAGGTCCAAGTACAGCACCTGAATCACATGTGACTGAAGAAGATTTGATGTCCAAACCCTGGGAGAGTGGAAATGCAAATGCATCGGATGTTACACCACAAGGTGATCAGTCTTTTTTTTTATTTGTGTGAATCTGTGTGTGGTAATGGTGGGGGGGCGGGGGGGGGTTAATAGAAGTCATATTATTGAAATGATAAAAACTTTTCTCAATAATTTTCTTTCTTTATTTAAGATGACAATGGTACATTGATTTGCATCGTTTAATAATTAAAACCCATCCATAATGTTTTCTCTTTTCATTACGTTTTATGCATGCCTGTCCTTAGTATTTGCAAAGTAAGATATTCATGATATTGTTATTACAGAGTGCTTCTTTGAGATCGAAGATGATAATGGAACTAAAGTTCTTGCAAGCCCAGTTGCAGCCAAGAAGACTAAAAGCAGCTCAGGTGATATATCTTTGTTGCTTGGTCTATCTATCCACAATTTGATGAATTAGCAATTTTTAGGTCACCTGAGTTTATTGCAATCCGTTTTCGTCCGTTATCGTGCATCGTGCCTTAACAATTTTACATTTTTAACTTCTTCTTAAAAACTACAGGGCTGATTATTACCATTTTTGATGTGAGGCATCTCTATGGTGAGAGGAATCTAAATTGTAAAATTCATGGCTCTACTACCCCCGGGGCGCCACATGTGGGGCCAAATTTGCAAAAAAAGAGCCAAATTTTAAAAAATATTCTTCTCTATTCCCACACATGTTAGGAAAAAACTGGTTGCATAGTTATAATGTCCATGAAGCCCTCTACATAAATTGTGAAATTCATGGCCCCTGGGTCAAGGGTTCAGGCTCTAGAATGGGGCCAGTATGGCCATATAGTATATATGTATTTAATCTTAGAAAATCTTCTTCTCTACCCCATATATATTTGTTAAAATTAAATGCATGATTATGATGTCCATATTGTGAAATTCATGACCCCTGGGTCAGTGGTTCAGGCTCTAGGGTGGGGCCAATATGGCCATATAGTAAAAATGTATTAAATCTTAGAAAATCTTCTTTTCTACTCCCATATAAATATATATTGTGAAATTCATGACCCCTGGGTCAGGGGTTCAGGCTCTAGGGTGGGGCCAATATGGCCATATAGTAAAATGTTTTAAATTTAAAAAAATCTTCTTCTCTACTTCCACACATGTGGGCAAAAAACTGAATACATGGTTACGATGTCCACTAACTCCTCTACGTAAATTGTAAAATTCATGGCCCCTGGGTCAGGGGTTCAGGACATGAGGGGGGAGGCAATATAGTGTTAATGCATATAATGTTATAACATTTTCTTCTCTATTCTCACACATCTGTATAAAAAACTGACCTATAATTATGTTTACCAGGAAGTCCTCTACTGAAATTTTAATTTTCATGTCCCCTGGAGTATGGGTTTTAACTCTAGGGCAGGGCCAAAATGGATGTATAGGTGTTATTGCATATAATGTTAAAAAATTATCCTTTTTACTCCCACACACCTGAAAGGAAACTGAATTCATGATTTTGTAGACCCGATCTTTTAAGTTTTTTGCCAAAATTGTAGGTTTCACAGTTCTTTTTGAAAGATTTCAGGCAGGGAGGTGGCCGTCATTACTAATTTATAATTTTTCTACTCCAGAATAAAACCTAATTAATTAAATGCATATATGAGACTCCTCGACAAGTTTGTGTATGGGTTATATGCTACTCAGGTGACCGTTACAGGAATAGAAACAAATTTCTCATGGAGATTTATAATGTGAAATGTTTACATCTTTTCACCATTCGGAACCCACTTGAAATACCTCATACAATTTTTCAATTATGTCATCCAGGCTATTTCATGGCCGATGCAATGCAAAATCCCTATAGGCTTTCTATTTTGGGTTGTGTATTGAAGCCTAAAGCGGTAGAGGGGGCATTTCAAAACAGATAATCTTGACATATAAGTGGATGAATGTAGTTTGAGCATGAATGTATTTATGAAAATCAAAATATTCAGCAAGAAGTAGTGGAAGCAAAAACCATACAGAGTATGGTATGCCTTGAATCTCTACATAGGTATTATCCTTTTTACATGAATATGTAACAATATAATAATTCTGATTGTTTATATTATTTTTAAAATCTTTTCAAGGTAAAAGAGAAATCCATGAGTTTTTGGAAAAACATGAAATGTATTCATTGGAACGGCTTGATGAGAGGACCAAATTTTTGAAGATTAGATCTAAAATCTTCAACGAGAGAAAAACAACAAGACTTAGGACATTTAAAAAATTAAATGAAATGAAATCAATGAAAAAGCAAACATGAATCTCATCATTTTACATATAATGTAACTGTAATGTAACAACAAGACGTAGGGCATGTATGATAATTTATTTTTAGCTCACCGAGACGAAGTTCGGGGGAACTTATGCTATACTGCTGGCGTTGGCGTCTGGACCCGGTAAAAGTTTTTGTTGCAGGTCCTTTATCTTAGTTATTTCTTGTCCTATCTTCACCAAACTTGCATGGATGATGCATCTGGACCTTTTTATGAACTTGAAAAACTTGGATGCTGAATCTGGGCAATGAATTTTAGATGCTGGAGGTTAATGTTTTTGGAACAGGTTAAAGTTTTTGGTGCAGGTGGCCTTTGATAGCAATTTCTAAATTACTACTGATCCAAACTTGCATGGATGATGCATCTTAAGATACTGATGCACCTGAAAGGCTTGTATGCTGAATCTTAGCCATAGGTTTCGGATGCTTGATGAGGTTATGTTTTTTGGAACAGGTCATATATTAAATTTATTTAGTACTATTTCAAACTTGCATAGTTGATTTAACTATAATATAAATGAATTGCAAAGGTAGCTTCAGATGCAGAGCCTGATCTTCATAATCAAGGATGCTAAAAATATATCTTAGTAATGACTGGTCCTAACTTAACCAAACTTGAATTGATGATGCGTCTTATGATACTGATGCATCTGGCAGGCTTGAATGCCGAATCTGAGTCATAGGTTTTGGATGCTGGATGAGGTTTAGTTATTTTGGAACAGGTCACATGATTTATAGACAATAGCTTGCATAGTTAATTTAACTACCGTATAATATAAATGAATCATAGAGGTTGCTTCAGTTTCAGATCCTGATCTGACTCTATTATCAAGGATGTTTAAAAAGAATATCCTACCTCACTTTAACCTGATTGATAGATGTGTTTGTTGTTAAATGATATAACATGATTCATATGATATAGTATTGTCAGATTTGATACACTATTGTTTTATATGATACAATGTTATATCATATATTGTATTATAAAAAGTTAGTAGGATATTGTATCAATATTTTTGTGCATTATGATATGATATTGTATCATTATATTGTAATGTAAAGTATTTTTTATTATGATGCAATGTTGTATAAAATGATAATGTATCACCGGTATATACTATTTTATCACATGCTATTGTTTCATATTATATTGCCATATTTAATATGGTATAATATGATACAATATTGTATTGTAATATATAATATCTTATCACATGATATGATATTGTATAAAATGATATTGGTTTATATAATATATTATTTTATCACATGAAATAGTATTATTTGATATTGGAATATATAATATTGTAACATATGATACGATATTGTATAAAGTGATATTGTATTATATAATATATTACTGTATTACATGATATTGTATCATATGATTTGATACAGTGTTGAATCAAGTTATATTGTATCTTATGATACAATATCATATTATGTATCAAATATGATATAATATCATACAATATCATACTTAAGTATACAATATAATATAATGTGTTACAAAATTGTGATGTATTATGTGATATGACATTGTATCATATATTATGATATTGTATTATGTGATCAAATGCAATAATGTATTTAACATGACACTATGTCATATCATATGTTACAATATCATATTGCATCATTATTCATTACAGTATTTTTTATTAATTAATTTTTATTATTATATGTGTGTATCTTATATTAATATATGAAATGAACATATGATTATTATCCAATTTTTTAACATATGATATAGTAATATGATATTGATTCGAAACAGTATCCATAGATATCCAAGATCATTAACTATGATTTTCAGGTAATATGATAAAGGTGGTCTCATAAAGGTGATGCTTTATAAAGGTGATGCCTCGTCTCGGTGCTTTGTAATCTGTGATTACCTTTGTTTCTTATAAGGCAAGAAAGTGGCCCCTAAACGTGATATGTATTGCAGACGACATCCTAATGTCTTTATGTTTGAAAATTTTGATTTTTTTTTAGCTGCATAATCCTGTTCGTCCTTTAATATTTTTTATGCCATGCATTTGATCAGTCATTTTTGCTCCCAGAGTAACTTTTAAACTTTGTCAATTTCTTACATGTGTACTTATTATCAATGTTATTCATTAACATTTATTAATGAATGGTTCATTCAATACGTGATCTTCGATCACCTTTTTTTATTGTTATATATGAATTATGAAGAATATTAAGTAAATCAATTTTAAAAGCTTTATTTTCTTGAAATGTATGAAATTTGAAATATGAAGGTTGAAAATAGATTATGAATATTTTGATTTCATAAATTTACAGATCCTTACATACATGATTTTGTTGCACAGAAAAAAAATGAAACTGTTGTAATTGAACTGCAAGTTCACCAAAATAATGGACATGTTATATACACTGAATTTTGAATGGAAATGATTGCTCTATTAATAAATTTGAAATGATTAATTGTTTAAACTTTCAAAATTGAACTAATGTTTACACCCTGGTCCATAAATTATAAATGAAATCTATTTGAAATTAGTTTTGATGATTAGTAAAGTTTGTTCATGAACTTGAAATGTTTTTTTTTTCATTTATTAATGTGAAATTCTAAAACACATTAGGATACATGTAGAATGGATTGAATTGAGAAGATAATCTTCAGTAGGGACGCAAATTTAAAATGCTACATATTTTCCCCATTTTCGCAAATTTCGTGACATGCGAAAAAAAACTGGACAGTGAAAATTAAAGGGCTTGCAAATCACGAATGTTATGGTTAAAAAAAAGAATGGTCTACCTAAACCCTAATTAAGTAATATTAATAAAAATGTATTATCGGTATCCCATAGCCGCATAAGACAGTAGCAAAATATTAGAGGGACAATATAGTATATTTTTAAGGGCTAATAGTAATGAAAAATTAAAACAGATGTGAGATTATTGCCATTCCACAGACCTCTATATGACCATCTATGAATATTACAAGTCCACACCATCAACTATGTGAGATATTAACAAAGCTTACATATACATGCACATGTACACAGTGACCTTGCATTATATCTTAATTCTATGTTGCGTGGCGATAAAAAATGATAGAGCACTTGCAAATCATGAAAATTATGGGAAAAAAGAATGGTCTACTTAAGCCATAAAACATATATATATGAAAATATATGCACGGTCTCCTTAAGCCTTATGAGAGAGTAACAAAATATTAAGGAGACCATTTTTGCTGTATTTTTTTAAGGACAAGATATATTGAAAAACTAAAACACATGTAAAGTTATTTGAATCTTGAAGACCTCTAAATGACTATTTGCAATAAAAAATATGCACATATAAAATTTTTGTATATTGTCTCCCTAAACTACATTTTAGGGTATGGTCTCCTCAATGCCTAAATCAGATTTATATATATATATATATATATACCATTTGGCGATGCACTTGATTTGGCATAATGCCGTTTTCTCCCAATGAAGGTAATCAGAATACAGAGCCAAATGTTATCACAAATGTAATACATTTACAGTTTCCATTGAACACCATTTTTGAAACCACTTTATCTGCAAAAGTTTTTTTTTTTTTTTTTTTTTTTTTTTTTTAACATTTTCTTTTATGTACCAATGTACCATATTCTTAATTATATCATTAAAATTTTCACAAACAATTTACACAGAACGATGCAACATACATATTGAGGTGTCAACACGTTTGTGTTTTCTGGATTTGTTTTTGTTTCTGTTTTGTTTTTGTTGTTGTTGTTGTTTTTTTGTTTTTTTGATTTTTTTAATTTTATTTTATTAAATGTTTGGGGTTTTTTTCTTTTTTTTTGGGGGGGGGGGTCCGGGGTTTTTTGGGCATCTGCGAAAAATTTAAATTGTATGGGACATCTGTAGATATTAATGTGGATTAAAAATCATAATGATTGAATTACTTTCACAGTTTTAGAATTTTCAAATTTTACGATATTTAACCCCAAAAAATAGTTTTAAAAGAATTTTGAGAGGTAAAAATTGTTAACCCCTCAGTGGGATTCGATCTCATGATTTACAGATTTTTAGTAAACCCTCTAGCCAACTGCACTACGCTGATAGGTGATAATATTGGGAAAGAAACTACTTATAAAATTACACTTGGTTTTTTTGGAGTTTTTTTTCGATAAACAATACGTCACAAAGTGTCCCAAACAACCTTAACAAATTTAGTCAGCTGAGTGATGACTGAATGGTCTCGAAATGTGACTAAACGACAAAGCCACTAAGTATGCCATTCCGTCTTAACTACCTTTCAGTCACCCTTCACCATACTAAATGGCAGAGTTGTATTTTGTAACCTCAATTATGTTAATGCATTCCGTGTTTAACGCTTGTTTTGTTCATTTTAGAAAAATAGCTTATTCTAATGAAACACAAATGGTAATCAATTTCTATGAAAGACGACAGAAAAGGGGGCGCATTTTAAACTTTGTAAGAAAACAATCACCTGGGCATTTTTACAAAACGTACCTTAAAATGAATCTAATTACACTATTCTTTATAATTGCTTCACAAAATACATTAGATAATTTGAATACAATATACTGATCATATTTTGCTTTTTCATTTTCCCTTAAAAAAAAAATATGGTTTGAGTACATGCATTTTGAAACGATTAAAAGATAAACTCACAGCTTTAAAAACAAAGAAATATTAGTAACAAGCTTGCACATTTTAGTTGTAACAATTCAAACGACATCATCATAAATGACATGCGACGAATAATGCGAAAAATGGTAATCATGTCTCATTGATTATATGATTTTGTTTTACCAACGCCGAAAATTCTATATCATAATATATAATACATAACATCAAAAACATTTCTAAAAACAAACAATGAAATTCACAGAACGATACTTCTTGCATGATAAATAATTTGGATTTACTTGCAACACGCCATTGATTGGCTGAAAAAAATTGTTTATTTCGTATGAAAGATGTTGCTTCGACGCATAAGGTATAGCGTCAAAAACGTATCAATCAATCCGACATTACGTTTAAATTTGGTACGGTAAAATATCATTTTTATAGGTCAAATGACCGTTTTCATCTAAATTCATGGCAGAAAATCAAAGGAATGATATATATCAATAGCTACATTGTATTACGTTCATCCGAAATCAGAATTGGTTTGAACAGTTTATGTTTTTTTATAAACAGCTTTGTCGTTTATAAAACGTAAATTGTGGTTTGCTGTTTTACTTTTCTTATTAAAACGCAATCATAATTTTTTTTATTTATCTTTTTCTTCATTAATATTTGTATTTTTTGTATAGTCTGAGTTGTATTATTCATCAATTCAATTTGTTCTTTTTGATCTTCATGAAGGGAAAAGGCTAATAAAGGCTGTGCTTTCTGTCCTCAAACTTTTTTTTTTATTTTTAAACTGTGGCTAGTTTGGTGCCATGTTTTGTTGAGATTGGCTACATTAATGTTGTTCTACATAAGTAAAAAATAATGCAAAATGTTGATTTGTTGAGGCTACATAAATGGTGTTTTAAATAAGTAAAAAAAATTATGCAAACTGGTAACACGAAAACAATGATGACAGCGCCATTAACGATGACAGAAATAGGAAAGAAAAATTAGGATGCGAAAAACTCCATAGACTCTCTGGTTCGGATGAACTGAAAGATTGTGTTCTACTATTTG
This sequence comes from Magallana angulata, assembly GCF_025612915.1. Classification (NCBI taxonomy): domain Eukaryota; kingdom Metazoa; phylum Mollusca; class Bivalvia; order Ostreida; family Ostreidae; genus Magallana; species Magallana angulata. The sequence continues at coordinate 25,843,984 of NC_069119.1, read as the reverse complement.
AGAGAATGTCTCTTTTGTGGATTAATGTTTCTGGCAATCAACTGAATTCCAAATGCAAAGAAGAGAAAGATACCCTGAGAGCTGGCCAGAATGATGTGTAGGTAGGAAAATAAGGGGTTCGGAAACATGATGTTTAGAAATCCAAAGAACCAGGTAGTTCCACTAATTGCAATCAACCGGAAAAATATAACGAACATATTTCTGTCCTGTTTTGTTTTAAGCTCAACATGCGTGTCATCCTTCCTGCTTATTTCTCTAAATGATAAGAGAAACATAAAGAAATTGAGAATGACCATGCATGCGATTGGAACGATAAATGTATAGAGTAGCATATCTTTGAGAGAGATAAAGCAGTTGAATGATGAATACCCATAACTAGAATCTTGGAACAAAAGTTTGCTGACTAACATATTTGTCAGAACCATGCACGTTGGAAAAGCAAAACTGTACACCACATTTAAAAAAAATCTTTTCCTAATACTACCTTTGCTTTGATATTGGGTGTATGTAAAGGTCTGGAAACATGTAAAAGAAGAGGCAAGCATCCACATAACTACTGATAGCCACAGGAAGTGATTGAGAACGCCTACTATCTGACAAAATATTGGGTTGGACGAGGATAATCCGGAAACGGAAAATACAGTGTTAGCAAAAATCAAAGTTAAACACAAAGCTTTGATATTCATTGAGTGAACGTGTTTACCAATATCGAAGATGAAATAAGCGACCATCGTTCCAATACATCCAACGGAAGAAAAGGACAAGCAAACAAGTGTCGTTATCTTTTCCATAGAATTTTTTTGTTTCAACAAAGCCAACTCAAGTTTTTCAAAATATTGATCGACGCAAACCTCTACTTTACTTTTGTCACGTGATTCCTTGAAATACGACGATCCCATGCAAAAGTCCAAATCAACAAAGCAAAGAACGGACCCCGAAACAACCACCGTTGTTTGCCTTTTGTCTATCAGTATTTTTGGACAGATCGTGAACGGAGCAACAATTGTTGTTAGTGTGTCGAAATTGAGGTCACATCGGTCAGATCGTTGTGGAGCTTTTCTTCTCGTAAACTCATACAAATCCTTTCCAGAAACTGGGTTTCGATAAAACGTAGAAAAAGAAGTATGCACATGATATCGAGATTTAAAGGACTGACTGAGAAGTTCAACATTGAAAGTATTTCTAATTACATCATCAAATTTAAAATACTCTAATAAATAATTGAGGCTTTCTTTGTAGTTATGGATGTGATGATAAAACATTTCTACATAAAACATAAATGAATAGTCAGACTTAAATGTTTCAGCGGCGTCTGATTCAACGAATAAACGTCCTTTACATATCAGGTTGTCAAAACTTTCATTTGAATAAATATATGTTATGATTTTAAACAAAGAGTCTGTGATTGGCTCTATTCTTCCTGATTTTGTCGTGAAACGAATGTTCATTTCGTATTTTTGCTTTGAAATCTGTGTGTGAGCGGAAACACAGTCGAAATTTTCATATCTAAGGCCTGCATCACAAAATGGACGGTGACATGTTTTCTGAAAGGAAAAATAAGAAAAAAATTATTGTCAGTACATCGTAGGTCAAAGATGCCATAATGATGTAAAAGTTCAAATACGATAATGAATACTGAAACTATAATATTTCTCGCAGCGGACAGGTTCTCAAATATCTCTGATGATTAATACCTAGATAATATACATCTTGATAAAAAATTAGTCGTAGCTTTCAAGTTCGTCTTCGATAAAGAGCAAAATAAAGTCGTTGCGTAAAATAAGTTTATTTAGAGTCCTTGATCATGTTCCTCTAATAAGTCAGCTTGAATATTTTTATATATACTTAGTTGTCTTTGCCCTTAAAATATAGTTTGTTGGATATTTATACAAATTTTGTATCATAGTAAAACAGTTTCAATAAATATCATTTATTTATGATATAAAAAAAACTATAGTATTATGATTGAGTGTGTTATAGTAGCTTTGAATGTGTGCCTCCAATCGCAACTTCTTGTACCTTTCCGGCAGACTTAGGACAATCACTTCGAATGAATAACATACGTCCGTAACCCCCCCCCCCCCCGCCCGCTTAAATAAAACCATATAAATATATCACATTTTACGATCTGAACTAGAGCTCATTAATGTGTAATTTAATTAATTTTTTATACTGTAAACCAACTTTAATTCGCGTGCGAGAAATTTTCGCGAGGTGAGCGAGAGCCTTGTCATCGCGAATATGTCTCGCCCTGAACCAATTCTTTGTCTATAGTTTTGATAACAATACAGATCTGGATAAGACTTGGTCGCGAACCCAAAGTCGTCGCGAACCAGTTTATTGGAGGTTAATCGCGAAATATAGTCGCCGCGATTAAAAATTGGTTTATAGTATATATTTAAAATTCTTTATTAATAATACTGGTTTTCTTCGTCAATATCAATAGAATCAGATCAAACAAAGTGAAAGTGATGAAGCGCTGCTAGATTGTACCAAAAAAAATGATGATGGTTCTTTTTATGCTATGAAGAAAATTAGACATAGTGAATAGAGACGTACAAGGCTGTCTAGCAGCTACTTATAAATAAAAAGGATCTCCACTTTGTAAAACAAAAACTCCAACATCCGGTAATGTTGATACATTAGAGTTTTTTTTAGCTCTGCCAGAAATAGCGATTGTGTGTACCTCCTTGGAATTGCAATAATTATCCAGCAGTGAATTATCTTTAGAGTTTTATGCACAAAGTATTCTTGAAACTCTATATATTTCTGTTATGTGTACCCTAAAATTAGAGTTGTACAAATAAGAGAAATACAAAGAAGTGTGTACTTACAAGTAGTGGATCATAGAAAGGACATTGTAGGTGTTGATCACGAACATTTTCTTCGAATTTGCTCAAATCTATCATAGCTGAAAACGAATCCATGTGGTCTTGATCTAAATAATATTCCTCTATACATTCTGTAGGCAAATCAGATGTCCAATTTCCAACGTTGCACATGGCACAAAATAAGTTTTTATATTCTTGCCTCCTAGCAATGTGCTTATTTGTACAATGTATATATCTGTCGACGAAATCAAGGCTGCATCCTCTCTCAATTTGACTGTCATAGGTCTGCCAGAAACCTGTGATGTTACAACGATCAGCATACTGATCATCAGTGTAGCACCTGTTTCTGATATTGTTAGCAACCAACAAAGGTGGAATAAACTCGACTCCACATTGACTAGTGTGGCTGAACAGTTTTGTTTTGAGGGTTTCTGTAGAGAAAGCTTTCATAAGGTCATCCTGATATCTGCAGCTAAGTCGTGTTTCCCAAGACAACAACATGTCTGAATTTTCACCATTGCAAATCGCACAGTACAAGTTTTGAAAAGTTTCGTTGGTCTTTATAGATGTCACGGGTTGGAATAGTTTCAGATCTGTTTCATTTTTCGGCTTTTGGCATTTTTGTAAAGTTACGTCATCAACAAACGTAGACGGGCAATCCGAAACCATAAAGTATTTTTGTTTGTAAAGCAAATTAATAGAGGGAGAAATGCAATCTAGGGCCACGGTATCGTATCGAGAATGTGATGAATAGCTATGGTCGACATTCGTTATGAATTGGTGCTGGTAGAAATATTTTGTTTGTAATTGCGCCAAGGACAACAGTTCTTCTTCCTGTGGCAATTATCATTGCAGCCACAAACCGAACAACTTCGAACTTTTGTTTTTGAAAAAGAGACATTTCTTTGGTACTCTTCTCCAAAGCACATGTCTTGATTGGGACAAAAAAGAAGGTGGGCGTATACATATATCTTAATTGTGTCATTAGTGATCCATGAGGTCATGTTTTCTACAACAAGTTTATCATCCGAAGAGGGTAGAGTGGCCACTGTAGTTGGAAGTGAAGGAGACATCATTGAATTTACGACGAAAAGTAACGACATGGATATCGCCAGCAGAAAAAGACCCTGTAAGGAAATTAGCAGACACAGGAAATTGATAAGTCGTCCTGTTGAAATTCATGTACAATACGATAGGCGATAAGTTGTTCCATCGAACAATTTTGCAAAAGTCTTGGAAAAGAAGGTAATTAAGACGATAGAAACAGTTGATGTAGTCTTGAACGGCTATTGTTTCGTGAATATCAAGTAAAAATTCATACGTTTACCCAGTGTCTAAATACCATGCAATTTTTACATGTTTTCAAGACTGATACACCTATAATTTTTAAGCTTGCAAACCGTTATTTAGATTCATTAAATATAGTGACACAATCGTATGTCTGTCGGCAATGTTGAACATAAATGGGTAGTGTCAAATGTAATTATTGTAGGAAACATACGTCACAGTGAACAACCACATATTTTATGTATACAAGGCTTTTTTTAACAAATAAAGCATAATTACAATTGTTGCCTAGCTCCCCACTGTCATGCATTCCCCTCGCACACATCTCTCTAACCAGAATACAGAGAAGAATCGAACGTCATCAGCGATACGTCATCACTTGTTGTGCACATGAGAACATGACGCACCGCTGATTAATTTACAAATGAGGTGGTTCATGTGATTCCTATTTTAAAGAACATAGATTAAATACATCCATGTATATGCATATATCTGAAACTGAACGTTAAATTTGTTCATGGAACCATAGAAAAAGTAACTCCTCTGTGCATTTTCTTATCATATCATTCTTTTTTTCTTCCTAAAACAAAGATTTAATGTACATACCATTTTAGATCAACTTCAAGCTTCTTCTTGTTTTGAATGCCTCTGTCCTTTACTCCAAAACAAGTAATAAATTCTATCACTTCCATCATATATATATAGCTTTGTTCATGTCGTAAGTGGCAAGCACTTGAAGAAATAATTTCTTTTCAAAATTAATGTAATCACAAATCGGGTGATGAGATTGATCAGGTTTCCATGAAAAAGACAGATTATGTAATGATTATGTGTTCAAGTTTGTGTTGCACTATGTGTTTAACCAAACAAGTCCTGGTTATTAAATAAACGTCCGTTTCTTGAAAACACCTAAATGTGTATGAATATTGCTTGATTTCGCAATGTCATGAGAGAGCTGACTAAGTCATGATTACTTGCGTGGAAAGAAGCGACAGTGCTCATTTTCTTTTCGCCGATAAAGCACCAATTGCTTCACCCAGAACTCTTATTGAATAGCAATTACATTCCAATTTTTTATTTTAAGACTAGCAGATATTAATACATCGATCACAATATTACCTGAAGATGATAAAAGGTCACCAGGTCATTACACCAATATTTTTTGTGGGACATGTGAATCTTCAGTTCATTTCTTAAAATAATTTTAACATGGATTGACTTCTTAAAATTCCGAAAATGTCTTGATTGAGCTAGCTCGCGAATCGTCTCATGTGTCAGGTTCTTATTTAACCCAAGGATTGAGAGGGTGCACAAATTGGGTTCATATTATCACTAATTTAAAAATATTTTTTATTTAGTCCAGTATACACATGATACCATTTGTAACGTCACCGGAATTTACGGTGCCGGTCAGTTTTGGGTTTCTATTTTACTTGGTGATAATTACATCCGGTAAGCTGTTTCTGGGAGACATTATTTCCCGCGCGTCTGGGACGCACAGATCCATTTGAAGACCCTCTACAGCGTCAGGGACGCTTCGTCATCCATATCTTCGTGGTGCAAAGGCGCAACGATGTATGTCTTTTTTCTTACACCTACATATTTGTAATGTTTTCTGATTATTTATTTAAAACTTCATTCGAGATTTTTGGCAAGTGTGTATGAAAGTGCAGTGTGTGATAAATTTTTCATATTATATTAGGTATAGTAAGAGTGTCTATATGTTGTTAAATTTCAGTTGTTACCGTAAATTTCCTGCTATATTGGCTGAATAAAGAATGTAAAAAGCTGGGCGTTTTACTTCAACATACAAAATGGGCCTGTGGCAGAACAGTAACAAATCGTTTTGTTTACCACCTCAACCATTCTGAGAGTCGATTGCAGCCTATCCTGGGGATAAGACGACTTTCTGGTGGACAGCAGATTCCTGTGAAGCTGGGATTTCCAACCAACTACCCCCCTCCCCCCCCCCCCCATTTTGGTCCATACCTTCGCTGGAGGATTTTTCGTGGTATTTGTGGTGCATGGTGTTCCTGGACATCGTGTGTATATGTGCAAACACTAGTGACATATCGGTAACTTTATATCAAATAATATGTTGACATTATTTGAAATGAACAATAGTACAGATATTATAGATTGATCATGATCATATGCTATGTCAAATATTTTTTCTGGTCCATTGGTGTTGAATATTTTCTCAATGCCAGATAACTCTGTTCTATGCATCAGTACTTCGAAAGGAAGCATTTATTTTCACGTATTTGTGGTGTGCATTGAATTTGAAAGTTAATTGTGCATTTTTTCTCATCTAACATGTCTAATGCCATTTTTAGCATGTGTATATATTTTCAAAATTTCATGGCATAATTTCATGTGAAAATCACTACAGTATTATCAGTATGGCATCTGGTGGAAAACCCATACCCATAGTTGACGAGGAGGAAAGTGAAGAGGAGACTGTTCTTTCAGAGGAAGGTGAGGGAAAACGACTGAAAACGCAGACAAAGAAAGGCATGGAACAGTTTTTGACATTTCTTAAGAAATATAGTTCTCAAGAACAAAAGGCATGGACAATGATTGAAGAAATCTTAGTTGATATAGATGAAAATATAGACCAGAAGAATTTTAAAGACTTACGCAAAATTAAAGCAGAGCTTCAGCAATTTAAACGTACTTACTTTGATTGTGCAAATGACTTTCTTTCATTTCTTAAAAGAACAAACACAAGAGAAAGTAATGAAGAATTTTCTATTCAAGAACCAAGATTTCGTAAACGTTCTGACATCATAGATCAGCTCATGAACCGTATTGAGGACGCCCTTCTAGACGCAGCAGATACCATATCACGAGCAAGTGGTTCCGAAGGATCCCGATCACAGAGTAGAAGTTCTGTCAGTGAAATGTCAAAGTCTCGTGTTCTGTTAAGACAGAAGGCAGAAGCAGAAAAGGCTAAATTAGCTTTCGTCAGACAGCAAGTTGACCTTCAAACCGAGAAGTCAAAAATTGAAGGACAAATACAAATTCTGAATCAAACGTGTTCAGCAGCAATCGCGGATGCAGAAGCCAAAGTGTTCGAAAGAGAAGAAAGTGAAACCAAAAGTGAAAGAAATTCCATCTTAGATGAGCTACCCAAAGACAGAGGTCAGCGTGTTGCAGATTATGTGGAAAGTGTTTCTCGAGATCAAGAATCAAGTGTTAGATTACGTGTGAACCCAAAAATCGTTCAACCAATTCCCTCAAGTTATAACTTTGATGTTCCTTTAACTCGACCAAAGGAGGATTCAGTGGAAACTGTGACTAAATTCTTGTTAAGGAAGGAAGTGTTGTTATCCCGGTTTAGTAACTTTGATGATGAACCAGAGGCTTACAACGCATGGAAACTAAACTTTACCTCAATCATAAAGGACCTGCAGATTTCAGAATTCGAGGAACTTCAGTTACTTGTGAGATGGCTAGGACCGGAGTCCTCTAAACATGCAGCGGACATCCAACAAGCAAACGCCGGAAATCCTGGAAGGGGACTACGTCAGATTTGGGCAAGATTAGATGAGAGATATGGGGCAATCGAACTCATCGATGATTCATTAAAATCGAAGTTGGCCGCTTTTCCACAACTTACGATAAAGGACCCTAAAGAACTTTACAAACTGTCTGATCTACTGACACAAGTGGATGGTGTGAAGAAGAATCCTAAATATTCAGCAGCATTATCCTATTATGACACCTCTCTTGGAATTGCACCAATAGTAAGCAAACTTCCGTATCAATGGAGAGAAAAATGGATCAACAGGGCCTCAGAATATAAGGAGTGTCATAGTGTTCCATACCCACCATTTACATACTTTGTGAAATTTATACAAGACTTATGTCGTGTGAGAAACGACCCTGGATTTCAGTTCAGTGAACCAACAAAGAAAGAGACTAAAACCAAAAACACTGGACAGATTCGTTCCAGAAAAACTGATGTTAAGCCTAGCAAGTCAACAGGACAAAGAAAATCATGCTTTTTAGAACATAGAGTTGAATCCAATCATAATATCAAAGACTGCCGTAAGTTTCGTACCCTTCCTATCGGTTCAAGGAAAAAGCTTCTCAAGGAAAATGGAATTTGCTTTAGATGTTGTGATTCCAAAGAACACTTAGCAAGAGACTGTAATGTGAAATTAAAGTGTGACATGTGTCAAAGTTATAGACATTGTGGTGCCTTACATGTTAACAGTTCCCAGGGTGGGGAGGATAAGGAAAATTCGCATGGCGGGGAGAACAGTATATCATCTTTTACAACTAACTGTACTCAAGTCTGCTCACCCGCATTCAGTGGCAAATCTTGTGCAAAGATTATTTTAGTGAACATTTTTCCAGTTGGCCGCGAAGATTTAAAGAAAAGAGCATATGTGATTCTCGACGACCAAAGCAGCAGGACACTTGCGAAGTCATCATTCTTTGACAAGTTCGGAATCAAGGGACAAGAAATTTCATATACATTGTCATCATGCAGTGGTTCGGCCATGGTCTCCGGGAGACAAGCCTTTGATTTCGTTGTATCTTCAATACAGAGTGGCGAACAAATACACTTACCATCAATTATTGAATGTGATGACATCCCTGTTTCATACGAGGAGATTCCAACCCCAGCTGTAGTTAAACCATACAAACATTTATCAGACTTGGAGTCTGAGATCCCACCAATAGACGATAAAGCAGAAGTGATTCTTATTGGACGGGATGTTCCCAGTGCTCATCATGTGCTGGAACAAAAGATTGATAAACCAAACCTACCTTTCGCACAGCGACTTCCCTTAGGCTGGGCCGTTATAGGAGAATGTTGCCTAGGTAGAGTACACAGACCACAACATGTGGTTGTGAACAAGACTCAGATTTTAACATCTGGACGAGGAACTCATTTTACCCCATGTTCATCAAATCTGAGAATTTCAACATATCAAGATGATACAGACATTCAGTGTTCGTGTGAGAATGGAATTCAGCTTTCTCAGATCTTTGAACGCACCAAAGACGATAACATTCCAGGAATGTCAATCGAGGACAGAGAATTCTTAGAAATCATGAAGGAAAAGTGTCATAAAGATGAGAAAGGACATTGGTCAGCTCCGTTACCATTCAAGTTAAACAGAAATAGACTACCTAACAACAGAGAACAAGCGTTGAAAAGGACTTATTCACTGCTGAAAACTTTTAAGCGTGATCCTGTGAAAATGAACTTAGCCATAAAGTTTATGGAAAATGTGTTTGATAATGGATTTGCAGAGGAAGCTCCAGAGGTCCAAGAGGGAGAAGAATGTTGGTATCTTCCCATATTCCCAGTATTCCATCCAAAAAAGCCCAACAAGATCCGTATGGTTTTTGACTCTTCAGCCATTTATCAAGGACATTCATTGAACTCTTCCTTACTTCAAGGACCGGATCTTACTAACAATCTACTCGGCGTACTTTTGCGTTTTCGTAAGGAGCGTGTCGCCATCACTGGAGATATAGAACAGATATTTCATATGTTTCACATTGATGAAGAACACAGAAATTTCGTTCGTTTCATATGGTTTAGAGACAATGATCCTACCAAGTCTCTTCAAGACTACAGAATGTGTGTACATCTATTCGGGAATTCACCGTCACCCGCTGTCACCACATATTGTCTCCACAAATGTGTAGAAGAACCTTGTGATAGTGATGTGAAATATTATGTTACAAGAAACTTCTATGTTGATGATGGACTGTCGTCTTACAATACAGACAATGAAGCTTTAGATATTTTGTTAAGAACACAGGAAATTCTAAGAGATAGAGGTAAAATTAGATTTCATAAATTTGCCTCCAACAGCCAAATTGTTATGGATGCTTTACCACCAGAGGATAGAGCAAAGGATTTAAGCGATGTACATTTAGATCTACATACAACTCCTGCACAGAGTAGTTTGGGCTTAATCTGGAATTTATCACTAGATGCTTTTATCTTCTCAACAGATCTCAAAGATGTACCAGAAACAAAGCGTGGTGTGCTATCTTGTTTACATAGCCTGTTCGATCCTATAGGATTCCTGTCACCTGTCATTTTGGCTGGAAAATTTATTTTTCGTGACATTACACAGTTACAACTTGGATGGGATGATCCTCTTCCTAGAGACATAATCCTGCGTTGGCGGTCATGGCGAAGCTCTCTTCATCACCTATGCAATGTGAAGATACCTAGGCGATATGTTGCAGTATCTATGAAAAATGCTGAAAAGATCGAGCTCCACACCTTTGCTGATGCATCTGAAAAAGCTATATCTGCTGTTACCTACATCAAAGTTACAAACACTGGAGAAACCTACATAGGATTTGTAACCGGAAAATCTAAACTAGCTCCTCACCATGGACATACAGTTCCAAGGTTAGAACTATGCGCAGCTCTTCTTGCAACAGAAATTGCTTCATTTGTCGAGCGTCAACTTGATACACAGATTCATGATATGCAGTTCTACTCTGACAGTCGTGTCGTATTAGGATACTTATATAACAAGACCAGACGATTTCACACGTATGTGTCAAACCGAGTCCAACGGATACTTACAAATTCAAAATCAGAACAGTGGACCTTTGTGAAATCAGACCAGAATCCGGCTGATATAGGAACACGTTCTGTTTTTGCAAACGAACTTCCAACATCTGTGTGGTTAACTGGGCCAAAGATTATTTTGGATCATAATCAACAAGATTATTCAAAATACCCGTTATTGGACCCTGATAATGACTGTGAAATTAGAAGGACTGTCACTGTAGTTAAGACAAGTGTACTTCATGGATTGAACTCAAATGTGTTCACAAGATTTTCTACCTGGGATTCTCTAATTCGTGGACTATCATTCATGCGTAGTGCTATTCGCCAGAAAATCAACCTTGAAAAGCTCAGTCAAACAAAGCTTTACCAAAGTATGGAGAAGATTGTTATCAAAAGTGTACAGTTTGAAGCTTATGGACAGGATATAGAAAGACTTAAGGAGCACAAACCAGTCACCAAAGGTAGTCCGCTACAAAAACTGGATCCTTATCTGGATAACGAAGGTCTGCTACGTGTAGGAGGCAGAATTCTCACCGGAGATGTACTGGCTGGATCCAACGGACCTATTATTGTTCCGAAAAAGTCACATGTGGCAAGATTGCTTATAAAGCACCATCATCAGAAATGTAAACATCAGGGACGTCACCTAACTGAAGGTGCTGTGAGATCCGCAGGTTACTGGGTAATGGGTGCCAAGAGACTTATTTCATCATTATTAAACTCGTGTGTAATTTGTAGAAAGTTACGACGTAAACTTGAAACACAGAAAATGGGAAATATACCTGACTTTCGATGCAAGCCATCACCACCGTTCACGTATGTGGGAGTAGACACCTTTGGGCCCTGGGAGGTGACAGCTAGAAAAACTAGAGGAGGAGTTGCTAATGCTAAAAGATGGGCAATCTTATTTACATGTTTGACGAGCAGAGCAGTACACATAGAGCTGGTGGACGAGATGACATCCAGTGCCTTTATCAATTCCCTCAGGCGTTTTGTAGCAATGCGCGGTAAAGTCACTGAGTTTTATTCAGATAGAGGAACTAATTTTGTTGGAAGTACAGATGCACTTAACATCAATGCAATCAACATAGAATCTCCAACCCTGAAGAAGTATATGGTGGAAAATGGCTCTACTTGGATATTTAACCCACCACATGCATCCCATATGGGAGGGATATGGGAAAGGATCATTGGAACAGCGCGCAGAATTCTTAATGCTATCATCATGGAGTCAAAGAAACCACTTACACATGATGTTTTGAATACATTTATGTATGAAGTTTGTGCTATTATCAACAGTCGACCATTAGCGAACGTGTCGGTAGATCCAACACAGCCATCAGTTCTTTCCCCTTCAGTATTGCTGACACAAAAGACTGAAGTTGATTATGGACCGTTTCAAGCAGTTGATGTGAAGGACATGTACAGATCATCATGGAAACACACACAACTTTTAGCCAACCAGTTCTGGAAAAGATGGCAGCAAGAATACCTTTACAGTCTTCAAACCAGGAGGAAGTGGACTTATTCTAAGGAAGACATCAACGTTGATGACGTAGTACTCTTAAAGGATTCTGACACCGTTAGATACGAATGGCCAATGGCAGTTGTTCAACGTACCTTCCCAAGTAAAGATGGACATGTTCGGAAAGTAGAGCTACGCACCGTTAGAAACGGAACTTGTATTACTTAGACCTATCACCGAGATAGTTCACTTATTTACACCTTAAGAAGAGTGACATTATAGAACGTCAGGCGGGGAGTGTAACGTCACCGGAATTTACGGTGCCGGTCAGTTTTGGGTTTCTATTTTACTTGGTGATAATTACATCCGGTAAGCTGTTTCTGGGAGACATTATTTCCCGCGCGTCTGGGACGCACAGATCCATTTGAAGACCCTCTACAGCGTCAGGGACGCTTCGTCATCCATATCTTCGTGGTGCAAAGGCGCAACGATGTATGTCTTTTTTCTTACACCTACATATTTGTAATGTTTTCTGATTATTTATTTAAAACTTCATTCGAGATTTTTGGCAAGTGTGTATGAAAGTGCAGTGTGTGATAAATTTTTCATATTATATTAGGTATAGTAAGAGTGTCTATATGTTGTTAAATTTCAGTTGTTACCGTAAATTTCCTGCTATATTGGCTGAATAAAGAATGTAAAAAGCTGGGCGTTTTACTTCAACATACAAAATGGGCCTGTGGCAGAACACCATTTGTTAAGGGATAAATGGCCAACACATAACTCATCGGATGTACCTTGAGCCTTTAAATATGATGTTTTCGGTTATAAAATGCAATTAAGTAAGGACAAAACCATGAAATTTAAATATTTTCTTTTATTTTTAAATGGAGCTTTTCATTTCAATGGAATCTTTTTTTTCAAAGTGCGTTGTCTGCACCCACCTTTTCTCACCATATGCATCATTCTTGAAACTCATTTTAATTTTTGCAATATATCTTTTAGGTCAGAATTGTATTTTGATGCAACTCATTGTTGCTCTCAAGCACAAACTTGAATTTTAATGATCCGTCTCTTTACTTGTGATATTTATCTATAGACATGTAACTTATTTTACTTCACGTGTTAAATATTATGCCTTTTGTTAATTGTCATTTATTATACATCCTTCAAAAAATGATTTATTTTATTTTCTAAACAGGAGTAATTATGTTTTGTATTGATGATTGTTAGTAAGGCAAGCAGACATAACGTTTATATAATATAATCTCTTGCATGTCAAAATTGATGTAAGCTGAGTGAAATATTGGATTCCAAAACTAATTAAATTCACAGATCATGTGAATACAAATATCAGGTTTCCCAGAAATGAGACAGCTGATGCAATCATTCTGTCTTATTGTAAACAAATAATGAAACACCTTTGATTTTCTTGAAACACCCCAGATTCTCAAAGATATCGACATTTTAACACCTATATGAATGCGTCGACCCGTCACAAACGTGGCGCTATGTTTCATCTTAATTACTTACTATAAGCGTATAACATTCCACCTTGATATAAAATCCTATCGCAACTTGGGCATATTTTTTTTTAACGTTTGACACACAATTAATGAAAAATAAAAATCTGGATTCTTTTTAATAATATTTTCTTAAAAAGATTTACTTTATTACAGAATGATATTTTTATGAAAAAAAAATATCATATAGAATCTGATTTATTAACCATCATGACTATTCATATAGAATCTGATTTATTAACCATCATGACTATTCTTGTGCTTTGATAGGCCACCTTTTTGGTAGATAATAAGAGTGAAAACCAGCTGATATCTGAGGTGAGGTTGTGCATTTACAATTTGAGATTTAAATATATTCAAATAATTTAAGTTTAGTTGTAACGTGCTTTCTGATTGGCTAAACATTATTTTATATCGTAAAGTATCTTGCCTACGTCATAGTAAGACTAAGGGAAAAAAAAGTATCAATACGCCTGACGTTATGTTTAAATTCTGAACAATTTTACCTCATTTTAAAGATCAAATGACCATTTTATCTACAACGAAAAGCAAAAAAATTAAAGTATTAGCAATAAATTCAATATTTAGTAGTTTTGTACGATATAAAATGGTTTGAAACAGTTTACGCTTTTTTATAAACCGCTTGTCGGTTTATAAAGCGTAAACTGTCCCAAACCATATTATATCGTATAAAACAATATTAAATATTGAATTCATTCCCTAAATGAAGCGCGTTACAACCAGAATTAAATTATTATTCATTAGAACTACACTGTACAATATAATTAATGTATGTTTCCTTCATTATTAGATTTAGTACCAAATTCATCAACTACCCAAACAACATCAATACTTTCCTCGACTTCAACGAGTATTGTTGGTGTAACAACGTCATCAGATCCTCAGATAAGCTCGGGAGTGGCCATATGAACAGAAACTACGTCATTTTACAATACAGATGAGACGTCATCATCACCTCTGACGTCATCAGTAGTTACGAACGTCACTTCGTCATCAGAGGCGTTAGTTACATTGAGCTCGACACATCTGTCAAGTGAACAATCGAATGGGGTTAGAGATGGATAGTGCGATTTCTACAACTGATCTTGAAACAACAGTTAGTACAAATTTTGATCTTGGAACCACGTCGAGTGTCACCAACAATGCTTCTTTCTCAGCCTGCAATTATGCTAATCTGGGACATTTAAATAATTGGTTCACTGCAAAGATATTTAATCATGGTGGCCAGAAGTGGCAAATTCCTTTTAAAGTTCCTCATAAATTATACTTCTTGTATCCATATAGTAACTAAAGATGCATATCAGTACTGAAATACGCAATACCGCTTTATGCGTAATACACAATATCGCTATATGATATCTTGGTGGCCAGAAGTGGCAAATTCCTTTTCAAGCTCTTATATACTGTATGTATCCATATAATAACTAAAGATGCATATCAACAGTGAAATACGCAATACCGCTTTATGCGTAATACGCAATATCGCTATATGATATCTTGGTGGCCAGAATTGGCAAATTTCTTTTCAAGCTCTTATATACTGTATGTATCCATATAGTAACTAAAGATGCATATCAACAGTGAAATACGCAATATCGCTATATGATATCTATTTGAGAAAGAAATTAAGATGTAAAAGTTAAATTAAAGTAAGTTTTCCGATGGCACTACAACCAGACATACATGTATAATATTTGAGTACAATGCCCAATCTCAACTTTCATTAACAGCGATTATTTCTATCTTCACGTTGATGTTGAAAGAGTCATGATCACGATTTGATCAAAAACATTTTCGAATACTATTGATTATTAAGGTTCTAATAAATTATAATAACCTACCAAAATAATTTCAATGTCAGTCGTCAAAATACAGAACTCACAATTCTGTGCAATGTAAACAAAGCTCATGCCATATGTGTTTCCCAAACTAAAAAATAATTAGAAAATACAAGGACCCAGTCACTATTTTTATTAGATACTGTTTATATAACATGCAGATAATGACTTGCATAATACACTCCAAACATAGAACTTTTTCTAGTGCATGTATATCTTACAAACGAAAACAAACACATGACAAGGACCTTGTTTACATAACAAATAGTTGTGATCTGTACCTTTTATTTAACTCGACAACTGACCTTTTTAACTACCATATACATGTACATGTATATACCTTATTGAATTGTTTTAAACGAGTCTTTCGATATAGAAAAGTAATTTCTAAATGAAATCTTGACCACGCTCCTTTAATTGCTTTTTTTTATTGTCAGCTAGTGCAAAAAAGCGAATTCAGAATTGAAAATGGAAACGTAAAGAATTATCTTAAAGAAAAGCAACTTGTATGGGGTATTCAGTATCCCCAATGAAACTTTCGTTAGGTCAATAAAATTCAGACGTTAAAATCCATTCGAATAATAGAAAAAAGAGCAAAGTTCTTGCAGCCTATGGGAAATTCTCCCGCACGCGAAGAGAGATAGTGTACTTACTTTCTAACAAATGGATACCAGAGTGTAAAACATTACAAGAACAACCGAGTTTACCATTGTTGTGCCTGTGTACCGTAGCATCCGTTCAACTCACCTCCTAGTGTTATGCTTTTAATAAACTTTAAGTGGTTCAGAAAAAAAAAAAAACTTTTTTCTTATTCAAAAGCATTTCAAATCACGTCACACTTAGTAAGAGTCTTGCTTTGTGAAAATAAATTTCTAAAATCTACAAAAAGATGTGAATATTTTGATTCAAAATTTACAAATTTGAATTTCAATTTGCACGGTACATCAAAAAATAAATAAAACAAACACACTAAAAATCACCAAAATCACAAAAGTAAACAAAGCATTAAAGTTAAAATAAAATCAGGAATTTTGGAATTTAACCCTATTTTGGTTGGTACAGTTAACACTCAGTAAACTGCAAATGAAAATGATAGCACGGACATAAACTTTCTAGATTATATACTTTTTCTTCATTGAGAGGAAGAAATTTGCCGAATTTACACTTTTATTAACAAACTTGAAACGTAAATTCATATAATTTAATTCTGGTTGTAACGCGGCATTTGATTAGATAGAAAAATTAGGTTAAATTTGTATAACCTGGTTTGCACGTCACAAGACACGTCACAATGCACAAACGTCAAAAACGTACTAATCTGCTATACGTAAGGTTTGATTTTTGAACAGATTAATATCATTTTTAAAAGTGAAACGGACTCAATTTGTACAGCAAATTACAGAAAATTAAAGTATAAGGAATGAACTCAACATCTTCGCGGATTATAAAGAGTAAGTTGCCCCAACCCAGGTTATACGAGTATAACTTGAGTAGACATTGAGTTCATTTCTTAAATAACTTGATACCTTTTGATGTGCAAACCATATGATTGTGACGTCATCAAAACAGTTTCACCAAGTGAAAAATTTTCTTCCATATCCAACACGAAATGAAACGTTGCAAAAACATTATCAAGCTACAGAAGAAATTGTCTTTCCTTATTGTTTGGAATATTGCTTAATGAACAGAAAGTGAAATACTGTGGAATCATTTAATTTCGTGGGGTCAATTTTCGTGGATTATGGGATTTTTGCTTATTCGTGGGGATATAATTTCGTGGATGCGTCGGTTTTTAGTTTCAGTAGGAAAACTAAATCTTTTATAATAAGTTTTTGTGGAGGATGTAAATTCGTAGGTGGGGGCTACCCACGAATACCACGAAAATTGAGCTACCTCGAATTCTGTTGATTCCACAGTTGTGTAGTGAGAATTAGTTCTACGTGATCTTTTATTTTACTAGACGGACTGTGAAGCAATAGGGGGATGCCTATTTGAGTTAGCAACAGTTGAAGAAGCCAACTTTATACATGTACTGACAAATGTTATCCGTAAGTTGATTTGCCATTACACTAATTAGCGAAGCAGGTTTGAAGCAACATTTCTTATTTATATTATAACAAACATATGAGTTGTAAAGCTAAGCATAGACAATGGGTAACAAATGATGTTATCAATGAAGTACATATAATTATGTATCTTCTGAATCCTTTCATCTCTGAAATAAGAGAAGTTTATTAATATTTAGATATTTTATCCCGGTTCAAAATAATAATCTATTTTATCCCGGTTCAAAATAATAATCCTTTTAAAAATAATTTGCTTTTAAAAACATGGTAAGAGAAAATCTTTTAAAAAAAAATCTGTCATCCGTATGATTTTTTTTAACAAAAGTTAATGCATTGAAGAGATAGTTAATAGGTGTTGAGGAGGAAAACTGAGAACTTTTTTTCTCTTTGATACTCTTGAACAAAATCCAAAGATGATGTTTATTAGTCAGTATATAATATTGCGACATGAATAATTCAAATTTCTTAACCAGTCTTTCAGAATAATGGGTGATCAATATAGTAAGGAGTGACAAAATACATAAAGCCCGATGGGCTTTTTTGATATATTTGATCACACGTATTCGATCATATTGATCATCTCACAATAATCAAAGAATGGCCACGTTGCGTCTATTTTCATACATGTAATTATCAGCAACTATGCGATAATATATTAAAATACTGGCAGTTTCAGTTTGTATTATAATTTTGCAATCCCCACTTGCACCCTAACATTTGCTTCGCTTCATGGAATATACATGTATGACACAAATTTGAATTGATTCGTAGTGTTAAAAAACACTAAAAAAAAATGTAAATATGATGAAATCATCAGATTTAGAAGGATGTTGTAAATTAATCTATCATGTGTGTGCAGGAAAGATTCTTGAAAATGTTTAATAACGTTTATTTTGTTTAAAAATGGCTTCTGAAGTAGTTGAAAAAAAGTTTTTCTAATATGCATTGAGGAAAACATTACTTCGTGTGAAGCAATTAATAACGAAAACCTTTAAAAAATAATCAAATAATTATAATCGCCGCGACTAAATATTGTGTACAGTTATCGAACATTGCATAGGGTCTGATAATTTAAAGGAGGCTGATAGGATAACAAAGTACCCGTCTAAAAAGCAAGAGTAGTAAAAACTATATATTTTAGATTTATAAGTTGATTTAATTGCTTAGAGCTCCTCGTCTTTGACCTATTATTGGTTTATAATATTAAACGGTCAAACTAAATTAAAAATTAAAAAAAAAAATAAGCATGAGCTCTACCTTGAAGTTTTAGCCATCAACTTAATTGGTAAAGAAATGGCCTAATATATTATATAATGACAGTATAATTATCAGCTTGGAAAAAAAAATCTCAGCTCCCTTCTACAAAACTATTACTGCATATATTGACTTCAAACGAAAAAATCTAAGATGCATCAACTGATCAATCTTGTTTTCCTAGTTATCGATGTATTAAAGATTACAAAATTGTAAAATGAACTATGAATAATTAAAAAAAGGAAAAGAAGATCTAATTCTAATTATGAAAAAATATCTTTCATTCACAATAACTTCAATATACATAATATGTTATCATTTTAATAAACACTCAAAACTTGAGCAAGGATCGTACCACGGCAACAAGTAGATATTCGGCATAAACGGTTTAGATATTTAAAAAGTGTGTCATAAAAAAAGGTAATGAGACTTAAACTTTTTTTTATTGAACAATGACGTCATGAACAGTGAAACAATAAATATTATATATGATATATTTTATGATATGGTATTAATATACATATATAAAGAAACAACATTTTCATGAATAGTAAGGCTTACTGTAAACGTATTTGGCGGAAAATGATTTCCAAACAAGTTAGCGTAGATTTGCTTCAGCGCATTTTTTATTGTACCTATTATCTTCTTTTATATACAGTATATATACAGTATATATATATATATATATATATATATATATATATATATATATATATATATATATATATATATATATATATATACACACACACACATTCCATTATGTGATGCACTTGATTTGGCATAATTTCGTTTTCTCCCAATGGAGCTAATCAGAATACACAGCCAAATGTTATTACAAATGTAATTCATATTAATTCATATATTGATTTTCTTGGTGGGTTTTTTTCGATAAACAATACGTCACGAAGTGTCCCAAACAACCTTTACAAATTTAGTCAGCTGAGTGTTGACTAAATGGTCTCGAAATGTGACTGAACGACAAAGCTACTAAGTATGCCATTCCGTCAGTACTTAACTACCTTTCAGTCACCCTTCACCATACTAAATGGCAGAGTCGTATTTTGTAACCTCAATTATTTTAATGCATTCCGTGTTTAACGCTTGTTTTGTTCATTTAAGCAAAATAGCATATTCTGATGAAACACAAATGGTAATCAATTTCTATGAAAGACGACAGAAAAGGGTGCGCATTTTTAAACTTTGTAAGAAAACAATCACCTAATCATTTTTACAAAACGTACCTTAAAATGAATCTAATTACACTATTCTTTATAATTGCTTCACAAAATACATTAGATAATTTGAATACAATATACTGATCATACATTGCTTTTTCATTTTCCCTTAAAAAAAAATATGGTTTGAGTACATGCATTTTGAAACGATTAAAAGATAAACTCACAGCTTTAAAAACAAAGAAATATTAGTAACAAGCTTGCACATTTTAGTTGTAACAATTCAAACGACATCATCATAAATGACATGCGACGAATAATGCGAAAAATGGTAATCATGTCTCATTGATTACATGATTTTGTTTTACCGACGCCGAAAATTCTATATTTATTGGACATTTTATTATTCCGCCAAATTTGGATATGACGACATAACATCGAAAAACATTTCTAAAAACAAACAATGAAATTCACAGAACGATACTTCTTGCATGATAAATAATTTGGATTTACTTGCAACACGCCATTGATTGGCTGAAAAAAATTGTTTATTTCGTATGAAAGATGTTGCTTCGACGCATAAGGTATAACGTCAAAAACGTATCAATCCATCCGACATTACGTTTAAATTTGGTACGGTAAAATATCATTTTTAAAGGTCAAATGACCGTTTTCATCTAAATTTATGGCAGAAAATCAAAGGAATGATATATTTCAATATTTTATAAACAGCTTTGCCGTTTATAAAACGTAAATTGTGGTTTGCTGTTTTACTTTTCTTATTAAAACGCAATCATGAATTTTTTATTTATCTTTTTCTTCATCAATATTTGTATTTTTTGTATAGTCTGAGTTGTATTATTCATCAATTCAATTTGTTCTTTTTGATCTTCATGAAGGGAAAAGGCTAATAAAGGCTGTGCTTTCTGTCCTCAAACTTTTTTTTTTAATTTTTAAACTGTGGCTAGTTTGGTGCCATGTTTTGTTGAGATTGGCTACAATAATGTTGTTCTACATAAGTAAAAAATAATGCAAAATGTTGATTTGTTGAGGCTACATAAATGGTGTTTAAAATTAGTAAAAAAAAATATGCAAACTGTTAATACGAAAACAATGATGACGGCGCCATTAACGATGACAGAAATAGGAAAGAAAAATTAGGATGCGAAAAACTCCATAGAGTCTCTGGTTCGGATGAACTGAAAGATTGTGTTCTACTATTTGAGAGAATGTCTCTTTTGTGGATTAATGTTTCTGGCAATCAACTGAATTCCAAATGCAAAAAAGAGAAAGATACCCTGAGAGCTGGCCAGAATGATGTGTAGGTAGGAAAATAAGGGGTTCGGAAACATGATGTTTAGAAATCCAAAGAACCAGGTAGTTCCACTGATGGCAATCAACCGGAAAAATATAACGAACATATTTCTGTCCTGTTTTGTTTTAAGCTCAACATGCGTGTCATCCTTCCTGCTTATTTCTCTAAATGATAAGAGAAACATAAAGAAATTGAGAATGACCATGCATGCGATTGGAACGATAAATGTATAGAGTAGCATATCTTTGAGAGAGATAAAGCAGTTGAATGATGAATACCCGTAACTAGAATCTTGGAACAAAAGTTTGCTGACTAACATATTTGTCAGAACCATGCACGTCGGAAAAGCAAAACTGTACACCACATTTATAAAAAATCTTTTCCTAATACTACCTTTGCTTTGATATTGGGTGTATGTAAAGGTCTGGAAACATGTAAAAGAAGAGGTAAGCATCCACATAACTACTGATAGCCACAGGAAGTGATTGAGAACGCCTACTATCTGACAAAATATTGGGTTGGACGAGGATAATCCGGAAACGGAAAATACAGTGTTAGCAAAAATCAAAGTTAAACACAAAGCTTTGATATTCATTGAGTGAACGTGTTTACCAATATCGAAGATGAAGTAAGCGACCATCGTTCCAATACATCCGACGGAAGAAAAAGACAAGCAAACAAGTGTCGTTATCTTTTCCATAGAATTTTTTTGTTTCAACAAAGCCAACTCAAGTTTTTCAAAATATTGATCGACGCAAACCCCTACTTTACTTTTGTCACGTGATTCCTTGAAAAACGACGATCCCATGCAAAAGTCCAAATCAACAAAGCAAAGAACGGACCCCGAAACAACCACCGTTGTTTGCCTTTTGTCTATCAGTATTTTTGGACAGATCGTGAACGGAGCAACAATTGTTGTGATTGTGTCGTAATTGAGGTCACATTTGTCAGTCCGTTGTGGAGCTTTTCTTCTCGTAAACTCATATAAATCCTTTCCAGAAACTGGGTTTCGATAAAACGTAGAAAAAGAAGTATGCTCATGATATCGAGATTTAAAGGACTGACTGAGAAGTTCAACATTTAAAGTATTTCTAATTACATCATCAAATTTAAAAAACTCTAATAAATAATTGAGGCTTTCTTTGTAGTTATGGAAATGATGATAAAACATTTCTACATAAAACATAAATGAATAGTCAGACTTAAATGTTTCAGCGGCGTCTGATTCAACGAATAAACGTGCTTTACATATCAGGTTGTCAAAACTGTTATTTGAATAAATATATCTTATGATTTTAAACAAAGAGTCTGTGATTGGCTCTATTCTTCTTGATTTTGTCGTGAAACGAATGTTCATTTCGTATTTTTGCTTTGAAATCTGTATGTGAGCCGGAACACAGTCGAAATTTTCGTATCTAAGACCTGCATCACAAAATGGACGGTGACATGTTTTCTGAAAAGAAACATAAGACAAAAATTAATGTCAGTACATCGTAGGTCAATGATGCCATAATGATGTAAAAGTTCAAATACGATTATGAATACTGAAACTATAATATTTCTCGCAGCGGACAGGTTCTCAAATGTCTCTGAAAATTAATACCTAGATAATATACATCTTGATAAAAAAATTAGTCGTAGCTTACAAGTTCGTCTTCGGTAAAGAGCAAAATAAAGTCGTTGCGTAAAATAAGTTTATTTAGAGTCCTTGATCATGATCCCCTAATAAGAAAGCTTTAATATATCTTTATATACTTAGTTGTCTTTGCCCTTAAAATAAAGTCTGTTGGATATCTATACAAATTTTGTATCATAGTAAAACAGTTTCAGTAATATTATTTATTAATGATATAAAAAAAACTATAGTATTATGATTGAGTGTGTTATAGTAGCTTTGAATGTGTGCCTCCAATCGCAACTTCTTGTACCTTTCCGGCAGACTTAGGACAATCACCTTGAATGAATAACATGCGTCCGTAACCCCCCCCCCCCCCGCCCGCTTAAATAAAACCATATAAATATATCACATTTTACGATCTGAGCTAGACCTCATTAATGTGAAATTTAATTAATTCTTTATACTGTAAACCAACTTTAATTCGCGTGCGAGAATTTTTAGCGAGGTTAGCGAGAGCCTTGTCAACGCGAATATTTCTCGCCCTGAACCAATTCTTTGTCTATAGTTTTGATAACAATACAGATCTGGATAAGACTTGGTCGCGAACCCAAAGTCGTCGCGAACCAGTTTATTGGAGGTTAATCGCGAAATATAGTCGCCGCGAATAAAAATTGGTTTATAGTATATATTTAAAATTCTTTATTAATAATACTGGTTTTCTTCGTCAATATCAATAGAATCAGATCAAACAAAGTTAAAGTGATGAAGCGCTGCTAGATTGTACCAAACAAATGATATGTTTCTTTTTATGATATGAAGAAAATTAGACATAGTGAATAGAGACGTACAAGGCTGTCTAGCAGCTACTTATAAATAAAAAGGATCTCCACTTTGTAAAACAAAAACTTCAACATCCGGTAATGTTGATACATTAGAGTTGTTTTTAGCCGGGCTCTGCTGAAAGCAGAGTCCTGGCTCTAGGCAGGCAAATCGCCAATGTTACTATAAATAGCAAAGTAAACAAAAAACCAAACAGCGTCAAAGTAAAAGCTTCCGCTATACTAAATAGTTACACAGAGAGCCAAGTTTTGTCAAAAGTGTTGGCATTTTGTTTTATTATTTTTTTTTCGAGAGAATTGTTTATCTTTTTTAGTTTTCTTATCAATAACGTGTTTTAAAAAGAAGACTATGCATTTTGGACACATACAATGCGCATGAATTTCCAAGAACTACTTTACTGTGCGTTGAAGAAATGGGGATTGTATATATAACGCTTCTTGCAAAATTCAAAGCAGCAACTGTTAAGCTTTTTTCTACTATAGAGAGACATATTCTTGTTTATAGCCGCTTTCAACAATTGGTCGCTCTTTGACGCTTTGCCGACCTTTAAAGCATGAGAGAGAGAGAGAAAGAGAGAGAGAGAGAGAGAGAGAGAGAGAGATTTTCAGTCTTTACTACACAATTTGCATAATGACACCAAAAGAGCCCGGCTTTCAGTACTTCAGTACTTTGATTTAGCTCTGCCAGAAATAGCGATTGTGTGTACCTCTTTGGTATTGAAATAATTATCCAGCAGTGAATTATCTTTAGAGTTTTATGCACAAAGTATTCTTGAAACTCTATATATTTCTGTAATGTTACCCTAAAATTAGAGTTGTACAAATAAGAGAAATACAAAGAAGTGTGTACTTACAAGTAGTGGATCATAGAGAGGACATTGTAGGTGTTGATCACGAACATTTTCTTCGAATTTGCTCAAATCTATCATAGCTGAAAACGAATCCATGTGGTCTTGATCTAAATAATATTTCTCAATACATTCTGTAGGCAAATCAGATGTCCAATTTCCAACGTTGCACATGGCACAAAATAAGTTTTTATATTCTTGCCTCCTAGCAATGTGCTTATTTGTACAATGCATATATCTGTCGACGAAATCGAGGCTGCATCCTCTCTCAATTTGACTGTCATAGGTCAGCCATAAACCTGTGATGTTACAACGATCAACATACTGGTCATTAGTGTAGCACCTGTTCCCGATACCGTTAGCAACCAACAAAGGGGGAATAAACTCGACTCCACATTTACTAGTGTGGCTGAACAACTTTGTTTTGAGGGTTTCTGTAGAGGAAGCTTTCATAAGGTCATCCTGATAACTGCAGCTAAGTCGTGTTTCCCACGACAACAACATGTCTGAATCTTCACCATTGCAAATCGCACAGTACAAGTTTCGAAAAGTTTCGTTGGTCTTTATAGATGTCACGGGTTGGAATAGTTTCAGATCTGTTTCATTTTCCAGCTTTTGGCATTTTTGTAAAGTGACTTCATCAACAAACGTAGACGGGCAATCCGAAACCATAAAGTATTTTTGTTTGTAAAGCAAATTAATAGAAGGAGAAATGCAATCTAGGGCCACGGTATCGTATCGAGAATGTGATGAATAGCTATGGTCGACATACGTTATGAATTGTGTGCTGGTAGAAATATTTTGTTTGTAATTGCGCCAAGGACAACAGTTCTTCTTCCTGTGGCAATTATCATTGCAGCCACAAACCGAACAACTTCGAACTTTTGTTTTTGAAAATGAGACATTTCTTTGGTACTCTTCTCCAAAGCACATGTCTTGATTGGGACAAAAAAGAAGGTGGGCGTATACATATATCTTAACTGTGTCATTAGTGATCCATGAGGTCATGTTTTCTACAACAAGTTTATCATCCGAAGAGGGTAGAGTGGCCACTGTAGTTGGAAGTGAAGGAGACATCATTGAATTTACGACGAAAAGTAACGACATGGATATCGCCAGCAGAAAAAGACCCTGTAAGGAAATTAGCAGACACAGGAAATTGATAAGTCGTCCTGTTGAAATTCATGTACAATACGATAGGCGATACCAGTAAGTTGTTCCATCGAACAATTTTGCAAAAGTCTTGGAAAAGAAGGTAATTAAGACGATAGAAACAGTTGATATAGTCTTGAACGGCTATTGTTTCGTGAATATCAAGTAAAAAGTCATACGTTTACCCAGTATCTAAATAACATGCAATTTTTACATGTTTTCAAGACTAATACACCTATAATTTTTAAGCTTGCAAACCTTTATTTAGATTCATTAAATATAGTGACACATGTTCTATGAAAATCGTATGTCTGTCGGCAATGTTGAACATAAATGGGTAGTGTCAAATGTAATTATTGTAGGAAACATACGTCACAGTGAACAACCACATATTTTATGTATACAAGGCTTTTTTTAACAAATAAAGCATAATTACAATTGTTGCCTAGCTCCCCACTGTCATGCATTCCCCTCGCACACATCTCTCTAACCAGAATACAAAGAAGAATCGAACGTCATCAGCGATACGTCATCACTTGTTGTGCACATGAGAACATGACGCACCGCTGATTAATTTACAAATGAGGTGGTTCATGTGATTCCTATTTTAAAGAACATAGATTAAATACATCCATGTATATGCATATATCTGAAACTGAACGTTAAATTTGTTCATGGAACCATAGAAAAAGTAACTCTTCTGTGCATTTTCTTATCATATCATTCTTTTTTTCTTCCTAAAACAAAGATTTAATGTACATACCATTTTAGATCAACTTCAAGCTTCTTCTTGTTTTGAATGCCTCTGTCCTTTACTCCAAAACAAGTAATAAATTCTATCACTTCCATCATATATATATAGCTTTATTCATGTCATAAGTGGCAAGCACTTGAAGAAATAATTTCTTTTCAAAATTAATGTAATCACAAATCGGGTGATGAAATTGATCGGGTTTCCATGAAAAAGACAGATTATGTAATGATTATGTGCTCAACTATGTGTTGAACTATGTGTTTAACCTAACAAGTCCTGGTTATTAAATAAACGTCCGTTTCTCGAAAACACCTTAATGTGTATGAATATTGCTTGATTTCGCAATGTCATGAGAGAGCTGACTAAGTCACGATTGCTTGCGTGGAAAGAAGCGACAGTGCTCATTTTCTTTTCGCCGATAAAGCACCAATTGCTTCACCTAGAACTCTTATTTAATAGCAATTACATTCCATTTTTTTTAATAAAGACTAGCAGATATTAATACATCGATCACAATATTACCTGAAGATGATAAAAGGTCACCAGGTCATCACACCAATATTTTTTGTGGGACGTGTGAATCTTC
The DNA here is from genome assembly GCF_025612915.1 of Magallana angulata. Taxonomy (NCBI): domain Eukaryota; kingdom Metazoa; phylum Mollusca; class Bivalvia; order Ostreida; family Ostreidae; genus Magallana; species Magallana angulata. Next base: position 25,816,847 of record NC_069119.1, on the reverse strand, counting down.
AGTTCATTTTTTAAAATAATTTTAACATGGATTGACTTCTTGAAATTCCGAAAATGTTTCGATTTAGCTAGCTCGCAAATTGTCTCATGTGTCAGGTTCTTATTTAACCCAAGGACCGAGAGGGAGCACAAATTTGGTTCATATTATCACTAATTTTTTTTTTATCTAGTCCAGTTTACCTGTTACCAATTGTTTAGGGATAAATGGTCAACAACATAACCCATCGGATGCACCTCGAGCCTTTAAATATGATGTTTTCGGTTATAAAATGTATAAAATATAAAAAGTGAAGACAAAACCATGAAATTTAAATATTTTCTTAAATCTTTAAATGGAGCTTTTCATTTCAATGGAATTCATTGTTTTTTTATCAAAGTGCGTTGTCTGCACCCCCTTTTCTCACCATATGCATCATTCTTGAAACTCATTTTAATTTTTGCAATATATCTTTTAGGTCAGTTATGCCAAAATTATATTCTAGTAGTTTGATGTAACTCATTGTTGCTCTCAAGCACAAACTTGAATTTTAAAGATCCGTCTCTTTTCTTTTGGTATTTATCTATAGACATGTAACTTATTTTACTTCACGTGTTTAATAGTATGCCTTTTGTTTATTGTCATTCATTATACATCTTTCAATAAATGATTTATTTTATTCCCTAAAGAGGAGTTGTGTATTGTATATATGTTTTGTATTGATAATGGTAGGTAAGGCATGCAGACATAACGTTTATATAATATAATCTCTTGCATGTCAAAATTGATGTGAGCTGAATGAAATATTGGATTCCAAAACTAATTAAATTCACAGATCAGGTGAATACAAATATCAGGTTTCCCAGAAATGAGACAGCTGATGCTGTCATTTTGTTAAAGTCTTATTGTAGACAAATAATGAAACATCTTGGATTTTCTTGACACACCCCAGATTCTCAAACATAATTATCGAAATTTTAACACCTATGTGAATGCGTCGACCCGTCACAAACGAAAAAATGAAGAACCTTTGACTTTCTTGGAAAACCCCAGGTTCTCAAAGATATCGAAATTTTAACATCTATATGAAAACGTCTATCATATAGAATCTGATTGACAGTGGTAGATAATAAGAGTGAAAACAAGCCGATATCTGAGGTAAGGTCGTACATTAAAAATTTTAGATTTTAATATATTCTAATAATTTAATTCTGGTTGTAACACGCTTTCTGATTGGCTAAAAATTATTTTAAATCGTAATGAATCTTGCTTACGTCATAGTAAGACTAAAGTTTAAAAAGAAAGTATCAATACGCCTGACGTTACGTTTAAATTCTGTACAATTTTACGTCATTTTAAAGGTCAAATGACCGTTTTTATCTACAACGAAGAGTAAAAAAAAAATTTAATTATAAGAATGAATTAAATATTAATTAGTTTTATACAATATAAAATGGTTTGAAACAGTTTACGCTTTTTTATAAACCGCTTCGCAGTTTATAAAGTGTAAACTGCCCCAAAACATTTTATATCGTATAAAACAAAAAAATAAATATTGAATTCATTCCTTAATTTAAGATACATGAGTTTCTTACAATGTTGCCGACCTAGGATGTTAATTTGTCACTGTTATACGATTGATCAACTTAAGAGGCCTCGATGGTCGTGGTCATTTATAGATTATATTGACCTCCTTCAGAATGAGAGCTCTTAAAAAAATGTATATAAATGCCAAAATTTAAAATGTAAAATATATGATTTTTATCTTTCCTGCATTACAGATTATAGCTAAGGACGCCAAATACCTATTTTTAAGATACATCTGATGGTAAATTTGTTAACCATCCAGCCTCCTTATTGAAAATAGAGCAAAATCATTGCGGGTGTACTGAATTTGCTAAGGTGGTTGGTATCTTATTGATTGCATTTTTTTCTAAATAATTTATTATTTTATTTACATTGCAATAGTATGCAGCTTAGATATAATTTAAAAAAAACAACTTGTAAAATTAGAATTTTCATTTCTTAAAAGCAAAACGCAAAATATTTTGCAACGGCAGAAAAATTAACCGGGATTAATATATCAAATCACTGATCAAGTTAAAACAGAAATTTGTTACAACTAAAACAAATTTTTTGCCTTGTTTTTATATAAGTACTTTTTTAAAGTTTGAATTCTAGTCTATGCTTTAGAATAAATTTGAAAATACGTGTACATGTAAAATTGAGTCTGAACACGCTACTTGTCTTTAAAATCAATATTTTAAGAAATGAATCAAATCGTTTTGGTATTGATCGACTTATCAATTACAAAACTAAACAGAGAGAGAGAGAGAGAGAGAGAGAGAGAGAGAGAGAGAGAGAGAGAGAGAGAGAGAGAGAGAGAGAGAGAGAGAGAGAAATTCTAATGAGCAGAACTAAATAGAATAGGCACTATAATAAATGGAGTTTTTTTAAGACTGAGATGGAAACGAAGACAGATCGAGGGATTTAGGAGTGCATGACTCGAACAAATGCTTTACCTTGCATCGATATTGGTTGAAAGTTGTTTAAAGTGAGATATATATAGTACGGTGGTATGATGCAACTCAGTAAAAGATGACTGTAAGCAAGGGTGTGCAACCGTGGAAGGAAATGATTGAAACATGTATGCCAACAAAGAAGACTACCAATATCCAACTTTTACAAATGCGGTAAAATATTAAAACGCTGATAGCCAGTGCTGCTGACATGAATGTGGCTCTACACCTTGAAACATGAAACATTTGAGAGATGCTTCAATCTTTAATGCATGGCTGTGAGGCGATCTCTAATATATATATCGTTGTAAATAATCCTTAATGCATAGCTGCGAAGCGATCTCTTTTATATCGTTGTTGTTAAAAAAAATTGAATATCAAGGCTATGGAGACAGTACATTTATATATTGAGTACAATTGTGTGCATGTTTTCATTGCATTAATATATTATTAAACAAAAGTTTCTCAGTGTTTGAGTATTTATCATGTTTATATGAAATCATCGTCGTTTTATGTCATTACTCACGTGGTCACTATTCAAAATAATAAATGTGATTCTATTCTATTTCAATTTATTCTTTTGTTTAGTTCTTGGAACAACAATAATTCACGAAAATAATGAAGAATCTCGTTACGTATATGAAATTATCAGAAATTGTCAAAAGACGCATGTGTACATTATTTGGTTTATAAATAAACAGACCCGTGGTTTTATGATAATCTGTAAAGGTTTAAATACATTGCATTTATATAGCTGAATAAAGAGGTATATAGAAATAAAAAAAAAACTTTAAGAGGGCTGAAATAGGCAGGTCGCCTGCTGCCCAATCTTTATTATATGATATTTTACGTCATAAAAAGTTGTTTGAATAACTATTATAGTTATAAATTGAAGACATGACATCATTGTCAACTAATAAATGTCCCTGTTAAAATGGTAAAACACAGATACATGTAAGACTAAGTGTATAAAAAAAAATTACAATGTAAATTATAATAGAAGAATCCCTGATTTGCATAATATCAATATTAAATCAATCAGTTGCAAGAGAGATCACTTTATATCACATGCAAATCTTTCTATACAGTCACATATAATTCTCCCAATATGAGTTTACAAAGATAATAAAACATTTTTATCTCGCTGAATCAAATAGCATTCCCTCAGTTAGATTACTATTTCATGGGCATGCGCCAAAATAGTAGAACTGACAAAAAAAATCTTTCTATACAGTCATGTATAATATATAAACAGAAAATGACAGTCTCTATCATGATGATAAAATCATTTGTCAAGTCCGTGTCTCTATGTATACATGTATATGATTACAAAAATTCCGAATAACCAATTGAAAGACAATTTTGAGAATTTTTTTTTGAAAACCCTTAATCCAATCCCCGAACACAGGACAAAACACTTTTGAAGGGGAAACCCCGTAACTCAATCCGAGCACAGGGCAAAAAACAATCTTGGAGGGGAAGCTACTTAACCAAACCCGAGCACAGGGCAAAAAAAAAATTTGATGGTAAGCCCCTTAACTCAATCCGAACACACGGCAAAACAACTTTTATAGGGATAATCCTTTAACCCATTCATGTAAACGACGATCACATGTTATGAAAACAGCTCTTAATAGTTGCAGGAGTGAGCATTAACACGTTTGTTGTGGTTTTTCTTTACGAAAGTATAGAGGAACCAATCCGAATAGAGCATGAATTATTCCAGAGAACGGGAAAACTTCAGCAAGATGACTCATAGTCAGTAAGTAAACCAGTCATGGGTTTCTGACGATGTGGCACATGTAATCAAAGCGAGTTTGTTTATAATAGAGTCCATTTAATAAAATTCATATTAAAAATAAAACTCACCTTGTAGTTCTAAGGTAGACATTTAAGATACTTTTTTCATAAGTAAACTATCACGCAACAACATGGACATCCACGCTCAATATAAGCATATTATTATTACATCATACAACTTGAATTCACTTCAAATAATGTTCATGATCACTTAATCAATATCACTAGCTCTGTGCAAATATAAACTTTTTATGCATAAGCTTTGTTCAACAGTAATAAATAGCATATTCTTTTTTTAAGGAAAAATTTTTATTGTTCAAGTTTTACTTTCACTTCACCATTTCAGCGCACTAACTCATACAGCGATTACGTCAGGACATAAAATGAAATGACGTCAACAACATACACGAAGCAGTGACATCGGAAACAGTCAGTGCAATGTGGGATTGAGATACCTGTTAAAAACACTAACTAGAGATCAAGAAGAAACAACTCTCTTAAACATTACTTCCCCAGACCACGTGGCATGGTTTTTGTTGGAATTCTCGCAGACTAAATTATGTTTTTTCAAAAATTCGACAATAAAATTTCCACTGTCTTTTCCTCTGTGGGCAACAAATTCCATCAGCAAATAGTCAACCTGAACTGTACTGAAAAACTTATCAGCTCCCTTTAGTACGTTGGCTTCAAAAGTCTCAACGTCCATTTTAATCACTACTCTTTTAAAGTTGAAGATTTCTAATAAATCATCTAGGAGAATGGCATCAACCACTAACGCCGACTGGTCGATTTTATCAAGTCCCATTTTCTCCAGTTTCTTTACATAGGTTCCACCCACGTTCTTTTTATGCGTACCGAGTGCCACTTTTTCACGTTGAAACGACAGCGCGTTATGGATCACGATCATGTGATCTGAAAGTTTACCGTCCCTCATGGATTGACACAGGCGAGCCACATTACCCTCCAGGGCATCCACAGACACAGTTGTTCGACCGAGCTTGGCAACTGTCAGTGAAAAAACACCGACGTTGGCACCGATATCTAAAAACACCACATCGGGTTCGTTCTTCAAAATATTGTGAATCCTTGTGACGAGATTTCCTTCCCACATTCCTTGTCGAATGATATTTCCAGACACCCATTGATCCTCTTCTGGAGTGTACACGTGTATAGGTGTATTTTGGGGTCCTCGAAGGCGAGTTCGTACAAACTTGCTGGAGGAATTACACAGATTCTCCTGTTTTTGCCACCCCGTATCTGTCCTTGATATCACCGTGCCCCAGAAATCAGGTTTCGATAACAGAGGTCCTGGTTTGGTTAATGGAACTGAAAGTTGTTGCTTAGCACTTTCTGTAACTTTTGTCGTGACGTCTTTTTCTGGTAACTTTAACGCAACGTTTGATTTGGTTGGTGGAGCTGAAGTTTGTTGCTTAGCGCTGTCTGCAACTTGTGTCTTCACTTCTTTTGCAGGAAACCTTATCTCAACGTTGTGGTTTGAGTTCAGTTGCAGTTTTATATTATTCTCTAAAGCCTGCCGCGCTCCTATATTACCTAAAGAATGTGAAACGGGTGCCTGTTTGGAGACGAGGAATTTGGTGTACATAGATGTATAAAGATACCCGAGAACGAAGCCAGACAGGATAGTCAGAATCACCACGTAAAATCGTTGCCGGTTTGCCATTCTTGTCTCTTGCTTATCTCCTCTATTCAACCTAAAACATAAAACAGAAGTCATTAATTCTATCATTAATACTATGTTTCAGCTGCGTGGCCGTTGGCTCGGCAAGCGAAGCAGGAACTGTTGATAAGCTGTGCCATTATCATCCAGTCCCCATTCAAATTAGCATTGCTTCCTCAATAATACTTTTACGTACGTTAAAATTTTTATAAGTCATGTAAACCCAACCCCCACCACCACCACCCGCCCCTTTATTAGGCTTCATCTGTGACATCCTATCATCACTTCCAGTGGCGTCAGAAGCAAATTGAAAGTGGGTGGGGGGCTAGACTTATCAAAAATTTTGACAAGCAAAAAAAAAGTCTTTGGTTATGGTTAAGTATAACTTTGCACCACGCCCCCCCCCCCGGTTCCGACGCGAATGACTAAAAGGGTTGGCATAAAAAATGATTGTAACTTCTATACATAAATGTTTAACAAGTGTTTAGCACTTACACCAAGGATAGTTATTAGTACATGAATATTTTATAAACAACTGCGTTGCTGCTTAAAATCTATGATTTAGTTTTGAAGTTTTTCATTTGTACATATCATTCAATGAAATGTTGCTCTCATGACAACGATTTACACGTTGACACAAAATCATAACGGAAAACCACACAGTTATTTCAGAACATATCGCAACTTGGCAAAAAATCTTTATTTATTTATACATATAAACTGAAGTTAAAGTTATATTTCTTAGGGGTGGCGGGGTGGTGTCAGTCACCTTAATGGAATGTTCAGAATCTGTCAAGCGAATGATCTCGATTAGATCAAGTTTCAATTACTGTAGAATCATTAGATTTCGTGTTGGCTCAATTTTCGTGGATTTCGTGGGTACCTCTCATCCACGAATTTACATCCTCCACGAATAATATATTAGGGTTATAAAGTAATATTTCATTTTGTAGGTATAAGAAAATACACGAAATTACGTCCCCACGAACCTATAAAATTTCAGCAATCCACGAAAATTGGCCCCCACGAAAATTAATGATTCCACAATAACCTCCGGTTGAATCTACTTGCATGCTTAATGGACACGCGCTCCATCATCTACCCTTTGTTTTGGTTTTTTTTTTACAAGTTACTGGTAGGTGCGAATAAGATCGTTTTGAATCTATTCAAAGCCACTTTAAGGTGATTTACCATGGATAGTATTCATACTCCAGGTTAATTAATACGACTTTCGTGTCCACAACGTGTTTCACTGTTAATAAAAAAAAAGTTAAAAAATGATTCACTGAGAGTGAAAGACGGTGACATATATTGCGTTAGATTACTTTAGTTTGTTTGCTATATGCAGTGTTGCAATGATGAGCGAAATTGCCGTTTTTAATTTTTATTGAACAAAAAATACCGTAAATTTTGAAAAATTTGACCGAGTGTGTGTGTGGGGGGGGGGGGGGGGGGGAACCATGTTTGTTGAGAAAATAATTCATGATGATACTGAAATATCACTGCTGAATTATGACCATAATAAGGTAATGTAACTTTTATATACATGTACACCAAAGTTTTAAATGTATAAACGAAATGAATTTACCAGTTTGTATCTTATACAGGACAACAGTTTACTTATGTTTTATCGTCTGTCCCAAATTGTTTATCCTGCAAATTTGGACGATTTTTTTTATAAAAAAAAAATATACACAAACCTGTGAACGAAGTGCAATTAAGGAAGGAGTCTTCTCGATCGTTATCAAACATACTTCTTATATTAAGAAATTCTTGAAATTTTGACACAGTCAAACGGATAATTTTACTAAACGATTCTATCAGTTAAATCTACTTTGACCTTTTTGTTTACGCATAAAGGTCAGGTCAAGGTCACTACCTTTTTCCTCAACGTAAAGGATTATAATAATGTAGTGTAGCTCTTTGTAGTTCTGTAGACATTTGCTTAAAATTCGAAGATTCTATTCTTCACTGATTGATAGAATATCAGAATGTCTATCAGCGTATACTATTAAATTGGAATAAATATTTATACTAAAATTGATATTGCTTAGCCCGCATTTCCTCTATTTTTCTTAAATTTTGAAGAAATTTTGATTATTTTTTTATGTTTCCAATAATAAAATATTTCTGATTTTTTTGTATTATGAAGACTTTAAATAAAGATATAAATTGACAGAAAAGCTAATATATTGACCATTTAATAAGAGAGAAAAACTGATCTTAGTGATTTTTTCACAAAATCAATGTATAGAATTGGCGCTTTAAAAAGCTCATAAAAATGTAATTTGATAGGCAAATCACATTTTTAAAACATATTCTGAAACCTAAGTATCATATCATTAGTTCACATTGGTAAAAAAAATCCAACATTAATGTTATTGTTTTTAATATGCTAAAACAGTCTCATTAATCTGCAGCAATTCTGAATTGCGAAACATGTGATATTTTCCTACGCCAATATTACGCCAAAAATGTAGTCCTTGCTAGATTCTAAATATTGATTACTTTTTCTATGCCAAGTTGTATGAAAATAAAAAAGAAAGAAAAATTTATTATTTTAATTTCCTTTCATCTTGATTTAATGAACAATTAATCAAATTAACGTTAGACAAGTCGAAAACCAGAAAGGACTCCTTCCTTAAAATCAATGAAAGGGAAATTTCCAAGATATCTTTATCGACACATTATCGTTTTTCTCTCAGAAAAATTCACAGAAACGAAAACCAATTTTTTTATGGAGATTTATAATGGGTAAAGTTTTCGTCTTTTCTCCATTCGGAAGTCACTCGGGATAACTCGCACAAGTGTTTAACGTTATCATTTGGACACCTTAATCTCTTTTGCAATGGAAAATTCCCGTTGATTTTTTAAGTTTTAGCTGACAATCTAGAGGAGCCTTTCAAAGGGGAAATCTTGGGATTTTTTTTATACTTTTGAATGAACAACATTTGAATCAGAGGTATTTATATTTATATAGAACAATTTAAAGATATAAGCAACATAAATATCAAATGCGTATTATACATGTGATTAATGATCTATTTTGTTTATATATTTCGATAAAAAAAATGCTATTTTCTTTTAAAAAAAATTAAACAAAAAAAACCCCCAAAAAATCAACAGCCAGGAACGTGGTAACTGAAAAAAATATTTTGTAATTGAACGAATAAATTACATTTTTCAAAGTAATTGGAAGTAACTTGTAATTCAGTCTTCCTTCAATTACAATTATTTTAATGTAATAAAATACATTCCCAAAAATTTATCTTTAATTTCAATTACTGTTTACAAAGTTGAAAGTTTAACAAAGATGTCTTATAAATGATGTTTAGTTTGTATAGTACCTGTTTGGCATGGGCTTGTTTTCATGCAACAATCAAATATCTCATAATGTTTACTTTGTTTATTCAGCATGACTCACTGCCCAGGGCAATAGGTAAAGGTCTAATTTTGTTCAGGTGAAACGACTCTTATACCCCTGAACAAAGATACTGAATAAAAAAAATCTGATTCAGAACCAAACATACATGTAAACTCAATGAAAATGTCTCTAGAAACCCCATTGCAAACTCTAAAAATGGACTTATATCTTTAAAAAATTGTCGTTCATAAAGCATTGTGATTTTCAATGCTGTTTCATACAAACATGTAATTGTTATCAATTTAAAAAAAAATTAAAATAAAGTATTCAAAATGTATTTAATTATTTTCTTAAAGTAATTGGGATTAATGAATTACATTTGTAAAAATAAATGTAATTGAAATTGCAAAATTATTTGGAAATATTTAGGGTTCTCCGATCCTCAGCCTCAAAGTATTTTTTTTTTCATCATAAAAGTGTAATTTATCCTTCAAACCTAACAAATGAAATAAAAAAAAAGATTTTTATGGTATCTATGCATTTTAAGATGATATTGCAATTCTATCCACGATGGATATAATGTAAAAAAAAAAAAAAAAGATATACAAATGGAGATCAAATCCGAAAATAAAACCAGTAGTTTCGGTGCATCGGTAGCTCGAACCCCCTTAACCTTTATATAGTAGGTCTCCGTCGAGCCACTAAGCCAAGCAGTTCCTTTAAAGTTGAGTGTAGTATTAACACTTCAAGATTAATTAAATTTGTCTATATAAAAGGCAGATTTGTGGTACGAAATAAATCCGGATAATTTAGAGTTATCAAACATTGCCGTGGATCGGAGATCGTTAATTTCAATCCTGGCAAAGGGAATTCTTCTTTATGGTCGACGCGTGTAGTAAAATACAGTTGTAATGAACAGTTAATTTGAAGCGTGATTACCGATTTCTGTGCATTTTTTTACGATTTCAAATTCTATTAAATAGTAAATATTGATAATCTAAGAGCGTTAGAATTGACGACTTGATCATAATAGATTTTCAAACGATTCTCAAGTTCATTTTTAATTTGCACACCATGCACCTTTGTCGCTCATAGAAAATAAGAATTGTTTTCTCAGCCATCGAGATTCCAAAAAAATAAATAAATAACAAAATCATTCTAACATTCTAACAAGGCCAGTCTTGTAAGTACATGTATACCAGGCTTTGGACTAAATCTTCCCCTTAGTCGGTTTCATCAAAATATGAATTCAAATATTTTCAGTTTACATTTAATAAAAACAAAACTGTAAATCTTTTAAGAAATCTCGATAATAATCGTAACAATTTTAGACTGTATTGATCTCCTTTAGAAGAAAAGCTTCGTATAAAAATTTAGCAAAAATAACGAAATTTAAACGGTAAAATATCAGGAATTTCTTTACAAAACAACAGTTAATAAATGAATTTAACGATGATGTGAAAGACCCTGAGACAGAAGTGAAAAGGACCAGGGATGAGTACATGTGTGTATAAACTGAGTCATCTTCGTCAGACAAGTGTCCGATCCGTTTCGTCTCCCGTTAACCTACATGTGTACTACATCCTCATGCATTTAACCGCAGATGCTACTACTTCACTTGTCTCTGAACCGTCAACCATCAGCTCTATACAGTGCCATGGTTTCTTTTAAGATCCGCTTTCCGAGGTCGGTTACACAGCCTAAAGGTTGTTTATAAGGAGAAAGTTTGTGGCAAGTAAAGCAACAACCATTAACAGTAGTAAACAGAATGAAGAATCTTTTAAATATATTATTTGCACAGAATGGTGTTTGATATGCTCAAAACTAGAAAAATTTTCGTGCGCAGTAAATGAAGTTTTTCGAAAGTATGATCGTATGCACTAATGCTATATGTACATGTATAGTCTAGCCCACATTTTCTTCGCAAAGCTACAGCTAAATGTACCTATTCCAAAGATCAAAATTTGAAAGTCAACGGTTAAGGGGCGGGTACTGTTTATGCATGACGTTGCTGACATAATTGAACGTGACGTCATGAGAAAAAGTCAACCAAGGCGCTTCTGATAGGCCTATATAATTAATCACAGCTCTGTAGAAACTGACAAGACTGATATCTACACACCCTTTTATCGATTGGTTGAAATCTTCATCGACTGAATAAACATCACGGACTGCACGAAATAATCATGCTGATGTTAGACTCCAATTCCCATAAAAGACAACTTGGCTGTTTCTTTTATTTAACGTACTGATGCACGGTATCAATAATTTAATCAATTTTACTTACTCTTTACGATCAATTCATTGATTTGTTAGTAGAAAGATGTAATAAAATATAAGCAAAAAATGCTTTCTTTGATGATTCATGCGGGTTATGAAGTAATCGGTCATTGCAGAAAAATTACATAAACCGCTAACGGGGGTTAAAACACATTTTTTTATATTGTACGAAATATACAATTGGATTGACCCCACAAGTTCAGAAGCTTTAACCGCCCTACCCCAAGTCAAAAGTTTACAGATACGCTCCACTCTTCATAACCCCTTGATGGATTAATTATAAGCTATTGGATACTGGATTGAAACTGCACGATTTTTAAGGTGCATGCTACATGCATTATATAACTGTGTGAGGGTCTGTTAGTGAGGAGAGAAGCAGATCAGTGGCGGTTACCCTCATTTGAGGAAGAAGAAATGACATGAAATCGAAAAATAAAAATTCTGTTTTACATGAAGAAGTTCGTTTTCAAAAATAAAAAATCACACAAGCAATTGTCCAATAAACCCCGTTAATAGCAACTGCTTTTTTGTTTTGCTTGTGTCGTCCGTTCTACAAATCAAATCATAATATTAACTCGATTAGGTTTCAGTTGAATAATGACCATACCTGGCCGCCATACATTAACTAGCCATATTTACATGTATACACTTAACAATATGATCCATTTTCAAAAGGTGGAAACCTTTGCCACAACTATTGATTGGTTCTAATTACAGCATCAGAAAATCAATTGCTTTGAATGTCTTGTTCAGCAAGCTAGAAGGTTAATGGTTAGTTCTAGGCCTAAAAGGCAGCATGGCAATCTCTCTCTCTCTCTCTCTCTCTCTCTCTCTCTCTCTCTCTCTCTCTCTCGAAATAAACAGTAGCAAAACATAAAACAAACACTGAATTGACGGTCCGGTTTTTATTTTTTCAGTGAACTCCTTCGGATTAAGCGGATTTTACGCCCTCAGAGTCGAACTCGGCTCTTTCACGATAAGACGCGAAGAAGATTATAGAAAATAAGTTTAAAAAAAGATTCTGTGGTGAATTATTCAGTCGAATGGGACTTTATTATAAAACAACTTTTTTATACTACCAAGTGTACATGTATGACATTGTTTGGGTTTTTTTAACAACTCATATAGTATCTATACTTATTAAAGAAATTCGAACTGACCAACACAGTTTTAGCATGAGCTTTTAGAAAGGATAATCTTATTCACAAATCTCTATTTTAAAGGTCTTTATTGATGATAGAAACATTGAATCTCCCAATTGATTGAACAAATAACAAATTTCCGAGTTAGCAACTTGGATAGATCTTAGCCTACAAGTTGACCTGAGGTCGCAACCTAAAATATATTGTTAAGTCAGAATTTAAAGTTCCAAAGTTATGTAATCTGTTTTATTTCGGATTTGGAAATGTATATTGTTGGCAAACAAAAGATTGACTACAGACGTTAAGTTTAAATGTTCACCGGGGTCCAGTGCTGCCACTGCTAATGAAAGAAACGGACATTTCGTCTTTGTTGTCCAAAACAGTGTTTATGTAACGGATTTTATTAAGGTGGCTCACTATACCTTGAAAAAAGCTAGACCCAATTCAGCAGAAAATTTCTTGTTTTTTGAAAGATAGCATGATTCAAAAGAAGTAAATATTAAGTAAAGTTAACGAAAAAGAAATGCAATTTTGGGTTAAAAGAAAACGATTTTTAAAAATATGAAAAGTCCTAGGCGGATTCGAAATCGCTATCTATGGATCACGTGTTCGAATTAGCCCGGGCCGTTTGTTCATTTTTTTTATACCACTGAGCTGTGATTAAAATCGACAAAATCAATTAATACAAACAATATAGCCAAACTTTTAAATCGGCTTCTTGTGACAAAGTTTTGATGTAGTGAGTCTGAGCACCTTGCACATCTAGACAAATAGATTGAATATTTGAAACTAGTATTTTAAGGATGAAATACTTGGATTTTTTTCTTTACTTAATGAGGTTTTGTGGCTTTAAAGAATCTACTACGAGTATACGCCATCCAAACGGTTATCAATAATGAAAACGCCCGATTCTGTCCCTAACAAAGAGATATTGGTTTTTTTATTATTTAATTTTGTTTGCTATCCAACTATCCAAAGTTGATGGTTTCTTTCCTTGTCTATTGATTAAATCTATTAAACCATCTCATTATAAATGAAAAAGCTTTTTTTTATATTGATTTACAATGTAGCATTAAATTTTCACACTCGGTGTTATTTTATATTTTTTTTAAACGATTCTTATTAATTCATCACATTGTCTTGATTTTAATTTTTTTCATTATAGCACAGGGGCATCGTATCCCCTCTACACTGTATGACATATATATAAATAGTATATAATTATGTCATAGAGTGTAGAGCGGATACGATGCCCCTGTGATTATAGCGAGCAACGGATAAATGTTTGTACCGAAGATAATTCAGAGATAAAATCTTATATCGACATTCATTGCTAAAACTATATATTATCTCGTATTACTTTGTTCTCTACTTTTTAGCATGAAAATTATACATAGTTATTATTGTATGATGTTAGTAAGTTTAAAAAAACAACATTTGTATGATATTCACTTTTACGTCACAGTGCTGAATGCAGTACCTATTATCTTTTAAACCGGGGTTGTCTCAGAAACATAATACCGCCGCCATCTTTTTGCTCTTACTTAAATCTGCTTGGTCCAACTTTATTTCAAATTTTATGTATACCCTTTAAAACTATGGATTTGTTAAGCATGTGTATAATAATAGGAAAGTTTTAGGCTGGTTGACAAATCTTCCTAAGAAAAAGCAATATGTTTAAAGATTATAACGTATAAATTTTCCATTTCTACATGTGTATGATCGTTTATACATGTAGCTCAACAAATTATTTCAAAAGTTTTAATGTAGACCTAATGATTAATTTGTTGACTACGTACCCAGTCTCCATATAAGAACCCTTTTTTACTCTACTTAAAAGTTTTATAATAATTCGAAAAAGTGTGTGTGTGTGTTTGTGTGTGTTTTAATTAATCTGGCTTAATTTCAACATTATACATATGTACATGTAAATGTTTATCTTGTTCCAATTGGGATTTATGAATCACTAAAAAAAGATCTTTATATGGCATCGTTTTTTGCTCTTTCAGAATAAAATTAAGTTCCCTTAAAAGGCTGTAATTTTTTTTTTTCGATCAAAAGTGGCATGTTTACTTGTTTGATTTATTAACTGTTGAGCATTGCATCGGGGCCTGTTTTACAATGCAGACACTTGTGGAACATTATATAAATAGTGCCTGTTTGGGAGGGTAACAGTTGAAATTGACACCCCGAGAAAACCATTGTCAACCGACGCGAAGCGGAGGTTGACAATGGTTTTCTCGGGGTGTCAATTTCAACTGTTATCCTCCCAAACAGGCACTATTTATTTTGTTATACTGAATGTCTTTTTTAAAAAATTTAAGAAAATTTTACTGCTTTTATATAGGAATAACGTGAATTCTACAGCGAACCGTACGCGCATAATTTTCGCGCATGTAACATTTTTTAATGTTACCCGTTGCCAAGTGCGTTGCTAACGCTGAGGGTAATAGTAAATATTATTAACTGCGTCTTAACCAATCAGATTTCAGTATTTAACATGAAAGTATAACAATATAAAATATCGTGAATGGCACTTACTGATGTTAGGGATCTAGCTTCTTATGTGGAGTGTGTCATGAAAAAACAAAAATCCATTGCACAAGTGTTTAACTTAGTTTATTGATTAATTTATTTCTTTCACCGTAAAGTGTTTAAAATGGTACTGGATTCAAGTGGCAAAGATTACCGTTTATTGTACAACGTAGTCTGAATTTGCTTAAAGGTCAGGCAAATCTTGTTGATTTCAATGAGCGATGGCTGACTTGCCGACTTTGAAATCGACAGGCCTACGTCACATTGCATGTTTGGCACAACTACCCAAAGTCCAATATCTTGGTAAAATGGTTCTTGTGCAATTCATGGTTAATCTGCATTTTTATATCACAGAAAAACATTAAACTAGGCTTGAATCTGAGCCAAAAAAAATTAAATTAAGTTTTTTAACGATCTTTAAAAAACCCGAATGATGTGTTCATATTGTTGAGAGAGAAAAAATATACACGATTTGATCATTATCCAAAAATAATATACATTGCGGTCGCACCTTACGACATCAATAATTGCTGGTGTCAAACTATTTAATTACTAGTATAGATGAGAGTCCTTTTTAAAATCGCCTTTAGCTATAAGGTTTTCGTTTTGAAAGGAGGATTAATATTTCGGTCAGTTCTCACGGTCGGGTGGGTTTTAATCCCTGGTCAATAAGAGAAACAAATTCAACCTACATTTCCTAAACATGTAAGAACTCGAAGTAGTGCAGCCAGGATTCAACATGGCGACAAATATTTTTTCTATGAAATTTTCAGATGTTTGAAAGGTATTCTCTATATATGCAGAGGCCATGATCATTTTCATCTCCATTCACATGTATAGGTAGTTCATTACGTACTTGAGAAATTCATGTACTATGTCAAAGTTTCAACATACATAATATGTTCATTCGATCAATATAATTTTTTTTTAATATTATATAGCTCTAGAGAGGAAAAATTCAAGTGGGAATAAACCAACCGGAATATATAAAGACGGTATGAAGTCTGCACTCTGTCTGACTTTGCATACCTATACATACATGTACAATGTAAATTGTACATGTATCTAAAATAAGATAAGTATCATCCTCATTTTAATAGATACATCAATTTGTATGTAAAGTTTCTATTATGTACATGCAACAGGGCATTACAAATGTATCTACACTAGCGTAAGGACAACCAACTCTCCCCTTTCAAATAAAGAAGATATTTTAGAAAGCGCCAGCGAGGCGAGACTAATGAAGACTGAGGCATTTTATACCATAACTGTCCACATAAAAGTCATTTTCTCTTTAAAAAAAAAAATCATCACACGCTTTCAAACATGTGAAACAAAATGGAACTGACCACACAAAATGTTAACCCTCACCAAAAAAGAAAAACAGATTTTTAAAAGTATTGTGATAATAATTAAATATTCTGTACCTGGAAAACGGATATATCCTTACTCAAAGAAAAATCAATGGAAGGCATTTCATGCTGAATATTCACAGCATCTTCAAATTTTTACGAAGCTTTGATTAGGGTATTGAAAATCGATAGGAAAATTGATCGGGTATATACTCACGTGTAATACAGAAGCACAACACTCCGGTTCCGTGTATTTACCCTCAGCGCTTCGTCATTACAGAGGGATTAAAGCGATACAAAAGTAAGGTCACAAGTTCGTGTCTGAGTTATCTGTAGTTTTGTTTAATGCTCGTTGACATCCGTTTCTTAAGGTCAGACGACAAGTTCCTCAATTTTATATAACTTTTTCCAAGAATTTGGTATTTATTTACTACTACTTTGACAAGCTTTCTTGCAAAAAATTAGGATACCTTACCAGGCATTTCTGCAAAATACTAGAGTATGCAATCTCCTATATGATCTTTTTCAAAGTACACTTTGAATTGCTGATGTAAAAAAATGTACAGCACAGGAAAATTCACTATATTATCTTTTAGATCTTCACCGTGGCCGGGGCTTGAACTCGCAACCTATGTAACATGCGCTCCTCGCAGGGGAGTGGCCATCGTTCTAACCACTTGGTCATCTAGGCATATATCTATATATAATAAAATTACAATCAAATTAAAAATGATTTTAAATAGTAATAATTTTACTGAAACTCTTTATCACGAGAAGATACAAAAGAGGTGCTCGAGGAACGTGTCGCCTGACCTTAATTTCATAGCGCTGGATGGTTGGGACCGTTTTTAAGATTTTTAAAATATTTTTTAATTAATGATTAAGAGGTTGTCCACGCAAAATTCAGGCAGGGGTTTGCACATTTTTGTCCTGGATTTCAATGAATTTCAGTGTATCACTTTTATTTTAACATGATTGTAATATAATTATGTAAAATAAAAAAAATTACAGTATGCCTACCCATTTTTTGACTCCAGTTTCTCCGAATTTTCGTATCAGTTGTGAAAATGATTTGACAAGGGGTTAGTGTTGATTTGTTTGTGATATATGGATACATTGATGTTAAAAATGTATAAACGGGGGTGGGGGGTGGGGAAGGGAGGGGGTAATTTATGATCCATATGCATTATTTTCGGCAATCCTTCAATATTTAGAACCTCGCTCGGAGTTCAAACACAATATCTTCTAGATTACAGTCTTACATGTACATATGTGTTCTATTTTGACGACAATTTTAGGGGATTTTTATGACAAACATGAAAAAAAACCCCAGCAAAATCGAGGAGTTTGCACTGGGGAATTCTTCGCCTTGAAAAGGTACACGTACAGCTGGATCGAGGTTAACGTTACTTTTTCTAAACATGTTTAATCCGGCGTAACTTCCGGTCGTCACAGGAATTACACCAAAATTTGACTTCTTAAAATTGTTTTTATTATTTAGAATGGAAGTAACATTTTAGCAATAGAAATACAAAAGGTCATCTTCTCATGGTTAAATAAACGAAAAAATTCTACTTCCGGTGAGACATATCAAACATCTCAGGTAGCTTTATTTTATAAAAATTTTGTACCCGCGAGATCTCAAAAACTGTAAGAAATCAAGATACAAAACTTACATGAATGATAGACATTTAATTAAACATGTGTTTAACGGGTTCTTATTTGGTCGTCCGTCACTTCCAGTTCTCACTCGAAGCGTTCAAGCAAAAGAAGTTTTTTTTATTCTCGGGTCAGAGATGGAATGTCGACCGAAATATTCCCACGAAAAAAAAGAGATACTTGTAAAACGTGATCCACCCAAGAGAACATTTGGGGACCCAGAGCATGCAATCCCAATATTAATTGTAATCTAATACAGATTCATAACAACATTTAATCACTAGCATGGAAAACTTTAAAAGTGTTTATAATTTTGTGTTCATGAGGTTTTTTTTTAGGTATTTATTTTACCAGAATGGTATTTAACACACCCAACCACTTTCTTTATTCATTAAAAACAGTTGAATTGATTTACAATAAAAAGAATATTAAATTTTACTCAATCAGAATACGTCTCATGGATGATTTTTAATATGGCTTTAAAAATGATGTAACTTTTTTTTTTTAGCTGACGAAGTTCGAAATCTTTAATATTAAATTCCTAGGGATTGTGAAATTTTTGTCAGCAGACAAAGAACCAAGCTGGTAAGAAAATACGTCCAAAAAGAACCATGCTTTTCAGTCCTTAGTTTCTGTTAAAATAGGTACCACACTACCAGAAATCACCATTGAATCTATACAACATTCTAAAGAGCTGGCGATGATTTTGACAGGAATGAGTGACGTCACTTCCTTGACACTGTCTTTTGCTAATACAAGGAGCTAGCAAGTTGTCGACAGAGGTTTTAGGCACAATGAATAACGATCGGTTGGTTCGTAAAAGAAAACTGAGAATGGAAGATGAATTTTTGTTTGTGAAGATCAAAAGATGATTATGATTAATGCTGAAAAATTTTAAAGATTTATTAAATCCGGATTGCAGCAACATTTTCGCTTCCTGGATATACTATTCATTACTAATCTCTCTCTGTAATCCCTAGTATCTGCATAGATTACTGGTTTTTATTTTTTGAACATGATATGTTGTGAACAAAATTAAAATTGAATAATTTAGCTTATATTTCATTTCTTGATCTCACCTTGACTTGAATAATATCACATGCATGTAGTTTTCAGATATACTCATTTATCCAGTGTATGATGCATGTTTATATATAATAAATGTACCAGTATCTATACTACAATATCAAAATAATAGACTCGATTTTTTTAGCTTTAATACCGAGAAATCGGATGGGTACTGTCTTTTGTTTTATATATTTTAAACATCATTGGTACTGTTAAGGACTTTATCTTTTATAAACAATAAAAGATTTTTATTATCAATGTAAATGTGATTATCGCCCTTTCATTGTGTATTTTGTGAAATAGTATAGATGTCGCTTTATATTTGTCACGTGATCATTGTCTATATAAATGTTGATTATCATGATATTTGATTATTCTTTGCTTTGCTTGGTTCTGGATAAGAGCTCAAGTTTCCTGAATAAGGAACAAATGAAGTCCTGAATAAGGCATGGTCGATTAGCCTGAATAAGGCTGAGACTATTCAATTTACAACTGCTAAGCCTGAATAAGGCATCAGCTATTATTATTTTCTTTTACATTTGATTCAATCCTGTGCTGACGCATTTTTGCTGTTTTCAAATTGATAGACTTCCAATAAATCCATAAACACAGAAACTTGTTTTATTTCAAGCAAAACGAACCCCGTAACAAATTGGTGGCAGCTGCGGGATTGGAAACTATCAAAATAAAATGGCGTCAGGCGGCGAAGACGAAGAGTACCTGAATAGAGAAAACGTCACAAAACGACATATAAGTAGGCAGCATGTACGCGACTCTGGTATTGGAGATATGACAAGTGCTAAGTCATTAGAAGAGGAAAGCCCTCCAAAGATGTCGTGGGATTACGAAAATTATTATTTTAATGGCGAGGAAACGACAGATGGTTCATTTACGGATATGCGTTTGCCAAGAGATAAGCGTTCGCAAGGGACGGCGAATGGCTTGCGTACGCCGGGAATTAGACATACGCCAAGAGATATGAGTCCGGATGGATGTCGTACGCCAGCAGTGGCGGGAATAGGATTAAGACAAACGCCTGAGGTGAAAATCTATTCTCCAAGCAACACCAATGAAAGAGTACATGCTGTAGAAAAGAAATCAATACATATGTTGCAAGACGATCTAGCGGCGACGCTAGAAGAAGTTATTCGTTTACAAGAAGAAGTCATGAAGATGACAAATGCTCAAAACTCAGAAAAACAAAAAGAAAAGCGCATACAGGAAAAAGCAGACATTCCAGATGCTGGAGGAAGACGGCAGCCATGCACCGAAGGGTTAAAACATACGGAAGAATTTCGAAG
Organism: Magallana angulata; assembly: GCF_025612915.1. Taxonomy (NCBI): domain Eukaryota; kingdom Metazoa; phylum Mollusca; class Bivalvia; order Ostreida; family Ostreidae; genus Magallana; species Magallana angulata. The sequence continues at coordinate 25,796,173 of NC_069119.1, read as the reverse complement.
GCCAAGAATTACCCCTTCAACCTTTGATGGCTTGACACCATGGATGGACTTCAAGGTTCATTTTGAATACTGCACAGAACTAAACGAATGGAACGAGAAACAAAAATGTCTATTCCTCGCAGTAAGTCTCCGCGGCGCAGCACAGCAAGTTCTGAGTAATCTAAGTGCAGAAAAGAAAACAAACTACAATGAGTTAGTCAGTGCCTTGGAAAAACGCTTTGCACCGCCAAATATTGAAGAACTTTACAAGTCTGAACTGAGAATAAGGCAGAGAAAACCTGGTGAATCGCTGTTGGAACTAGGACAGGCGATTAGACGGTTGGTTACCCTTGCGTACCCTAAAGCACCAGAAGAAGTTCTCGATACACTATCTAAAGACAGTTTCTTAAACTCGTTGACAGAATCTGAAGTTCGTCTTAAACTTCTGCGCGCCCGACCGGTTTCCTTTGACGAAACATTACAGATTGCTGTGGAACTCGATGCTTGCATGAAAGCTGAAGAAAAGAGAACAGGAAAATGGAGTAAGGTGATTCGAGAGGTTGATACAGAAACATTTTGTAAGCAAGATGATGGCAGAGATGCAGAAATCAGGGAACTAAAGGCTGAAATTCAGCAATTAAAGCAGCTAATGCAAACGCAAACGCAATGGAAGAGAAGAGGAAATCATAGCAGAGGTTCCAGACAGACAACAAGAGATGACATCATTTGTTTTAACTGCAATCAAAAAGGACACTTTAGCCGCAAATGTCCGCAACGAGTGGCACCAGAGAAGACAAATGATGGAAGCCAGCCTAAGAAGAATGATGAAGAGTGCACACGACCTACTCGCCAGGTACGGAGTGGATGCTTAACATCAATTGACTCCGGATTATATATTCCAACAATTGTTAACGGAAAAGATGCCAATTTCATTGTCGACTCCGGAGCTTCAGTAAAAATAGTATCTTACGAAACATATGATACTATGCCATCAACAAATCAACCGATCTTACGACCGGCATACTTAGGACTCACCTTAGCAGACGGTAAAACATTGGAGACCAAAGGATCAGCAGTGTTTGAATTTAGAGTAGGACAACAGTTGATCAAACACGAAGCGGTTGTTGCAGCAATAAGAGGACCTGGTATTCTAGGGCTTGATTTCATGGTCGAACATGAATGTACTCTGAACCTCAAGTCAATGACCCTAAGTTTCAAGGATGAAATTGTCGGCGTACTATTGGAGCAAAATATGCATTGTTGCAGGGTTTCTATCCAAGAAACATCAGTCATACCAGGCAGAAGCGAGCGTATCATCTTTGGTCAAGTGTTACCTTTGGAATGCAAAAGGCCACTTCCACTGTATGGAATCGTAGAACCATGCCAGAAATTCAGCCAGAAGACAAAGTCGATGATGTGTAGATCAATTGTATCCACAGATCATAGCAATTCTGTTCCTTTGAGGCTGATGAATCTCCATGAAGACCCCTTAGTAATATATAAAGGAACCATTGCCGTAATATTTGAGCCAATCAGAACCACAATACCTGCAGATAGCGGCGAGTCGACAGAAAATACAAATCTACCCGACCACATTCAAACTCTATTGGACAATACTGATGGTCTTTCATCAGAACAAAGAAAACATGCAAGTTCATTTCTGCTTAAGCATGTAAATCTTTTTGCTGAGAAGGGTGCAGACCAAGGACATACAGACTTGATTAAACATAAAATCGACACCAGAGATGCAAAGCCAATACGCCAACAACCAAGACGCGTACCTTTTCATCTTAAGAAAGAGATTGACATTCAGATTGACAATATGCTGTCCAACAATATTATCAGGCCGTCTTCAAGTCCATGGGCAAGTCCAATCGTACTAGTACGGAAGAAGGATGGATCTCTAAGATTCTGTATTGACTTCAGGAGGCTCAACAATGTGACAGTAAAGGATGCCTACCCGTTGCCAAGAATCGATGAATCGTTAGATGCGCTAGGCGGTTCAAGATGGTTCCACTTTGGATATGATGAGCGGTTATTGGCAAATAGAGGTTGATGAGAGTGACAAACAAAAGACTGCCTTTACGTCACACAAAGGACTGTTCGAGTTCAATGTTATGCCTTTTGGCTTATGCAATGCGGCAGGAACGTTCGAACGACTTATGCAGACCGTCTGCGCTGGCCTGAGATGGGACATATGTTTGATCTACCTCGACGATATCATTGTATTCAGTTCTACATTTAAGCAACACCTAGAAAGACTTGAATCAGTATTTAACAGACTTCAAAATGCAGGACTTCGTCTGAGAAGTAAGAAATGCAGTCTGTTCAAACATAGAGTCTCGTATCTTGGCCATGTCATTACAGAAAATGGAGTTGAAACAGATCCACAAAAAGTAAAGTGCATAAGATCATGGCCAACGCCAACCAATGTGAGTGACCTACGCAATTTTCTGGGTTTATGCTCTTACTATAGGAGGTTTGTGAAGGGATTTGCCGCTATTGCCAATCCTTTGCATGGCCTTACGCAGAAAGACAAGAAATTTGATTGGAATGCCGATTGTGAAACAGCTTTCCAAGACCTGAAACGATTGCTGGTTACATCACCTGTTCTTGCATTGCCGGACTTCTCAAAACAATTTGTCTTAGATACGGATGCATCTGGTAGCGGTATCGGTGCAGTGTTAAGTCAAATTAAGGATGGTGCTGAACAAGTCATTTCCTATGGAAGTAGGTCTTTAACCAAATCAGAAAGAAGATACAGCATTACAAGAAAAGAACTTTTAGCAGTTGTACATTTTATAAAGACATACAGACCCTATCTTTATGGCAGGCGTTTCGTTTTGCGCACTGATCATAGTGCCTTGAAGTGGATGATGAGCTTCAAAGAACCAGAAGGACAATTAGCCCGATGGCTGGATACATTATCGGAGTATGACTTTGAGATTCGTCACAGAGCAGGGAGAATACACGGCAATGCTGACGCACTATCGAGGATTGATCATGACGCCGGTATATGGAGCAAATCAGAGAGAAAACCAGTAGCAGCCATCACCATTGCAACGCATTCTAAAGATTTGCAAAAGCAACAATCAGACGATCCAGAGATTGCTGAAGTGATAGAGTGGCTAAGAAACGCACATAGGCCAAGTTGGGACAACATATCCACACGCAGCACAAGTTTAAAAGCGTACTGGGCTCAGTTTGACCAGTTGTCAGTAAGAGACAATATATTGTACCGGAAATGGTTTACAAACAAAGGAAAAGTAGATAAAGAACAAGTAGCGGTACCAAATTCCATGAGGTCAACCATTCAAAAGCAATGCCATGATGCACCATCAGGAGGACATCTTGGTAGGCATAAGACCCTTACAAAAATAAAGCAAAGCTTCTACTGGCCAGGCATGGACAAAGATGTAAGAAGATGGTGTGCATCCTGTCCTGACTGCGCAAAAAGAAAGAAAAACGGTAAAACTCCACGTGCGCCTATGCAAGTTACCGGAGCAGAGGACCCAGGAGAAAGAGTTGCGATGGACATTTTAGGTCCCGTTCCTACATCAAACAGAGGGAACAAATACATTTTGGTAATTCAAGACTATTTCACAAAATGGGCTTAAGCTATTCCAATACCGGACATGGAGGCCAAGACGGTAGCGCAAGCTTTCATAGACAATTACGTTACCAAATATGGCGCACCTAGAACTCTCCATACTGACCAAGGACGCCAGTTCGAGTCAAGATTATTCAAATAACTGTGCGATATACTGAGAATCAACAAGACTCGCACGACCCCCTACCATCCGCAATCTGATGGCATGGTGGAGCGCATGAACCGCACACTTGAAAATATGTTGTCAATGTACGTCGATTCTAATCAAAAGAACTGGGATGAAAACCTTCAGCTGGTATGCATGGCATATAGATCTGCAGAGCACGAGAGTTCCGGATTTACGCCTAACTATTTAACTTTTGGACGGGAGGTTGTTCTGCCAGTAGAGTTAGTAGCAGGTTTACCCGCTCACCAGAAGAGATCAACAGAAGAATATATCAATGAACTAGAAGATACATTGGCAGTAGCGCATGAAATAGCAAGAAATAATTTGTCAGACGCTTTAAAACGGCAAAAACTGAGATACGACTCAAGACTGTCCTGGAAGAAATTTGACATTGGCAGTAAGGTTTGGCTGTATACACCAAAGAGAACCAAAGGCATCTCACCAAAGTTTCAGAAGTGGTGGACAGGGCCGTATACGGTGCTGAAGAAATTCAGTGATGTCACATATCAAATTGGAAAAGACAAGAATCGATTGGTAGTCCATGTTGATAGGTTAAAGACTTGTATTTGTCGTAAAGAAACAAGTGAAAGTAACGATAAGAAAAATAATGGTAAAGAAGTTCATTTTAAAGAAGACACAAATGACCCTCCGTATGTTTCAGACATAATTATTGACCCTGTTGCGGTTCCATACACTGATGACGATGCAGAGACCCTCAGTGTTGCCAGCGCTACAGATTCAAAAGATCAAAGGTTTCATCGCGGAGCAACTACCCGGTCTCAAAGACAATGCCGACCACCGAGACGGTTTGATGATTTTCAATTGTATCGCTTGTCGGGAGTAGCCGAGACATCAAAGAGAGAGCCGCTCAATCCAAACATCATTGCTTGTGACTGTCATTTGCAAACTTGCAATCGTATGGCCAGGACGAAAAATACGGCGCGTAAAGTATCTGCAATGCATAAGTGTCCGCTATGTATAGCAATTTTCCAGAGCCCTGAAGAAGTGCTAGACCATGTTGGACGTAAACACGACAAAAGGTTAAGGTGTGAGTACTGCGACTACACATCTGAAAGATCAGCAGACATCAAGAGACATTGCGAACGCCGCCATCCTTCGCACGCCGATGTAGAGAGACCCAAGCCACGGATAGAGGAAGACTGCACTACCCGGCGCCGCACTCAGCCTATGCCAGTATTCAACCCTAAGAAGGACAAGCCGGCTGCGACCGGATCATCGCGCGACAAGAATAACAACACTGACAGTTTGATGTCCGTTATATCCACGGATGTTGTTTCCCCTGTAGATCAACATAAAACTTATGTTGCGCCGCGATGCGATCAAACCGCCAGAAACGTTGGATGCCAGACGGATGCTGTTTACCAGTGTAAGGATGCCGCCGTACAGTGCAATACGGAAATCGCGAGCCGTTGTGATGTTACCACCCAGTGCAATGGAGTTATTGTTCGTAAACGACGCGTATCTGAAACCGAGTGGACGGAGTTTGAGTGACAATTTAGTGAATAGTGAACATTTTATTTGACTTTGTTTACGCGATTCGGGACGAATCTACAAGAGGCGTGGGTTATGTTACGGACTTTATCTTTTATAAACAATAAAAGATTTTTATTATCAATGTAAATGTGATTATCGCCCTTTCATTGTGTATTTTGTGAAATAGTATAGATGTCGCTTTATATCTGTCACGTGATCATTGTCTATATAAATGTTGATTATCATGATATTTGATTATTCTTTGCTTTGCTTGGTTCTGGATAAGAGCTCAAGTTTCCTGAATAAGGAACAAATGAAGTCCTGAATAAGGCATGGTCGATTAGCCTGAATAAGGCTGAGACTATTCAATTTACAACTGCTAAGCCTGAATAAGGCATCAGCTATTATTATTTTCTTTTACATTTGATTCAATCCTGTGCTGACGCATTTTTGCTGTTTTCAAATTGATAGACTTCCAATAAATCCATAAACACAGAAACTTGTTTTATTTCAAGCAAAACGAACCCCGTAACAGTACTTGAAGATTACCAATTTGTTTTTATATTTTCTCAATCAAGCTTCGCTAATTAATAATCAAAGAAAACTTCTTTTAAAAAAAACGGAAATCAGCAGAATTTTTTGGATTTTACACTCTTGTGCATGCGCATTACATTCACGCTAAATCACGGGAGGCTCTTTAGTGTATGTTTCCAAATTATGACATTTGTATGGATAAACTCAGAAACAATATTACAAATACGCGTAAATTGTCATATACATGTATTCATTAAAGGAAATACGGGAGATAACTCAAACTCAGTGCATTTAGTATGAAAAACCCCAAGAGTTCCGAATGTCAACATGGTGTGTAAATTTGAAGCGAGGAAGAAAGTTGGTGAAAAGTGTTGAATTCTTTATCAGTATGAATTAAATTTTTTTTTAGATGAAAGATATTTACAGCCTCAAAATGGTTTTGTGTGAATAATTTGACTGTTATTTACAATGCAGCTTCATAAATTTTCTCCAAAATCGTTCCGGAGCGATTCTGCAATTTTTTGCTACATTAATACGGGTGTATATATATCGGAGGCGTTTTAATTAAGGTGGAATGTCCCTCTGATAAGAGAGATAACTTCTGTAGAAAATAATATCACTTTGTTTTATTATGAGGCATGTAACAACAAAGGAGATGGTGCATGGTCCCAATTCATGTTGGAAGGCAGTACACTTATTTGAATTCAAAGATAGAAAAAGAAAATTAGAACTGAACCCCATGGCTCTTTCGAAGCAGGGGGGGCAAAAAGTAAAGAAAACTTTTACAAAATATTACAAGAAATGTATCATAATGATAAAGTATTTATGAGGCAATATCTACATGACTATTCCTCCCCCTCTCCCCTCTCCCCTCCCCCCTCCCGATGGATTTCTTCTTTTTTTAAATATAACTAAATTTTATATACTTGTTCAGTACATGTACGGTACATATTTGATGTTTTAGGCCAGAGAATATTTGGATGGAATATTTTTATTTCTCTATCTATAGCTCGTTCACAGAGCTGAATGAATTATAATTGGGAAAAATGTGACCAAGACAATTGCAAATTCTAGACTTAGTTGAAAACTTTTAAAACTTATAACATTTCAAATGTTTAAAATTGAATAAGGCTTTTCTATTCTGAGGGAGCAGATATGGGAAAAAAAATTGAAAAAACCCTAATACCTCAGCTCATTTGATTCAAGACAGTATATTCCTGTATTGATATCATACCAATTACTTGAAGATTATTCACTTGATCACCTTTTTGTGTTACATAACAAAATGCTCTGTTTTACATTTTTAGGATTTCTTAAATATATATATCCATTTACTATTATCTTATCCAAATTTAAAAAAAGAAACCTTTTCTGAAATTTAAGAAACTGTGGCAATTTTTCTTGCACTGTATATAAACATGTATGTAAAACCTTCAATAGTCTATGATACAGAAAGATAACTCTTGCTGATTGAAGCAATTTTTGTTGCAAACCTATACAACAAAGTGCTATTCTGAACTAAAATGCAGCGCTTCAATATGTTTTGTAATATGAATTGAAAATGTATATAACTATATATTATTTTCATATACATTTTGGATTTTTAATTTTATGCTGCGATGGTAAAATTTTGCTTTTTCTAATCACTATGTCTAGTTTTCTTCATATCATGATTAGACATTTTATCAATTTTTGAAAAATCTAGCAGTGCTTCATCACTTAAAATTTGTTTCATATGAATCGATTGATATTGACTTTGATGAAAATCAATATGAAAATTTTTAAAAAATTTATGGCAAAATTAATAGCAGAGGGATATTACACCTTAACTGTGGTGAAGACCGGTCCCGAGGTTTTTCAGTTAGATTATTCAAACTAAGCAGAGTGTAGTGAAATCAATAGCATTATTGTAGGCTTAAAGTTTGGTTATGTAAATGTCAACAATACGGTGTGTCGATGTATCTATTCCGTAAATGTCTGATATCATATGTTATATGCCAACCCGTGCACGCACGGATTCTTGATTGATCCATTTAAAGATATATATAGTCACGTTTTGTCTGAAACAAAATAGCCTTAATGTTTTAGGTTTTAATCTTAAAACGTTGGATTAAAAGAAAAACTAATCGTGTGCGCTTTTCAGAGATTTTTTTACTCTCTAAATCAGAACCGTATCTCCTGCATATAGTAGAAAACTGGCAAATTCTTTTTGTATCCCTGTTCTTTTAAATGTTATGATTTTTTGATTATGTTCTGTTATTTAAACGCTGTTATCAAATAGATATGGGGAGATATATTTACCTTCACGATGACCTCGTCTATATCAAGAAAAAAATTGAAAAATACTAATCTTTAAAACACATACCAGAACTTAATAATATAAAATTGATACCCATTTTATTAAATCTGGGCAAAAATTGAAAACAAAATGAAAATTTTTTACACAAATTTTCATGAAACGGAATCAAAAGTTAATTCAAAATAAGAAATATGATACCGTAATATGATATTACATAATGTTTTTTTTTAGTATTATTGATTACGTCATATATAACTCGTGTATTTTCTTCATTGAATCTACCTAAAAGTAAGCCCTTTTGATTCCCATCTTTTAGATAATCTGAAACCTTTTTTTTTTAATTCTGCAAGCTATGCATGACGAACCATTTAATAAGATACATTCATAATCGAGATAGGGCGCCAGCTTTTTGGTTTAGTTTTTTTTTTTTTAGAAATTTTTTGGCTTGTCTCCTTTTGGAAGAAGTGATGACCTTGCTTTTGGGTTACTGATTATTTGCCCAGTATTTCATAATTAGGAGATCTATTTAAAAAGGTTCAAATTCTTTTTAGAAGAGTTTGCATGTAAAACATTTAACCCATCACTTGCAGGGCTTCCATTATTTTTTTTTTCTTAGTTGAAAGGGCTTACTCTTTTAGAATGACATCTTCAAGTTTTTTGGATGATTTTGAATCCAACATGTTAATATTCTCAGTATTGATGGTGTTATCCAAATTTGCAAATTTGCTATCACTACATGAGTATAATGTCTTGTACATGAAATAATCTGAAATATTTGCCAAGACGTCTTACTAACTTCAGTGTAACAATGTTATCGTCTGCAAAATCCTGCATAAAGTTTTGACGAAATAGTTTATTTTATGTAGACCTAGACTTGTGTAGACTTAAAAAGTATTTTGTGGGTTTTTCTCCATGTTCTATCCACTGAAATTTTATTCTTGCAAACAGGCCTTTTATATTATCTTTGCAAAAAGTTCCGAGTTTATCATGCACCTTTTAGATTTTGAACGAGATCTGGGTAACTACTAGAATGTTAATACTTTCTTAACTATTTTTGGAGAACTATTTTTGGAGATTGTCTTTTTTTTTATTAAAGAAATTTAAAAAAAAATTAAAAAACGATAATGCGTGTTTTAGGATGCCATTCTACAAAAACAAATTATCAATGGCTGTACATTTAACGAAACTATTAAGTGTTCATCCTGATAAATAAAATAATTTGAAGAAGAAACATTATGTGAAATTTTTACACTCCGGAACTGATATCAATAAGACTTCTTTTTCGAAGAATTAAGAAACAATAATGAATAAATTCCATGCAAGTAAGGAAAGAAAATCAGTTATTTTTAAATAATGAATACGGTGAGATACATATTCTTTATCAGAAAAATAGTATTCATCATTAAACGGCAACATTTTGGAAATAATTATCTATTGTTTCATTTGTTATCATTTTTAATTTTTTGATTTATTTTTTTAACCAATTCATTTTTCAAATTTGAGAACTATTTTGGGAAAGAATTTGAAGGAGCCTGCATATCTGCATCATTCGAACTTGACGATTGGAAATAGAATTGAAGTAAGATTTGGGCAATTTGATGATTATGTACATGTACTAGTATGCGTTTTATTTTTCTATCTATTTATGGTTTTACTTTTAAAGTTTAAGTTGGGTTGTTTCTTTTTTTGATACCATTTTACATGAAAGTAATTTGGAATATTAATTTTTCTGGTCAAAACAGCTACTGGATTTAAGGATCTCTGATCTCTAGCACCCCTACACAAAAACAAATCGAGATTTAAAAACTTTTTTTTTTTTACTCTGTACGGTTTTTGTTTAAGAGGGCTCGATGATTGTCGCCATTTTTAGACTTTATTAATCTCTTTTAAAAGGAGAGCTCCATCCAAGAACATAGGAAAATGCCAAAATTTAAAGAAAAAATATATACTTTTTCTTAACTAAAAATGGTTCCAAGATAAGGACATCATATTTGAAAATTTTAGGAAGATTTGATGTTTAATTTGTTTAACATCAAGCCTCTTTAAATTGTATTCCACAATTTTCTATTGATTACCGTTATGTTTATTTTGAATTCCAATACAATGTCATGTTTCATAGTCCTTGTCTACAATACATTGGTATTTTACTTGTAAAAATATCTATGTAAATATGTTTTTTAAAGATGATGGCAAGGTATTAGAAGTTTATACGTATATCTGTTTTTGTACATGTAGGTACGCATATCAAAGAGATTTTCATTAAAGCCGACATTAATTCATAAATACGCAATATTTACCTTTTATCTCCGTCATATAAGTTGTCGATCTTTATTGTTCTGCTCATCGCTACACATCCCGTATATAAGGCCGAGAGTATTATTCAAGCTTCACCACATTCAGGTCATACACCCAAACACGTTTCATTGGACGCACAGGGGCCAAGCCCGTTTTAACATTAATTTCAATGTAACCATTAATTAAGAAAGGGGTTGAGCTCTACCAGTTCGCTTCAAAAGCCTAATAAATCAACACAGCCGGTATTGTTAGTTACATGCGCTAGGACGTCGGGTTTCTTCAATTTCAAAAAATGGCAAACAAAACGAGCGATATACCCCCATTGTATTCTTCCTCTGTTCAAATCTATATATCGTATTTCATGGTTCTTTAGACCAATGATCTAACAAAAAATTAAAGACTTTGTGACGTAAAGGAGACAGTAGTCATAGTAAGAAAATTACAGGGAAGCAGACACTTGTAGAAACTCAATTTCGAAAGACTTTTAAAACCCCAGGATATAAAAATTCGGGGGCAAAATGTCGGTCCCTTTGTCTGCCAAAATTCTATTCTTAAAACTTATGAAACGTATACTTGTAATGGGTTAATAAGTTCGGCACGCATTTTCTTATTGTTAACGCATTTTCAAATATTCAGTTATCTTAGACGAGGTGGGGGGGGGGGGGGGAGGGGTTATAGAATTTTGCGTTTAACCAGAACGTAATTTGTTTTCTTTTCATTTTTATATCTACACTGATTTTAAAGGAAATGATGCTTCGTTAGAAAATTACTCATTTCGAGTCGAAAATTTGTCCTACTGGAAGAAATTTAAAACAAATGAAAAGTAAAGCACTAATTGTGTTTTAATTGCATTGTTTATGTATTAAAGTAATCTATAATATTATATTGATTTTACCTCCCACATGAAAGAGTTGTCGTCGCTAGTTTTAATTTCGCTCGTATTCACGACTTTTCCTTTGAACGGGCCAAATCGAGCTCCTCGGCTCAGAACGGTTTTTGCACAGAACACTACGTAATGGTGAACTCCAGCATAGGCAGTTTGTATCAACACCTATAAATATATAGATCTCAGGTATACAGCAATAGGACTCAACATTCATTGTACATTCGTACCTGCATCTCAATTACAAACCTTAAAGAAGGTTTGGGGTCAACATTAAGATTACAAATACGGTATCTTAAGAATTTGGTCATAATATTAAATTAAATAGATAAATATCTGAATATACTTTGGCTTAAAGTTTAAATATTTTGCTTTTTTCTATTCATACACAGTACATGTACATGTACTTGTACAAATATCTTCGTCTCAATGAAATTAATATTAACTAAAAGAAAAGGGTCGCAACAACCATCCCACCCGCTTTTCAAGCATATGCATTAAAACAATATTATTATTTCATACGATCTTAATTGCCTAAAGTTAAAAAAAAAATCATAGATTGAACACGTTCAACTCTCAGTGAATTTCTATTCTGTGTTTTAAAGGTGCTCAACCTCGCTTTATTATTATCAATATATAAGTATAAATGCAAATAAATAAGATTATTAATAATCTTTCAGTGAACATTATCTAAAATTGAGGAACGCTCATTATTCGTATATTAACCTAACCTGTTGCACATTTTTACTACATGCATATAATGGATAAAATGCAAATATAGCGCATAAAGCTGATAAACACAGCCACACAAGTTCATTAAACCTTCGATTTCGTTACACCTTATTGCACATAAACGGCGTGTACGCCCTGAATATTTGCGTTCCATTAAAGAGCCCATCCATACGCCCGACTAACGGTCAAAATTTTACGTCCACTCCTAGCTAGGCTTAAGGTATCCAACTCCTCAATGTTTTATCACGAGTTTCTTGAGAAGTATTTCATTGAATCTATAGACAAAACATACCTAAAAATTAAAATGATAATGGGGGGGGGGGGGGGTCATTTATCCCTCTGAGTTATGTCCAATCTTGTTTCACCTTTTTGCACCTAAAATGCAATTTCAGCCTGATTGGGATTTGTTATCAGCATTTTTGTGTAAGCCAATAAGACAAGTCAAATGTCTTTTCCAATCATTTATTTGGTACAAGTCCAGATCGTATGGAGGATCGTATAGTGGCTCTCCCGCAAGAGTGCCGTCGAGTATATTTTATATGATTACATACATAACACTCATTTACGTACAAGATAAACAAATTAATATTCAAGTAAACAAATTCCATAATTATTTGTACTATTAAGTTCTATAATAGATCATGATAAAATCCTGAAAACTCACAAAATAATTTATAATATAATATAAATTTCTGCTGTCTTTAATTTAACGTCACAGTCTTATTTAAAAATTAATATAATGTTAACATAAATTTTAGTAATGTTCAATTATTGTTCCTTTATCGGCTCCTCTAAATAGATGTATATCCTGGTTTTGTTTACACTGTCCTTAATCCGATTAACAGTTTGTTTACTACTTCGGAAATGTCTCGGAAAAGTCTTGCACTTTCACATCCTGATCAGATTCCAGGTCAATGTACTTTATAGTAAGTACATTGTAAAAGGTCAATATATTATACCGTAAATATATTATAAAAAATAATCAATATGTTTATTATTATTAAATTAAAATAATTGTCTCAAACCCTATAGGTTTACATTTGATTAAGCAAAATTATATCTTCAAATATTGTTTTAAATTTTCCACAATGGTCACACTGAAATTAGGGATCAAATTTTACAAATCTGAATAAATTTGTTGTGACCTTTTTGCACTTAAAATAGACATTTTTATATAATTGTTACAATTTGATACCAAATATAATGATTTTTAATATTATTTTCATTTCATAAAATTAATCCAGTTTGCCTAGATATCAGTATCAGTTTGAAATTATTAATCATGGGGGTCAGTGATGTCAATGCATATATATATAGGGCTTCAAAATTCTCGCAAAATTTGGCTTAAAAAATTCAGACTTTTTTTATATACATATATTGGCATGATTATAATCAAAAGAATAGTATATCAAAAATTCATAAAATTGCTTGTTTCCGTCATTTTCGTTTGAAAAACCTACCGCAAGATAAACTAGTTCCCCTTTCAAACTTGTTTTTTTTTATCTCAAATTGATGTTCTTCATAGATGAGGAATTAGGAATAGAATAAAGATATTTTAAAAAACAAATTAAAGTTCCTGAGTTTTCATGCCACTGAGGTTTCTTCTCAATTAATGTGCACTTCATTTTAGATTTATTTGTTTTGCACTTTATAAACTTACAAAATATTTTACTAAACCGGTTTTGTTTTTCTACACCATCTAGAACATGTTAACCACGTATTTAGTAATAACCTTTCAAATCATTCATTCGTTTGTAATATGCTTTTGGGGAAAATAGCTAATAACCAATTTTTGCAGGTCTGCATCTTAAAGCAACATGAGTTGTATTTTATTAGAATTATTTTGCTGCCAAAACTGTATGATAAGTCTGCATGTAACTTAGACTTTTATGATAAATAAGAATTGAAAAAAAAATCATCATTTTTTGTCAGAAGACAGATTTTTCTTTACCAACAAGATATCAGAAACTGTGAGAGATCAAGACACAAAACTTATATGGATAATGGACATTTGATTGAACATGTGTTTAACGGGTTTCATTTGGTCGTACGTCACTTCCGGTCCTCACTCGAAGCGTTCGAGCAATAGACTTTTTTTTTTACCTTTAGGTTTTTTTTAAAAAACTTTTTACTCAATTTGATGAACAGTAACGTACCGTAGGTAAATGCATTAAAATATCTACTTTCAATTTCTGAAATTACTTCCGTTTGTTCGCTTCCGGTCCCGAAACAAAAACCTTTTCTCAACGTGATATAATTGAAAAACTTGAGCATTAAAACTTTGAGGAAAGACAAAACAATGTTAAAGATATCTTTACTATGTTCTGATTGATCCGGCGAAACTTCCGGTCGTCACAGAAAGTACTCGAAAATTGAAATTTTGTCTTTCTGTTTTGTTTATTTCAAGGGCATTCCTTTACAGTATATATTACATCCAATTTCTGTTTACAAGAAAAATGGATCTTTTGTACAGATTAGTACACGAGGAACGGAAGACCTTTTTGTTGCTATAGCAACAAGAGTCTAGTTTTATATTCTTTTTCTTTGTCAATTTTAAGAACTGTGTTTATTGTGAATTTATACCTTTTGACACTTACAATCTAAATTAATAAACTTTATATTTTAATTGGCTTTATTTTAATATTTAGTTTTATTTCGAAGTCCCCAAAGATCCTTTATTCCCCGGTACCTCAGCAAAGCGAGTTGCACAGAGAAACCGTTATAACACAGGTATGAGTAAGGTAGTAAGTAGTTAATTGTTTTTACTTACAGTTACTGCCATCTGTGACAAAAAAGTTCCACAAACAATGACACAAGACAAGACTTACAATAGACATGTACTAGCTTGTAATGGTTTTATGTTAACTGAATCCCACAGTAACACGGTGTTTAAGTGAATTAAATATTGGTTCTTATATGTACGATTATCAAAATAAACATTGCTATCACGCCTAGGTAAGGAGTCTTATCGTTATCAGACATACTTATTGTATTAAGAAATTCGTGAAATGATAATTCAGTCATTACAAACAAATCATATAACCAAATGATTCTATCAGTTTAATCGAATTTGGCCATTTTGTTTTCACATCAAGGTCAGGTCGAGGTCATTTAATATATATGTAGTTATCTGCAGTTATGTAGAAAAATGTTTAAGATATGAAGTTTCTATATATGATAGAATATCAGAATGTACATCAGCTTATTCTGCAAAATTGGAATGAATATATAAACTTAAATTGATATTCCTCAGCCCGCATTTCCTCTAATTTTCTTAAATTTTGAAGATATTTTGTTTATTTTCTTTATGCCTCCAACATTAAAATAGTTTTGATCTTTACATATTATGAAGACTTTATATAAAGATATGAATTTAGAGAAAAGCAAATATATTGACCATTTAATAGAGAATACATACGATTATATTGATTTTTTTCAAACATTGACAAATCTACTTATAGAGTGAGTGCTTAAAAAGCAAATAAAAATGTAATTTGATAAGCAAATCAAATTCTAAGAACATATTCTGAAACCCAAGTATCTTATCATTAGTTCACATAAGTTGAAAAAAAATCCAATAGTTATGTTATTGTTATTTTAAAAAAAAAAGCTAAATAGACTCATCAATCTACAGCAATTCTGAACTGCAAAAACATGTGACATTTTCTTACGCCAATGTTCCGCTAAAAATAAAGTCCTTTAAAAAAGGACTGCAATACGTGGACCATGTGCATGTGTTTCCAACAAAAACGTGGAAGCCTTAATTAAGATTATCAGAGATTCCACCGACTTAAGATTATAGCCCCCTGCTTTTAACCACTGAAGAATCTGGGGGAATGCCCACGACCTCCTCATACCTCTAATAAGAAGTAATAAACGTACGAGTTAACT
The DNA here is from genome assembly GCF_025612915.1 of Magallana angulata. Taxonomy (NCBI): domain Eukaryota; kingdom Metazoa; phylum Mollusca; class Bivalvia; order Ostreida; family Ostreidae; genus Magallana; species Magallana angulata. The sequence goes on along the minus strand of NC_069119.1, from coordinate 25,780,290 downwards.
AGGCATTTAAACGGTGGACAGTATTGTCCAAATGAAAATGTCTAAAAAGGCGTAACTGTGCTTAAAATTTATAGTATTTACATATACTTTAAACTGGCAAATTTGAAATGACAATCAAGTACTCATTTAAAGAGTTTAACTACAAAAATGTTGATTACTTTCTAAAAATATTTTATTTACTAATTTACCTCAGTCATCATATACAACCCCTAACGCAGGGGAGTCGACAAAGAGTATTGGGGAGTCGATTCCACCATTTGTAGTAGTCGATCGATTTTTTCCGCTTCGGAAACAGGAGGAATTTAGATAACACCTTTTGTAGGTATTTAAAGCAAGTCCCCCCCCCCCAAAAAAAATGAGTGGCGTCGGAATCAAATTGAAAGTGGGGGGGGGGGGGGCTAGACTTGTACAAAATATTGACAAGCAAAAAAAAAGTTTTTGGTATGTATAAATTTGCAAAAAAAAGTTAGCGCCCCCCACCCCCACCCCCGGTTCCGACGCCTATGATATATACCACACGGAAGACAGCGGTAGTCAAACCACTAACATATAACAAGGGGACTTGTTATTCGTCACTGGTCATACGTACTTTGTGTTGGTTATTGGTCCGAGTGGTCTATGTGTCTTCTGGTACAACTACTATGCTTTTTCTTTCACAACAAAACACGCATTTGTAATGTGATTTTCCTGCCGATACAATTGGAAGTGAAATACATGCATAGTTAATCGTTGAATTTTAATTAGGCGCAAACTGTACATTTTAATTAGCTTGTATTCTGCATTTTGAGCACAATTACATGCTTTTGTCCAGCGTATTTCCCTGTTGTGTTAACAAGACTCTCAAGGATTCAGAGATGGAACTTTTTATCTTGCCATTAATAGTTTCTTGCATGCACAACAACCATCTGTTTACAATATGAAATCGTGCAATCTTAAAGAGAATAACATACATTTCATATTTTATAAAAAAAAAAAAAGTAGAAAACGCATATCAAATAATTTCAAGTTATTATTAGCAAATTTTTAATCATTAAGAAAAGAAAAGAAAAATACATTTTAACAATGTATATTATTAAGTATAAAACATTTTAACAATGTAAACAAAAAGATAAAAAAACAAAACCAAAACGCGTACGATTCGAACATCCGCTTTTACAGTGACATTTGTCCAAAGAACTCCTCGCTTACCTCAACATCACCGATTCGCTTGTTTAGAAGGTATGATATAGCTGATTGTATTGTTATCAGTATTACGCAAACAACTGGACTTACCCATTTAAAGACCTATCTTAAAAATTAAAAGAAGAAAACTTACTTTTTACCATAGAGTGGGTTTTCGTACCTTTTTTTGGAAAATCGAAAAAGATAGATATTAATATGTGTTATCAATATTCGTTCTTTAAAAAATGGTACGATGACCCACTCTATCAAAAAATATAATTTGAACATCCGATTTCTATATCATTTTGTTGCCTTAGCATATAACTATTTTGTTGTCTTAATAACAATTAAATGTGAAGTTACTTTTTGTGGGTTATGGCAGCACTGAATATATATGATTACATATGTTTCATAAATGTAACATAAGTGAAATTTGTTAGAAAAAAAATGTTAGTTTTTTAATGGACCTATGTGGTTTTTTGCCTCGGCTTATTCCCCCAGATTCTTTGTACGTTGCATTACGTATATGCATAACCCTGACTTTTTATCTCAGAATTTTAAGGGTTCATACTTCTAAAATAATTACGATCTATATTAATGAAGATTGCATGTAAAGTATCAGGCATTCGGTGAGTTCTACTATTTGCGCACACATTACGCTTCCCACTACTTTGTTATACTCTGTCCCGAGTTTTTGCTTCCATCAATTTTCGCTTGATATTTCGATAATAATAAATACCTTTGTGCTCAAACTATTATGAAAAATTTTCAGATTATCTGTTTTGAAACGCCCCCTCTACCGCTCAGGTTTCAATTCACATTCCAAAATAGAAAGTCTACAAGGGTTTTGCATTGCTTCATCCATTAATAAGTCAGGATGATATCGTTTAAAATTGCGCGAGGTGTCCCGAGTATTTCCGACTGGAGAAAAGATGTAAACATTATCATTACAATTTTTTGTTTTCGCTCCTGTAAACTTTTATGAGTGAAAAGGGATAATATGTCAATGAAAATATCTTAGATATATTCATTTCATCGAGTTCAACCGTACTTCTTTTACTGGTATGTGTATTTTTATTAAAAATCATCAAAAAGAGATGGAAGTAATAACTAGGGACAGACTATAACAATACAGTGACAGCTTTGTGTAAAATAATTTCATATTTTGATGCATTTTTCTTGTGATTTAAACTTTTATACAGTGACATAATTATTCAATCATCTATTATATACAGTCACATAATAATTCAATCATACTTAAATGCTTAAAAAAATTTCATACTTCTAAAATAATTATGATCAATTTAATGAAGATTGCATGTATAGTAACATGCATTCGGCGAATTCTACTATTTGCGCACACATTACGCTTCGCACTACTTTGTTAACTTTGCAGTGACAGCTTTGGGTAAATCATTTTCATATGTTGATGCATTTGTCTTGAGATTTAAACTTTTATACAGTGACATACATGTAATTATTCAATCATCTATTATATACAGTCATATTATTATTCAATCATACTTAAATAACTTTAATCGGGAAGTACTTTAGCCTCGCCTTCCGTAAAAGTAAAATTAAGGTCAGACGACACGTTCCTCGAGAATCTTTTCTGTATCTCCTCGTAACAAAGAGTCCCAATAAAAAATATGAATTTTATAATTACTTTAAAAAGATCAAGATTTACTTTGTTTAGATTAAATGTCTAGATGGTCGAGTGGGTAGAACCGTGGCCACTCACTGCCAGTAGCGTAAAGGTTTTAGAGGTCGTGAGTTCAAAATAAAATAATTCAAAGCCCCGCCCCGGCGGAGATATAGTTCTATTATAGTGAATTTCGCTGTGCTGTAGATGTATTTATTTTTATATCAGAAATTCAAGTGTATTTTCAAGAAGGTTATATAGGAAATTGCATACTCTAGTATTTTGCAGAAATGCCTGGTAAGGTACCCTAATTTTTTGCAAAAAAGCTTGTCAAAGTAGCAGTAAACCATTAACAAATTCCTGGAAAAAGTTATCTAAAATTGAGGAACGTGTCGTCTGACCTTAAGCTACATGTACAATCGGAAAACAACAAAACATTGCAAATTATGCAATTTGATGCATGTTGTAGTTTCGGCATTATGATAACTTTACCTTTTTTTCATAACACTGAAAGTTTATATCACATGCCGATCATTTCTTTAAAAGAAATACTTTGTTTCTGTAATGTTTACCGACAACTTTACAATTATAGCGCCTATGAACTTATATGTGCATATGGCATGGAATCCCGATCCTGATTCAGATAAACGTGTGCTAGCCTGGTTCCCTGAGCTACCCATTACACACAGGAACCAGGCTAGCTCATGCGGCTGAATTTTCCCCATAGCATCCGGTTTAACCTCGCTTGTATATTTTCAGCGTGGACCTCATATATATACTCAAGTTCCATGATCTACGAAGTAACAACCCCGCGATACAAATTTTGAAGAAGAAAAAAAGAGTACAAAGAGGGCCAGATGGCTTTGGTCATTTTTATACTCTAAAATGATCTCCTTTAGAAGAAGAGCTCCAAATAAATATAATACAAAAACATAACTACATGTCATTTAATAGTTCAATTATAAAAGCGTAGACTCAAATAAAAACAAGAGATGTTAGTGAAAAACTTGTCCCCCCTCCTTTGGAAACATCTGCAAAGAAAATGAACCGAAACTGGAAATAATTGAAACCTCTGTAAAGAAAATAAGCAGATGCATATTTAAATTTTTTTAAAGTTCAAGGCACATAAGTCTGTCAAAAAAAATGCTTCATCCTACCCAAGATTAAACTTGACCAAGATATTATAAAGAATAATCTATATACCAATTTTATATCAGTAAGTACAACCTCTGCGAAGAAAATGAACGGAAACTGCAATTTAAATAGTTGGAATTTTTCAAGGTCCAAGGGGCATAACTCTGTCAAATATTTCTTTTATTATGGTTAACCTGTATACAAAATTTCATTTCAATTATGCATTCTCTGCGAGAAAAATGCACGGAAACTGTTGGTGGAGCGACTGACAGACAGACAGCAGCAAGGCAATATGCCCTCCCGTCTTCTAAGGGGCAAAAATTTAAGGTAGATCTAATGTGTAATTAATTGACCACCAAGCTTCCTTAACAACGAATTTATGAATGACGGCATTTACGAATTACAAGTATCTAAGCGAAGTCCATAAAATAACTTAACCAAGAAAAATAATAATACGCGATCATTGACCCCCCCTCTCCCCCCCCCCCCGCTTGATTTTAAAATAACTCTAATAAAAAGGCGCATCAAAACAGAAATCAAAAATTGTATAATGATATTATACGCGGCTAAAAAAAAAATATCTATCCAAACCATTACAAAGTTTGAGAAGGAATTCTTTCTCATCAAAAATAAAAAAACAAGAGGCCCAGGAGCCACATCGCTCACCTGAGCAACAATAGCCAGAACTCGGATCAAATCAGCATTACAGTATCTAATTCAAAATATCTTGACAGTTTAGTAGAGTATATCTTTCACAAAAAGCATTTTAAAAAATCTGCCCGTTTTTCATTCCAAATGTTTATGATAAAATTCTAGCCCCTTTCGTTGTTATAGTATTTGTAAAAAGATTTTCTCTATTCTTATTTTTAAATCCCTTTTTTTTTTGGCCCAACCCCTCATCTGGGAATCGTGAGTTGATCACACTGTGGTCTGCACAACCTGTGTCTTTACACAAGTCTCAGCTTTTAGGGCTAAATGCTTTTATAGAAGATTTATAAAGGTTTTTCTCTATATATATTCCTACATGTATGTAAAGATTCGACCCCTCCCCTTTCCATTGTGGCCCCACTATATTGCCGGAGATCATAATTTTAACAAATCTGAATATATACTTCCTAAGAATGTTTCCAAAAAAGTTTTAGTTTTTCTGGCCAAATGCTTTTTGAGAAGTTTTTGAAAGGTTTTCTCTCTATAATTCTTGGCAAAAATGTATCCCCCATTGCGGCCCCAGCCTACCCCTGGGGACCATGATTTCAATAAACTTGAATCTACACTACCCGAGAATGCTTCCACACAAATTTCAGCTTTTCTAGCCAGATGGATTTTGAAAAGATTGTTAAAGATTTTTTCTTAAAATATTTCTCTGTAAAAATTAATCTCACCATTGTAACTCATTTTAACATCCTTCTCTCAGGGATCATAATTTGAGCAAACATTAATCTTCTCTACCTGAGAATGTTTTCAATTAAGTTTCAGCTTTTCTGGCCAAATGGTTGGTGAGATTAATATTTTTAAAGATTTTCTTTGTGACCCTATGTAAAAATTCCCCTCATTGTGGCAACACCCTACCCTCGGAGACCATGATGTGTACAAACTTGAATCTACACTACCTATGAATGTTTTCGAACACGTTTCAGCTTTTCTGGCCAAATTGTTTATGAGAAGATTTTGAAAAATACCAACGAATTTTCAGTAATTCTAAATTATTTCCCCTTTAAAGACGGCGTGGTCCTTCTTTAAAAACAAAACTTTAATCCCCTTCACCCAATGATCCATGTGCTAAGTTTGGTTGAAAGTGGCCGAATGGTTCTGGAGAAGATGAAAATGTGAAACGTTTAGGACGCCGATGGCAGACAAAAGACAAATTTTTTTTCAGAAGAGCTCAGTTGAATCTTCGGCTCAGGTGAGCTAAAAAGCGTAAAAAAAACCCTATAAGTTTATATCCTTCTTTGAACACTTTAACGATTCATAAAATAAAATTGCGGTGTACCATTTCACCTTACGATACGCGAAAAATTGGTCCTGTACATTTTATTTTAACTCTATAATAAATCAAAGGTGTGCCAATACACAAGATTGATAAACGTTCAATTTTAAAAGCGAATAATAAATCAAACACACACTTTACAAAAGTTTAAAATACGAAAAAAAATTCCTCCGCGAATTGAAAAGACTTCATAAAATGGCATTTTTAGGCTATATACTGAAGCCCGTGTGGCTTGGCGTTGATAGCAGTGAACGCCTTCTTTCGTTTTTCTTCCTCCTCTTCATCATCCGAGTCTTCTTGGGCATGGTAGTCGTCCTTCGACCTGATACAGCAAAACCACAGCGTGCAGATGACGGCGATGATGAAGGAGAAGACACCAAAACCAATAGCCATTCCAATGAAGCCGAAGCGAGCCGGAGGAGTCGATTTGTCAAATGTCTGAAGATAAGCAAACAAAACATTATTTAGAGACAGAGTGTTTTTTCAGTTTGATTGATCTTTAAGTATGGTATTATAACTATTTAATCTTTAAGTTTGCTCAAAAAATTTCCCTAATCCAGTTTAATATGCAAAGAGGATAAGAAACATTTCGAAACAAATATGTCAGAATCACTTTTCCTAAAAGGAAAATCATTTTTGTGTAATGTACTACTAGTATATGATCACAGTTCTCTCCCTTACCACAAGCACTGGGTGCCTTAAAATACAGAAACATTCTGCTTTTGAAAAAATCTGTCGGAATCGCTTCTTTTTTTAAAGGAATAATGTATAATGTTTTTTGTATTTTACTCTAACGATAGTCTTCTCCCTTACCACAAAGCATGTGTCTTAACATACAAGGCTATGCTTCCTTTAAAAAATCCGACGGAATCAGACATTCTTTAACCGTATTTTGTCAATCGCAATTTCTCGGGCCTTTCCGGCAAGCTCGGAAAAACACCTCGAATGTATTACCTAGGTGTCCATGTCAACCCCCCTTTTTGTAAAACTTGAAATGAATAGAACACATTTTACGATCTGTTGAGATGTGAGCTATACTTCATTTAAGTAAACGATATCCATTAAAATATAACACAGAAGCGACATACAAGACTGTCTACACAGCCGTTACTCATTTCAATGGGAAGCGACTCCATTTTGTATAAAATTCTAACATCCGGTGATGTTAATACATTCGAGGTGTTTTTTCCGAGCTTGCCGGAAAGGCCCGACAAGTTGCGATTGCGTATTTTGTTAATGGCGCAACGTCACGTGATTGACGTCTTAATCCCTTAAGACGACAAACGACAGGATTAAGATGGCAACATGGCCGACGTTAGGTAATTTACATTGCATTTCAACTACTAGTGTATACATATACATGTACTTGTTTACAATGATCAACCCTACAAATTTTCCGTACACGGCAAGTGACAGACCTAACAAGTAATAAATACTTGCAACCATATCATATCTCGCTAGCGAGTGTGACTGTTTTAAGATATATTAATCTCCATAGAATAGAGCTTTGTTAAGATATAAGAAATTAATCAAAAGCTTTGTGTTAATTAAGATGTAGGAAAATAATCAACTTTTAACACCAAAATATAAGGAAATTTGATAAATCATAATTATATAAAATGTTCAAGTAGATTTGATCCTTAATTTGTTGACTACTCAGTCTTAAGATTCAGATAGGGATATCGTTATGTATACCTTTCCATTTTTTCCGAGTGCTTTCCCGTCTTCGCTGTATTCTACAAACCACCAAGGTTTTGTGGTTGTCTCGGGTAGCGTGCTGGTTGTTGGTACAGTCGTAGTCGTAGTAGTAGTCGTAGTCGTAGTAGTAGTCGTAGTAGTAGTTGTAGCGGGGGCGGGAGTTGTGATGACAATGGGCACAAACTCGTCTAGAAAACAGATGGTTTGCGATATTTGTTGCACTTTTTCAGGCAGTAAACATATTTGTTATGTGATTCAGAGAGAGAGAGAGAGAGAGAGAGAGAGCGAGAGAGAGAGAGAGAGAGAAAGAGAGAGAGAGAGAGAGAGAGAGAGAGAGAGAGAGAGAGAGAGAGAGAGAGAGAGAGAGAGAGAGAGTTATCACAGTCCCGACCTTTACAGAGATATGGGTAAGTATTGTAACACTCTTTGTCCGTCCATTTGTAGAGACCGTAGTTATTCGAGTCGTAACGTTTGAGTCGCCCACACATACAACCACCGGGGTCACCGGAATTCCAAGGCAGTATGTTATAACTGGAGCCGTAAGTCAGAGTTCCGGATCCGTCTTCGTGATAGTAGGTATTTCCGGAGGTGCATTTTATTCCAAACCACACCCTACTCCATTCGGTTGAACTTTGAAATGTAAGGAATCAATAGATAAATGATATTTTAAAGGTTGACTACCTCAGTGGTCAGTATTTTTACTATGATCTCTTAACAAAAATGATGTTATACATACATAATATGTATATTTTACATAATATACTTGTCTAATAATAATACACTGAAAGTGTAAAGGAGCCAATCAGAATAGAGTACTCTAAATTTTATCGAACACTAACAAATAACATGAATTTGTCTGCGGTCAATAAGTGTATGCAAGATTGGCTGTAGGTTTCCGATGATGAAAGAAAACATCGTCTAAGAATTGAAATGTTCTTAATTAAGCAAATTAAGCATCAGAAGCATTAATTTGACACAATTATAGCCTCTTGAAATCCTTATCATTGTACATGAGAATACATTTTTCTGGAGTTTTTTTTTAATTTTAAAGCAATATGAGCTGCAATTTTCATGCTGAATTTTTTTTTTTTACGAAAAATGTTATTTTCTACTAAAATGACACAAATATCATGGTTTTTAAAATTCAGCCTTATTCTCATTGGATAAACAACAAAGAAGCCTTAAATGAAGCAAAATTAAATCATCGTCGTCCTGTACAAAAAAATGATCTTCTATATATTCCTTAGAAGAGAAACTTTTTTTCTGACGAAAATTTATGATTTTTTCAAACCTTTTTTATCATAAGTGTTTAATTTACATGAAGACTTATCATACTAGCAGGTTTTTGCAGCAAAATAAAATTCTAAAAAATACAGCTCATATTGCTTTAACTCTTATAAGTCTTAAATAATTGGTTCTCTATTTACAAATCCAACATGCATTACTTAAATCATTCGTAAACAGTTCCTTTAATATCGAGTCTTATAATAATTATAGTCTTACGATATCATCAAATTTCAAGCGAGGATCAAACGTTTGATCATGACGTGCATGAATGCATGTTGGATTTGTAAATAAAGAACCAAATTATACAAAATCGATCTTTTTAAGGTAGCTAATTGATCAATACATTATTATAACATATTATATATTTTTTTAGCCATTACAACTATATATTAGTGAACATTGTAAAAAAAAAATAATCTAAATTTAAAATTTTTAAAACAATTTTCTTTATGTTTAAACCAAGCTCTTCTTTATAACGAGGGTGATATGCTGTAAACCAAGTTTTATTCGCGGCGACATTATTTCGCGATTAACTGTCAATAAACTGGTTCGCGACGACTAATGTTCGCGATCCATAATCCAGCCTTATCCAGACCTGTAATGTTATAAAAACTATAGACAAATAATTGGTTCGCAGCAAGAAATATTCGCGACGACAAGGCTCTCGCTTACCTCGCGAAAAATTCTTGCACGCGAATAAAAGTTGGTTTACAGAACTTGTAGTCTAAAAATAGCCATGCACATCCAGCTCCTTAATTTTAAAGATCGTACTTGTACAGTTATACGTAATCATACAAATGCTACGTACGCTATTGCCCGTTTCACGTTGATGAATTGACTAGCAGCAGTGTGGGCGTCCTGGTTTGGTAAGGAAGCAAGTTTCATGTTGTTTGCCTCACAGCCTGACTTTGCTGTACTCCACGTTACAGAGGATGACACTAGGTGGAATCCTTATTCAAAAAGATAACGAGAACAACAATTTTTTTTATATATATATCTGCACATATTTTTACATTTCAGCACCTTATTGCATATTTTCATGGTGTTTTTTTTTTTTAATTTTGTTTGTCATCTTCATTGATATTTTTACAATCTTGCACCATACTTTTTATTCATAGACGGCTTCATGTCCTTTCCTTCTAATACTTTTGATTTGCGTTATCCTTTTTTGGCGTTAGTATGTTACATTAAAAAATAAAAACAAAACTCGAGTCAAATTTAAAAAAAAAAATTGATTGGCATTACATATATATGCGAGAAACATGCTAAAACGAAAGCCAGTGCAGCTGTGCAGAAGGATTTAAAATAGGAAAAATTCAGAAGAAATTTAGATCTTTCATTCACATAAGTGAATTTTTTAGTACACATATGTGCATGAGAGAGGCTATGCCTACACAGAGAAATTTGAATGTGCAGTCATGCAGGTTTCATCTGACAGTGAAAAATTATTCATTTATCGGGTATATCAATGTTATTCACAATATACGTATGCGAGAGACTTGACATTTTACAAAGCAAATCTATTGTGGCTATGCAAATATGAGGCTTGAATCGCTCAAATAAAATTCATATCTCAGTAAATATCACAGTACAGGCGTTATATGTACCTGTAAACTGTAAACAGGGTTATTTTTGCCCCGATTTATTTTCGCCTTACTCCACTTTTGTACTGTCTTAAGTACACTCAGACATAGTTGTGTTTATAACGAAATAGTCTGAGCCATTTAAAAAAGCCGAGTGTTAAATTCTCCAACTAGCAACAAGAGCGAAAGGGGCGAAAAAAAAAAACCCGGGGCGAACGTTTGCAGTATATTTACATGCTATAAAATATGTTATACTAAATTCTTTGAAATACATCACTAAAATATACCATTTATACAGTCACGAATGTACCTTCGCAGAGAAAATCCTTAGTTTGTGTGCAAGATTCTGGCTTGAACAACAACCCCGGTCCCCAGTCAAGTCTGATGCAAGTCTTGGTAAGATCATCAGCCGGAGTGGTTGCATCTCTCCAAGGGTATGTACCAAAACTGGCGTACGCCAAGGGATTGCCATCAATCCATTTGTATGTATGTGTTGTTGCCGATAAGTCGCGCTCCAGGCCAATCCAAGGATGGTCGCCCTTGCTAGTACAAAATACAAGACACATTAACATAAATTGGTTGTTATTATCGATCTGTGGACGTTCAATAGAAGGTCTATTTTCGCTAGCCATGGGTTTCAGATCATTCAGAAACCTTTGATAGCAAAGATGTAGGAGGCCCTATATATGCAAGTAGTTCCATTAAAAAAATTGCTACCATTCGGTCGCAGAAGATTGAATTACAATCCAATATCTATTTTTTTTCTATTTTGTTTGTTTTATTTTTTTTTAACAGTATCTAAATGACTCCTTTTCACGTGAATTCCCATGATATTCCAGCAAGGCGCAGTTGTTTACCGATTAAGAAGGTTGAGTGGTTAATTATTTACTCATTCCATCTGCCTTGAAATTTTGAATATGATATTTTTGTCCATGCATCATTCATTAGTAAAGACAAAAATCTAAATATTTTTGTTTCAAATTTTCCTATATCTCTATAGAGCTCATTGACGAAGGTACGGTAATGAACATGAGAGTGGTATTGAACATCTTTATAATAAATACATATTTCTTAATCTTAATTTCTTAATTCTTATATCAAAATAAAATAAAATCAATTACAATTTTATCATTTTTTTTTTCTTTTTCAAAGTTGTTGCCTCACGGCATATTGCAATGTGTTTAGAAAGTTAAAATACGAATCTGTAAGTAAAGAGTACAAATCCCGCAGGGACTTTAAAAAGTTTACGGTTTTCACCTTTCCAAAGCATTAATATCGACAGGTGACCCATACTATCGTTATTGTTTTTTTGTATAGCTAACCAAGTAAAATATTTTTATATATTCAACGAACGTTCCTTTTTGCCAATATACCCCTACTTACCCCCAGAGTTGGTCATATTCCATTAGGAAAGCCCTCGCTTCCTCGTACTCCGCCAGGGTTTCTAGCACAGCCAATCTTAGACCAATGGACTGGCAGAAGGTTTGGGCGTCCGCCGGGGTGACTCCAGCATTTATTCCATAGTAAAATCCAGACACTGTAATATGAAATGTGGTGATAACAGACAGTGTTAAAAATCAAAAGTTCAATAGAAAAATAATAAAAAAAAAAAAACAAGAGCAGGGCAAACAGGGACCTCTGCTAAAAATTTCAGGTAGTAGCAGATGACATGGAGAAGTGGGCATCTTTTGCTGACCGGTTAAACTCGCAGTGGCCTCTTGGTCGTAATCGGGAAAACGGACAAATACGAAGACAATTCAGTGATTAATAATGGCCTTACAATTAGTATTTAAAAAAACCGTTGATCAGCATTCGACCCATAAGCGGAAGATAGTATTTGCTGAAAAGGTCGTAGAATTTTCGAAATGAAGACTTCAATTGAGACTGTAGATAATCCTGTTTTACATGTTCTTGTTCATAACGTCTAGTCTTGTATATTGAATCAAATATGCAGGTGAAGTCATCTCTTGTTATGGGCGTGAAATCTGCCACATTTGTCCACGTAACCATTTTCAAAAATGGTTCACGGTCTTATAAGGTCTTAAAGTACAAAATTTCCCGATAAAATCCTACACTGCTTCGTGTACAACTTTGCTTTAAAAACAAGATTTACATAGAAATCAAACTTGAATTTTCTATCTTATCTGCAGGGTAGTTCGATAATTATTGAGACAAATTTTACACTTTTCCTCTCTAAAAGTTGAAAAATATTGGCAAACCACAAAAATGATTTAACAAAGAAGCATATGTATTTAAGGGAAAAAAATTATACGTACATTTATTTATTTTGTTTATTGCGAATGCTCCGGGTCACTGAACTTTAGCAAGTTTAACAGCTTTCCAGAAATGATCTATTTTACAGATTTTACAGTATATATTATTTGAACCTCGTGTACTATTGTATGAATAGACTTATTGATAAAAGAAAAAAAAGACTTTAAAAAAAACTTCGAAATGGAAAAATTCGTGAACAACATTATCTTTCACATAAGGGGTAGTTACATGTAATTTGTCAAATTTGTAGTAATTATTGTTTCGTTTTTTTAACATCTTTACGTTCAGATTTATAGGTTGAAAATTCAGAAATATTTCTTAGAGATTTCAATAATTGAGAACATGTAATGAAGTAAATTTAAAAAAAAAAGAAACTTAAAGCTGCTTGTTCCGATTTTTTGGTTTTTATAGTATCAAAAATGTTTCCATAGAAACCAAATATCTTAGAAAGTTATAGACTTTCTCATATTTACACCAACAGAATCGGCTCCTTTCATAGTTAAAGATATTTCAAGTAAATAAAAAACTTTCTTTCTGGTATGGGCAAACGAAAAAACAAAAAAAAATGCATCATGGGAATGTTTCGAAAAGAGAACCGTTTGGTTTCGTCCCCAAGATGATAAGGTTTATTCAACCTGCATGTTATGCAACGATTGTAAACAAAGCAATATTCAGAAATATTAGCGAACAAAATGTACACGTTTTTTTTTCTAATTTACCTGTTCAAACATAATGACCTTTATTTATAGCGATGTCGAAGTCATATTACATACCTGTCACTATGTCAACTGTTAACGAGGCGAAATGACGCGATACCCTTTTATGCCGTTTGTTTTGTTAACAAATTTTGTATACAATTCTTTTTATACCCCCGCTCCGAAGGAGAGGGGGTATACTGTTTTACCCTTGTGTGTCTGTCTGTCTGTCTGTCTGTCTGTCTGTCTGTCTGTCTGTCTGTCTGTCTGTCTGTCTGTCTGTCTGTCTGTCTGTCCGTCCGTCTGTCTGTCCGTCCGTAACAAAAATTTCTGTCGCATTTATCTCAGCAACTATTTATCGAAGATGCTTGAAATTTTAACACAGTGTTTGTATAGGCATGCCATATCGTGGGATGTATTTTTGTACCAATCAGACGTCAACTTCCTATTAAATGACAACTTTTTTTATTTTTTGCCAAAATTTTCAAACAAATTTCCGTCAAAGAATTCTCAGCAACTATTTATCGCAGACGCTTGAAATTTTAACACACTATTTGTTTAGGCATGCCATATCGTGGGATGTATTTTTGTACCAATCAGACGTCAACTTCCTATTAAATGACAACTTTGTTTATTTTTTGCCAAAATTTTCAAACAAATTTCCGTCAAAGAATTCTCAGCAACTATTTATCGCAGACGCTTGAAATTTTAACACACTATTTGTTTAGGCATGCCATATTGTGGGATATATTATTGTATCAATCGGACGTCAACTTCCTGTTAAATGACTTTGCTTATTTTTTAACCAAAATTTTCAAACAAATTTTCGTCAAAGATTTCTCAGCAACTATTTATCGCAGATGCTTGAAATTTTAACACAATATTTGTATAGGCATGCCATATCATGGGATATATATCTGTACCAATTGGGTGTCAACTTCCTGTTAAATGACGACTTTGTTTATTTTTAGCCAACATTTTCAAAAAAATTTCGTCAAAGATTTCTCAGCAGCTATTTATCGCAGATGCTTGAAATTTTAACACAATATTTGTTTTGGCATGCCATATTGTGGGATATATTTCTGTACCAATCGGATGCCAGCTTTCTGTTAAATGTCGACTTTGCTTATTTTGCATATTCACATCAGAGCGGGGTATCACTAGTGAGCATTGGCTCACAGATATCTTGTTTCATTGAAATTTGACTTAATTGACCGGGAAATTCACTGCAATATCTGTTATTATAAACATACGTAGCATAACCATCGTTTAAAAGCGTACACAAAATTTTATATAAAATCAGACCAAGCAGCTTTAAATACTATAGTACAGATTGAATTATGATATATATCCGTATAATAATGTCTGGGTGGGGGTGACGACAATTTGAAATAACTCACAATTTTTTTTGTGTTTTATGAAAGAACAAGTAAAAGGTATAATATTGAAAAGATTGTGTTTTTTAAATAAAACTACATTTTCTTAATTAAGAGATAAAGGTAGAATATTTACGATATTTGATTATAAAAATCATAACTAAAAGTACAGTATATGTAAAGTAAAAGAATATAATATATAATACGACGAAAATGACGTCATGTGATTGTTTTATATTTAAAACAAGTCAGCACAGTGTGTTTCATGAGTACAGTTCGTGTTCATTTTAAGAAAAGGAAATAAAGTACAATGAAAATACGTAATATTTTTTTTTCTAAATTTTAAAACAACTCACCATATCGAGTTGCCAATAGGCCAAACACAAGCATATAAACATGTATTTGGGATTCCCTCATGGTTATTCCTTGTTTGCAGTCTTAAAGATTCCACACAAAATAAGTTAAAGCCAGTTAATTTTTTTTCTCATGTCTTGGATTTAAAACCCCCCAAAAAACGAACCGAGCGTAGACAAGAAATGTCAAATACTAAAAATAAGTTCATATCTTTATTTATTTTTCAAATTGATTTAGTCTACTTTCATTGGTGTTGAACGGACAATTTAAATAAAAACAATTGAAACCTTTTAAAATTTCTCTTTACAATTTGTTTAAATGTGATAGCCAAGGTAAACGGTAAAGTAAGACATTTCTTGGGTTGTGTTTACTTTTGATACAAAGAACTGATCGGAATGGGCTTCTTAAAACCAAAATCGAAACCATGAAAAAGAAAAGATAGAAACAGAAAAAAGAAATCGATTAAGATTATATCAATTCCAGTCGGCAGTTTTCCATGCCTTTCAATGACTTATAAAGACGATGGTGATCTTTGGAAATGCATTATTTGATTACGTTTGAGACGAGAGTGTCTCACTGTTTGTAAAAACGTTAAGTCAATAAATGGGAGTTCACAATGTTAAATATATATTACTTTTACTCGTTAAACTTAATTTAAAAAAATTTCCGGGTATATTTATTCAGACTTTTAAACACTTATTATCAATGTTTAGACCTGCGGTTTCAAAATATTTTCCTTTCATTGTAAATTTGTTTATTAAAAAAAGTATTACATTCAAAAATATTTTTTATTTCGTTATTACACAAATCTGCTGAGGTAAATACATAGGAATGGAAAACTTAAGATTTTAAGTTTATGAGTGATACAACCTGCTTGGCACGGGCCGAGACAGAGAGAAATTCATCAGTACCATAAACTTATACTTTGTATTACTAGTATATTAGACAGCCCAAACTTCCGGGTGTTGTCTCACCGAGTCTAAAACAGGAGCATATATATTAGGACACTTTTATTAAAGTGGTTGGTTAACAAAATTTTATTATATATCATATGCCCAACAGTTTTTTCTTTAAATTCTTAGAGCGTTTAGCAAAAATGCCTTTGATATATATATTTTAGCTTTTAAATTGTGTGTCCTGTTGCCCTGTGCATCCACCTATTAAATATAGCCGTGACCATCAATAACTCTTGACACTTACGTATATGGCCATTCATTTATCATTATGCTCTTTATTTACAATGCTAACAATACTTAAAAGAACATTCTTAATAAATTTCAAAGTAAAAAAAAACCAAATTGATGACTCATGTAATACATGTACTCATTAAAAATTCAAAATGAATCAATTTAAATTTTGGTAAATTAAAGCTCAAACCGTTAAGTTTAAAATGATAAATTCATATATTTTTAAATGTAACATATGCACCAGTGCCGTTATATGAACACATTCGCTTGAACTTTGTGAGATTTGTTCTCAAATTAGGCAGCTCTGCTCATTCATCTGTTTGTTATGGAGATGTTTATATATCTTGTACCTCTTATGCAACTTTTATTTTTTTTTTTGCAAGAGAATATATAAATGAAATCAAATTGAATTACGTTTTAATTAAGAACATGTAACATTGATTGCAACATAATGCAGACATAACAGTATCCTCCATGTCTATAGCTAGTGCTGCACGGTGTTTTAGCAGAAGTTTCTGCTAAAACACCGTAAGTCAACCATATTCTTTGAGAAGTTGTGTAGGAAAGAACTTTTTGACACATAACAGTATAGCAAAAATTCAAAGTGTTTGAAACCCTGACGTGCAAATGTCATATTTGGACCTGATTTGCTGCGGAAAATTTAAAAAAAGGACATATTATAAAAATATGACCTTGACTTTTTCATTTCCAAATTCTACATTCGTGAATCCGGTTGTGTTGATCATGTAACTGCTCATCAATCGGCCGAGACAATCAGTCATATTATTCTCGAAACCCAATGGCATTCAGAAACAATTCTGCCTTTCAAGAGTCCTAACTACTCACCTGGAGCAACTGTAGTTTTAGAACTTAAGTCACTCTCTTTGATCTAGATTCTCTGTAGCCAGATGGAAAATTGTCCTAAACTTAGATGATACATGTTACTTCTGCTCGCATCATAGATGAGCTTTTTCAATGATGCTTTAATTTAAGATTTGTATTTTGATTATTGTTAACACGTATGTGTTGCTCTGGGGTGATGTTACACTTAGTACGTTGTAAAATCTATATCTGTGTCACAGTTCATATTGATTTATTTATTTAATGTTCATCAGCGCGCATTGCTGATAGAACGCATTGCTGTGTGTATGAATGAGTGCATGTGTGAATGTTGTGATAAGTCACGTGGTTTTTCCATTTTTAGGATTTAGTGACCAGGTATATGTATACATGTCTCATTGACCAACGACAGACGACTTTTAACTCATTAATATGCATGTTTTACTTACTTCGCTCACTATATAAGCGCAAGTCCCGCCAAATCCAGAACCCACAGATTCTACCCTTTACGGCGCTAGCATCATTTACTGTTACATTCCATTCCTGATCTTCAAAGATTCAGTTATTTATTTATTATTTAAATTCCTGGATACCTGGTAAGAAATGATTGTAATACCATATTCAGTGATACAGTCGGTAAATCACCGGTATTATAATTGGGAAAACTATTGTGTTTGTAACTTATTGAATATGTAGTACATATAATTGTCTCTCGTCAACGTGTGTGTGTTGTGTTGTGAATGTGTTTTCTGTGTTTTCTAGGTTTCTTTTCTGTTATTATATAAAAGCATCTATAAGCACGAATCCAAGTCTTCAATCGTTATTTCTTTATTGACGACCCTGTGACATCTGTATTGTTAATATTTTAAAAAAGGGAAGATCTAAACGATTTTCTCGATGCACTAAAGGTTGCATCTGCATATTAGTATATTTAATATATTGCCAATTGTAACTTTAGTTATGTTATTAATATTTTAGTAAATCCTTTAATTAAGTACATAAAAGCAAATTACATAAATGTTTACTATTAAAAAGTTAATTATACGCGAAATCCTCCTCCCCAAAACCACACACAAACACACATAGATTGTGACCTGCTCAATAAAAACAAAAATCAAAGAAACAGAATTGATGCTGTTACAAAGGAAAGCATGAGAGACAGTCCACTTTGAGAGTTGGATAATGAGAAACATTGAACCCCCTTCTTTTATGATGGTCGTGACCATTTTTAGACTGTATTGATCTCCTTTAAAAAGAGCTCTATACAGAATAAATTAAAATAGCCAAACTTTAAAGGTAAAATATGTTGTCTTTTTCTTTTAACAGTAATAGTTTATACCTAAACAAATCATATCTTAAAATTTTGATTAGATCTTATGGTTAATTTTTTGACCTTCCAATCTCCATAAATTACTCAATAAAATGGTTTTTAAACACACACCATTGATAAAAAAAATTAGATCAAACCATTAAAAAGTTTATACAATGCAAAAATTGTCCTTTTAAAATTGTAATTTTTCCTTAAAAAGAGCTTGTCAAGGATCAAGTGCTTTAGGTTATGTATTGAAGCCCATGTGGCTTGGCGCTGATAGCAGTGAAAGCATTCTTCTTCCGTTTTTCTTCCTCTTCATCGTCCGAGTCTTCTTGGGCGCGGTAGTCGTCCTTTGACCTGATACAGCAGAACCACATCATGCAGATGACGGCAATGATGAAGGAGAAGACACCAAAACCAATTGCCATTCCTATGAAGCCGAAGCGAGCCGGAGGAGTCGATTTGTCAAATGTCTGAAGATAAGCAAAACAATACCGGTAATTTAAAGAGGCCGGAATTCTCTTGGTTTGATTGATCATACAACATCATGTTTTTATCATGGTATTATATAAATAGTGCCTGTTTGGAAGCGTCGGTTGACAATGGTTGTCTCGGGATGTCAATTTCAACAGTTACCCTCCCAAACAGGTACTATTTATTTTATATACTGAATGTCTTAATTTTAAAGAAAAATTTACTGCTCTTATATAGAAATGAAGTGAATTCTACGGCGAACCGTACGCACATAATTTACGCGCATGTAACAATTCGTTGTCTTACCCGTTGCCAAGTGTGTTGCTAACGCTGAGGGTAATAAAACGGATTACCAACTGCGTCTTAACAAATCAGATTTCAGTATTTAACATGAAAGTATAATAAAATTAAATGTTTCAATTTGCTCAAACCGTTTGGTTTACATAGTTTAAAATGCAAACAGGAAAAGGAACATGTCAAAAGATATGACAAAATCACTTTCCGGAAAGAAATAATGTTTTATGTGTGTATTTACTCTTAAGATATCTTCTATGGACTTTATAAACCCTACAAATTTCCGTCGACAGTAACAAACTTATTAAATAATAATATAGGGCGCTTTCCATTGACGTTGCCTCGCGGGCGACGTTATAAGTAAAAGGTGACGTTAAAGAGGTTCGATCCTCTGATTTTGGGTAGCCATTATGTTTCACCTCTAGTCTGGAAATTCTGTGTCATATATGAATTATACTTGTAAATTCCTTTTTTACAATGCCAAATAAACTCTATTGAATAAAATAGTGAAGAAAAAATTTCATATTTAGAGAGAGTAGTAAGGGACTATATTTTTTGGCGGAAAGTTTTTAAGAAGAAAATGAACATTTTTCATAACTCAATTGTTTTAATTTAGCTTTCTTATTTTCCGTGCAGACCAAATTTTCAGATAGTTTATGCATTGGGATATCTTTGTATTGTTTCAAAAAACAAATTTCAACAATATTTCAATATTTCTATCGACATATATTGGCATGTTTAAGTGATATTTCATAAAAGTAAAGAGAAGATCAACTCCAATTTTCCCCTAAAATTAGCTTATTTCATGCCATATCTCAAAATTTACATTATAGACCCATAGTATTGATTTTATTTTCTGAATATTTATGTTTCTTTTGACAAGTCTGTCATAATTTGAGAAAAAGTTTGAGACTTTTAAATTATTAAATTGCATATTGAATTGTTTATGAATAAAAATAGTATTTTTTCAGTGCAAGAAGGTCAAAATATCAATAAGGTGAAGAAATTACAAACTCTTTCATTATGATAATTTTAATTTTATTAATTCTAAATAATGTAAATTTGTATTTGATACCATGGTTCATTTCGATAAAAAAAAAAAAAAAAAAGAGGGAAACGCGATTTATGTGCAATTTGCACTTTCAGTGCAGAAAGGTCATATTAAATACACCGTAGCACGGAAAGGAGCATATAGACCCCACAATTTTGTTTTGAATTTTGGTTTAGATATGTGTGTAGATATTTAAAAAACTTACTTTAGGAAAAAACTTAGAGACTTTTGAACGCAGGATCCAACGTCCTTAATGGAACGGTCGGCAACGTCTCAATGCTTCATTGAGGACGATACTTATCTCAAAATTTGGTCCAGATATTTTGGCTATTTGCAGTTTTAATGTTTTTCAAGAAGTAGGGCAAACTTTAGTTACAGAAATCCAGTTTTGTAAAATATGGTAGAGCCATATTGTTTCCTAATCGGCAATGATAAAATGCGGTGCCACAATCGCTCGCCGGTGACGCGCGTTCCAGCATTCGGCGACGAAGGCAACACCGACAAATCCGGCGATGTTGGTTAAATTGAAAGCACCCATATTATATACTTGTATTGTACTCTACGCAGTGTTTACCTGTCTCTCTCATTATAGAAACATTGTGCATTCAGAGGCTGGATGATTGTTGTCATTTTTATCCTACTGTGGAATCGTTGAAATTCGTGGTGGCCAGTTTTCGTGGATTGTTGGGGTTTTTTTGCTTGTTCGTGGGGATGTAATTTCGTGGATGTGTTGGTTTTCAGTTTTAGTAGGAAAAGCTACTCTTTCAAAACTTGTTTTCGTGGAGGACGTAAACTCGGGGGGGGGGGGGGGGGGGGGGGCTACCCACGAAAATTGGGTCACTGCGAATTCTAATGATTCCCCAGTGTATCAGTATTTCTTCTAAGGAGAGCTTTATGTACAGATATAGGAAGTTGATATAACTTATGGTTAAAACTTTAAAATAAATTGTTGAACATCCAGCCTCCTTAAGAAGACTCAGGTAGGATCATCGTAATATACACCATTCCGTTTCTTCCAAGTGCCTTCCCGTCTTCGCTGTATTCTACAAACCACTACGGTTTTGTGGTTGTGTCTGGAATTGCGGTGGTTGTTGTGGGGGCGGGTAGTGTAGTTATATTAATTGGTAAAAACTCGTCTAAAAAAAGAAGATTGACGTTAGCAAAATATTTTTGTCACCCACACCCAGGAAGAACTGCAAACGTTGATGAACCGCTTTTCAATGGTCTGTGAGGATTTTGGCTTGACTATTAGCCTAAAGAAAACAAACGTTCTAAGCCAGGATACTTCCACAGCCCCAGCTATAGCAATCGACGACTACCAACTGGACGTCGTCCACCAGTTCACGTACCTGGGATCTACCATTACTGACAACCTTTCCTTGGATGTTGAGCTAGATAAGAGGATCGGAAAGGCTACATCTACTCTCGCTCGACTTTCAAAAAGAGTTTGGACAAACTCCACACTGAAAACTTGTACCAAAATGGCAGTATACAACGCCTTCATAATCAGCACCTTGTTATACGGTAGCGAGTCGTGGACAACGTATTCCAGGCAGGAAAGAAGGCTCAACACCTTTCATCTGCGTTGTCTGCGCCGCATCCTGGGCATTTCGTGGCAGGACAAGGTGCCTAACACCGAAGTCCTGTCTCGGGCGAACCTTCCAAGCATGTTCACTATGCTTCGACAACGCAGGTTACGCTTGCTCGGGCATGTGCGTCGAATGGAGGACGGACGTATTCCTAAGGACATCTTGTATGGAGAATTGAGATCTGGGAAACGAAACATTGGGCGCCCACAACTTCGATTCAAGGATGTCGTAAAAAGAGACATGAAGGCCCTTGATATCGACGTGCGATCTTGGGAAGACCTAGCAGCAGATCGACCCAGATGAAGTTCTACACTACTCAGACAGATCAAGTCAGGGGAAGAAAAACTCGTGCAAGCAGCAGAAAACAAACGCGCACAACGAAAGCAGCGCCTAAACCCCGAAAGATCAGAAACCATTCACAGATGTGACTTTTGCGAATAAGAATGTCTCTCCCGTATAGGACTTTTCAGCCACAAACGTTGCTGTCATAGAAAGACAAAATAGGATACAATATCCCATGGTCGTCTGCGACCGATGGAGGCCTACTACTACTGTATTATTTGGAGATATTTGATTATTGTTCATGGTTTAAATCAAATCTGATTCACTTAATAACTTGTAAACATAGCCTAATGCGTATTCAAAAGGATCAATTTAAACCTTAGAACTATGGGCTCAACCCCTCCCACTTGGGCTAGGAATATACGAGTTAGCTCCCCTTATATTGTGGTACACTTATGTGGTGGAAAATCCATGTATGCATAGTTGCTTCTTGCTATAATAGGAAGGGACAGTCAGTAGACACGATATTTTCATTGTCTACATTGGTACTTCTATGACTGCGATAAAAAAAAACATCTAAATCGGAAACACGCTACTGAAAGATACGTACAACCTCATTTATATCCTTCAACTTTCAGCTGTGTTGGAAACACATATGTATATTAAGTGTAGATAATTGTTTTAGCACAGAATACTCTCATCACCTGTTCTGTCGACAGTAGAGCTTCCATTAACGGTTAACAATTAAGTCAGCAGCAATTACATTGATTGCAACATAATGCAAACATAAAAGTATCCTCCATATCTAATGCTGTTGGTGTCTGTGGAGACCTGTTCTTTCAGAAATTGGGGTGAAAAGAACTTTTTTTTCACATTACTTTGAAGCAAAAATTCAAAGGGTTTGAAAACCTGACGTGAAAATATCATATTTGGACTTGATTTGCTGTGGAAAGATAAAAAAAAAGGTATATTATAAAAAATACTGTAAGACCACATTCTCATTAGTGAATCCGGTTGTGTTGGATCATGTTACTGTCTCAACAGTTTGTGACTAAAAATCAATTACGACAATGACCGAAACAATCAATCATTTCATTCTCGAACCTCAATGACATTCAGAAACAAGTCTGCCTTTCAAGATTCCCAAATACTCACGTGGAGCAACTGTAGTTTTAGAACTTAAGTCACTCTCTTCGATCTAGATTCTCTGTAGCCAGAGGAAAAACTGTCACAGACTTAGATGATACATGTAACTTCTGCTGAACTGACTGTACAAGCATATAAGCTAATTCCGCAAACCACAAAAGATTATTATACGCGATATTTTATTTCATTTTAGAATGGTTCTTTATAAACGTGTGTCGAACGTGAAATTAATGTGTTCAAAAATATAAAAAAATACTCAAACTATAACAAATTTACAAGAAACAAGACAATTTGGTCCAACAAATTTATAATGACTCCATTACCAATGTATTTAAGCCTCAGTATCGATATAAATTTTATAATTAAGTACATAAAAGCAAATTAAATAAATGTTTACTATTAAAAAGTTTATTATACGCGATATCCTCCCCCCCCCCCCCCCCATCCACACACAAACACACATAGATTACGAACTGCTCAATAAAAACAAAAATCAAAGAAACAGAATTGATGCTGTTACAAAGAAAGGCATGAGAGACAGTCCACTTTGAGAGTTGGATAATGCAAAACATTGAACCCCTTTCTTTTACGGTGGCTGTGGCCATTTTTAGACTGTATTGATCTCCTTTAAAAAGAGCTCTATATAGAATAAATTAAAATAGCCAAACTCTAAAGGTAAAATAATTATGTTGTCTTTTTCTTTTAGCAGTAAAAGTTTATATCTAAACAAATCATATTTTAAAATTTTGATATGGTTATAATGATTAATTTTTTTACCTTCCAGTCTCCATAAATTACTACATAAAATGATTTTAAACACACACCATTGATAAAACAATTCAAACCATTAAAAAAATTAAAATATGCGAAAATTGTCCTCTTAAAATTGTAATGATTCCTTAAAAAGAGCTTGTCAAGAATCAAGTGCTTTAGGCTATGTATTGAAGCCCATGTAGCTTGGCGCTGATAGCAGTGAAGGCCATCTTCTTCCGTTTCTTTTTCCTCTTCATCGTCCGAGTCTTCTTGGGCGCTGTAATCGTCCTTTGACCTGATACAGCAGAACCACATCATGCAGATGACAGCGATGATGAAGGAGAAGACACCAAAACCAATAGCCATTCCTATGAAGCCAAAGCGAGCCGGAGGAGTCGATTTGTCAAATGTCTGAGGATAAGCAAAACAATACCAGTATTTTAAAGAGCCGGGGATTCTCTTGGTTGGGTTGCTCATACAAAATCATGTTTTTATCATGGTATATTCAAATGTTTCAGTTTGCTCAAACAGTTTGGTTTACATAGTTTAAAATGCAAACAGGAAAAGAAACATGTCAAAAAATATGACAATCACTTTCCGGAAAGGAATAATGTTTTATGTGTGTATTTACTCTTAAGATATTTTCTATGGACTTTATAAACCCTACAAATTTCCATCGACAGTAACAGACTTATTAACTAATAATATAGGGCGCTTTCCATTGAAGTTGCCTCGCCGGCGACGTTATCGGTAAAATGTGACTTTAATGGAACGGTCGGCAACGTCTCAATGCTCCAATGAGGACGATACTTATCTCAAAAATTGGTCCAGATATTTTGGCTATTTGCAATTTTAATGTTTTTCAAGAAGTAGGGCAAACTTTAGTTACAGAAATCCAGTTTTGTAAAATATGGTAAACTTGAGCCATATTGTTTCCAAATCGGCAATGAAAAATGCGTTGCCACAATCGCTCGCCGGCGACGCGCGTTCCAGCATTCGGCGACGAAGGCAACACCTGCAAATCCGGCGATGTTGGTTAAATGGAAAGCACCCATATTATATACTTGTATTGTACTCTACGCAGTGTTTCCCTGTCTCTCTTATTATAGAAACATTGTGCATTCAGAGGCTGGGTAATTGTTGCCATTTTTAGCCTACTGTGGAATCGTTGAAATTCGTGGGGGCCAGTTTTCGTGGATTGTTGGGTTTTTTTTGCTTGTTCGTGGGGATGTAATTTCGTGGATATGTTGGTTTTCAGTTTTAGTAGGAAAAGCTACTCTTTCAAAACTTGTTTTCGTGGAGGACGTTAACTCGTGGGGGAGGGCTACCCACGAAAACCACGAAAAATGAGTCATTACAAATTCTAATGATTCCATAGTATATCAGTATTTCTTCTAAGTTGAGCTTTATGTGCAGATATAGAAAGTTGATATAACTTATGGCTAAAAATGTTAAATAAATTCTCCTTAAGAAGACTCATGTAGCATCATCGTAATATACACCATTCCGTTTTTTCCAAGTGCCTTCCCGTCTTCGCTGTACTCTACAAACCACCAGGGTTTTGTGGTTGTCTCTGGAATTGCGGTGGTTGTTGTGGGGGTAGTTATATTAATTGGTAAAAACTCGTCTAAAAAAGAAGATTGGCGTTAGCAATATATTTTTAATGCTAATATTTGTTACGTGGCTCTGTACAAAGAGAGAGAGAGAGAGAGAGAGAGAGAGAGAGACCCGACCTTTACAGAGATATGGGTAAGTATTGCCACACTCTTTGTCCGCCCATTTGTAGAAACCGGCGTTATTGTAGTCGTAACGTTTGAGTCGCCCACACATACAGCCACCGCAATCATTGGAATTCCAAGGGAGTGTTTTATAACTGGAGCCGTACGTCAGTGCTCCGGACCCGTCTTCGTGATAGTAGGTATACCCTGAGGTCATCTCATTCCGAACCACACCCTCCACCAACTTGTTGAGCTTTGAAATGTAAACAATCAATAGGAAGATGATTTTTAAATTTTCATTACCTCTCGTTGTCTTTTAAAAATCATCATCATCATCATCATCATCATCCTCTTCATCTCTTTGAAGATTGTAACTATATATATACACTCACACACACAGTTAATGAACCTCGCGAAAGAATGAACAGGATTGATGCCAATGCATTTTTTTAAGAAAAGAATTTGTCTTTTTATTATTTTGACTCCCATAATTCTAATTATTGTTAATTTTCTGCTCGATACAACGTATTTGTGTTTATCAATAGAAAGAAACTAAATGAAGTAATAAATGCTTTATGACAAATTGGATAGGTGTTTTTGGAATGATGGGGGCAATATTTACAAAAAATTGAGGAGAGTTCAGCTGAGACGAAATGAGAGAAGTGATGTCTATACCCAACGTTCGCACAATAGCAGGAATGTATCCTTTCTAGAGGGGATTTGTGGGAAAGGGCCCATGCAGTCACTGATAATATATTAATCAAGCTTGAATACGGAAAGAATACAATAGCAAACGAACGATAACAAACTAAATTCAGAAGAACAATGGAGAAAAGCAGCTGTTTTCAGCAGAGCAGGAAAAGCACCAGGCCGCAATAGAAACTGTTACAACATTCAACATGACGAAAGTTAAGAAAGAAAATATGTTGATTTGAGTATACTCCCTTGGGAAAATGCTGATACCCAGACACTTGTCCATAAACAAGAGGTCTACATTAGTGACATGGATGAGTCAAAAAAGCATAAAAGCCGCTAAAGAAGAGGCGTAATAGAAACAGTTCATAGATTTCCATGCAGATGAATAAGTTCCAGGCACAGCCAATGTTCAACAATGTCATTTAGTTCATGAGTATATAGTTCAAAGACTGCAGTATCTAATTTGAATTTCCTATCGCCAAGTCTTACAAGTTTCCCCTTCAAAATCAAGTGGAACTGTCTAGCTCCATCCTTCAATCCGCATAGACAGTGTCGAAGTTTATTTCCATGTACTATCTAGTGAAGACTCCATTTCAATACGAGGACTGAGACAAACATCAAGGCACAGTTCTTTGCCTTGTAGAAAATCAGACTTGATATCTGTAGTATTAATGGCTCATTATTTATGTTCCGCAATGTTGAGCAAGGTCCGCATTGTCATAGTAATGCTTATTTAAGGGCTATCACGTTGTATCGTGTCCTCATTTTCGAACCTCTTGCAACAAGCCTTGCTTTCACTTTGCCTACTTTTCAGTATTAACCCATCTTGTTGACACAGTTGATCCAGCCTCCTTACTATTAGGACTATCGTAATATACACCATATACAACCTCACCAATCACACCATATGATTTTATGTATTTAGTCTAAACAAAACTAACTTCCCAAAATAGAGAGTAATAATGACACAATAGGAAGAGTTATCTAACTTTGCATATAGATTCATATATGTACAGCGAGTTCTCTGCATTCAGATTGGCTGAATTCTTAATAAATTTTCCAAATCTGATCCTTTCTGGAAAGGCCTTTGCGTCCTAAGCATTAAAAATTATAAAAACTTAACGATAGTGGGAAGAATATTTGAAATCATATAGAAAATAATTGTGTAAAAGGTTATCATCACAGTAACGCCATAATGCAAAATTGATGACATAAAGATTGACTTTATATGAGAAATAATGTTTTAGAGCAAAATGTGGTTGTTTTCCGATGGTTTTTCGACTTG
The DNA here is from genome assembly GCF_025612915.1 of Magallana angulata. Taxonomy (NCBI): domain Eukaryota; kingdom Metazoa; phylum Mollusca; class Bivalvia; order Ostreida; family Ostreidae; genus Magallana; species Magallana angulata. The sequence continues at coordinate 25,752,472 of NC_069119.1, read as the reverse complement.
GAAACATCGAGTGCATGCTTGCTCAAGTACCAATTTAAATCATGTATAATTCAATGAACAAAAACATATGTAAAAGTCGTACTTTTGCAGACCTGCGCTCTTTTCATTTGTTTGAAAAATTGCGGGAATTATCCCATTTAGGTGACGTCATTGATTAACAGCTAATGGACAGCTAATATCAAGATCAAGTGTTTCTATTCTACATACTCGTATATAGGAACGTTTTATGCTTTACTGACAAGGTCTTAAAGATGTTGACCCTCCACTCATTCTGTATGGTTCACTAGTCTAAAATTAGCTATCGTTTTCACCTAATACATTGATATTCAAAAGAAGGCATTACTTTCCTCGCAAAAAAAATATTCTTTTTGGTTTGAAATTTGATATCTTTGTTAAGTGATCTAACTCAGAATTGTAATTTACAGCACAAAAGTAACTTTTATAGGTAAACGAAAAAATCTAAATAATTTAGATTTAAAATTTTGAACAATTTTCTATATCATGTTTATACAGAGCACTTCTTAGATGATATATGTAGTATCCAGAAATGACCATGATCATCTAATTAACATTTTTCTTGTTTATAGCACAGATGTATATAATCATACGAACGCTACGTACGCTATAGCCCGTTTCACGTTGATGAATTGACTAGCGGCAGTGTGGGCGTCCGAGTTTGGTAAGGAGGCAAGCTTCATGTTGTTTGCCTCACACCCTGACTTCGCTGTACCCCACGTTACAGAGGATGTCACTATGTGGAATCCTTATTTAAAAAGATAATTAAAAAACAAATTTATTCTCTATAACTGCACATATGTTTACATTCTAGCAACGGGTTGCATATTTTTTCAGGGTTGTTTTCTTCATCATTTATATGTTTTTACATACTTGCACCGTTTTCCTTATTTATTAAGGTCAGACGCGACCTATCTTTCATTTTTTTCTATTTTTTCCTATCTCCACAATGTGCAGATTTCCATTAAATAATTCCATACTTATATTTTCACGTTATATGAAACTTTTTTATTTAGATACAAAGTGTTCAGTTGAAAATATTTAACATGACTTTATTTATAAGCATTCAAATGCATTTTGTTTGCTATTTTAAGATAAATTATAAATATTCGAGAGCCTGGTAATGTACCCTGAATTTTTGGGAATTAAGAAGTTTGAATGTAAAAAAATAAGGAATATTATTTCATAATAATGATAACGCTAATGCGCGTTATTCAATTTGTCTGCTTACTTGACGGCAGTTATTGACACGACAACGTCAAAATAAATCATTCAATGCAAATAAAAAGGTTATTTTAGACTTTTTTTTCACGTGCAAATAATCTGTTGTGCAATGAGAGAGATTACATAAGGCATTGGAATTTGCTCAGTCTAAAATTCGCACATTGACATTAAGGGCGAAAGGGGCGAAAATTAAACGGGGTGAATATTTAACTGTACTTGCAATAATAAATACTTAACTGAATTCTTTGAGTTACAACACTAAAATATAGCAATTATACAGTCACCATGTACCTTCACATAGAAAATCCTTAGTTTGTGTGCAAGCATCGGGCTTTAACAACAACCCCGGTCCCCAGTCCAGTCTGATGCAGGTCTTGCTAAGATCATCAGCTGGAGTAGTTTCATCCCTCCTGGGATATGTCCCGAAACTGGCGTAAGTCAAGGGATTGCCATCAATCCATTTGTATGTATGTGTTGGTGCCGATAAGTCGCGCTCCAAGCCAATCCAAGGATGATCACCCTTGCTATAGTACAAGATACAGTACCGCACATAAATTGGCTGTCATTATTTATCGGGTGACGTTTAATAGGAGGTGCATCTTCACCAGCCAAAAGTTTCTGATCAAAAACCATTCAAATAATTCCACTCAAAAGAAAAAAAAAGTTATGGCTTAAGTTTTAAATAAATTACCCATCAGATATGCCCTCAAAGTTTGAATGTTATATTTTTTGGCAATACGCTATTCATTAGTAATCAAAATCAAAGTACTGAAGTACTGATGGGAGTTTATTTTATCGATTATCATTTCTTCAAAATCAACTATATGTGATTTTGCATGGAAAGTAGTACATGTATCAGTAATCGAAATATTTCTGAGAAATTGTATGGATCCAGATTGAACTCTTGTCTTGTTCAACCAAACGCTCGGCTGTCCCCGTTTATCTCCGACAAGCAAGAGAGATCCTGTTTTGTCGGATATTAACAGAGACAGCCAAGCGTCTGGTTGAACGAGACTACATTGAACTATAGCGTAGGAATACATACGAATTTAAAAGATATCTAAATTGTTTGTACAATTTAAAATCTTATTATCTTCATGGTATTAATAAATACGTTTTCTTGAAAAACAATGCTTCAGAATACATAGCATCGAATTTATCGATTATTTTCAAGAACTTAGTGTTGTCAGCGGTATTGATTTTTGCTCAGGTCCAAACACTGTTTCTTTTTCGCTTTGCCCGAGGAAGTGCATTGGAGAGTTGATTAAAATCAACTCCCAAAAATGAATATTTAAGTTTCTTCTTATATTTTTACAGGGCTTTTGAATGAAAGACGTCACGTAGTATTTCTTATACAAAAAAAAATGATGTATTAGAAAGTGGCCTTCACCTTCTAACTCTCTTAGGATTGTATGGGGCATCTTTATAATACATTGTACGTACTTCTAAACAAAGTAAACAATAAAATCAAGTAAAATTTCATAAGTATATTATTCTCTCTCAAAGTTGCTAACTAATCATTATAGCGCATTGATTGAGAGCATTTAATGCGAATTTGTAAGTCATCAGTTTGAATCCCTCAAAGGTTTTAATAATTTTAACATTTACAAGAATTTTTAAGACATATCTTTTGTTAAAATAATATAAAATTAAATTTAAAACACTTTACAGGTAAAGGTATTAGTAATAATCATATCATAATATACTTTTATCCACATTAATATATCGACAGATGTCCAATACTATCTTTAGGTAATGGCTTTTTCTGGCATGGTTAAACGAGCAGAAACAAGAAAGTGTTTTAATATTCAACTTTTTCCCAAAATGCGCCAACTTACGTCCAGAGGTCATGATATTTCTGTAAGAAAGCCTTCGATTCTTCATACTCTGCCAGGGTTTCTAGCACAGCCAATCGTAGGCCAATAGACTGGCAGAAAGATTGGGCGGCCGCCGGGGTGACTCCAATATTTTTTCCATAGTAAAACCCAGAGACTGCAAATTTGTGTAATTATAATTAATGGATTAAACGAACTTCCGCAATTGTTTTATTTAAGTAGTTCGAAAATTATTGAGACAACCTACAAATTTTCCTTTCTAAGTGGTGGAAAATTGGCATAACCATTGTATTAACAAACCAAATAATAATTAAACAAAGAAGCACATATATTTTTAAAAGTACATTATCCATTTAATTTGTTCATTGTGTATGCTTCGGGTCACTAACCTTTAGCAAGTTTATTAGCTTACAAGAAATTATCCACTAATATCATGAACTTCTTTTTTTTTTACATTGATAAAATTTATGTTGGTGAATTTAAAAGGGCGTATCTATTTTGCTAAAGGTTAAAGGATTACATTACCTCAGAATGAAAATATATCGTGTGTTATAGACCTTCATGGTATTGTGGTTTTTTTTTTCAAAAAACGTAGGTCAATGACCAATTTTTTTTTAGTTAATTGCCATAATTTTTTTTCGGAAAATTTTAACAAAAATCCCTAAAAATTTAAACTATGATTAAAATTTTTTAAATTGTTAAAAATAAAACCAAATTGCTCAACACTTTTAAAAATGAAGTGCAGTTTATGAATTACAGTGACACTTAAATGCTACAAAGCAATAAGTTTTCATAAAGGTTTTATATATTTGAAAGAAAACGAAATTCCTAGGGCAGAAATACAAAAAATTTGGAGAACATAAAAAGTTAAGCACTTTTCAACAAACTGCCACTGGGTCCTATTATAGTAAAAATGCCTACTTTCGAGACGACTCCTAGGACATCGGGGTGATAAATATATTATTTTTTGATCTTGAAATAATTTGTATGGTAGTAAAACTACATGCAAGAAATTTCAGCAAAGAATCTAAAGTAAAAATAGTTAGACTGGGTCTCAAAGTCGTGTGTGATTTTTTTTAAAATCTAAAACAACTCAACACTATGTGCTATGTAATTCTTAAATATCTTTTCTAAATTAAAAGACTTGGGTTGAATTTTCATTATCATTTTTAATGTTCGAAAAAGTAAAGAAAAGGAAACTAAACAAAATAAGGTACCGGTAATATAATTTTTTTTCAAATTTTAAACAACTCACCATTGCGAGTTCCCAACAGGACAAACACAAGGATATATAGTTGGAATTCCCACATTATTGTCTTACAGATTCAAACCAAATTACTTAAAGCTAGTTTGATTTTTTTTTCTCATGTATTGCATTTGAAACCAGAAAAAAAACGAGCTGAACTCGGATAAAAAATGAAAATTTCACATTCATTAAGTTTCGGTCTAATATTCATTTTTTTTTAATTGATTTTTTCTACTTTCATTTATGTTTAGAGGACAATTAAAAGCAAATTTTATAAGCAAAAGAAAGTTAAATTCTTTTATATTTTGATTTTTTGTGAGAACTATTTAAACAGAAGACTCAGACATTTTTGCGGCTGTGTTTACTTTCATGCACTTAACCGTGTTGGGTTTTCTTTTTTCTTTTTTTTAAATCGAAACAAAAAAATTGTATTATATCAGAGCCAGCTGGTAGCTACTCACGCCTTTTCAATGACTTATAAAGACGATGATCTTCTTTGGAATTGCATTTTTGGACCAAATTTAAGACAAGAGTTTTCGATTGTATCCCACTGTTCGTAAAATTGTTAAGTCAATAAATGAGAGTTTACTGTTCACAAAACGAAATACATGTTTACTCGTTAAACTAAAAATCTATATCTGGAAATATTCAAAGCCACTTGTTTAAAAAGTCTTTATCAGTGTATAGACCTGCAATTAAAAGTACTAGGTTTCCTTCAGTAGTATGTATGTTTTCGGGGAAGGGTGTGTTTTAAACTTAACTTTAAACTTAAACTTTTAGACATGCTTCGTTAAGCTTTAGACAATTATTCCGTAAAGAAAAATTCCATAAATGTTAGTTTGAAATTTGAGTGTTCCCTTCGATTTTTATATAGAACTCTTCTTCAAAAGGAGATCAATACAGTCTAAAAATGTCCACGACCATCGATCACTCGTGATACTCATGTTCATGACCGTTATCATTGCTGCCTTTTTTCACAATACTTGTCAATACTTAAGAACACATTTTCAATGAATCATAACTGATGACTCACTTAATTATGTAATATGCGTTAGTATATGTATCACGTGGCTTACCAGATAAATTGAACATATCTTAAAATGTTTAAGAATTTAAGTTTTGTATATTTTCAAAATACTTTTATACAGAGTTTTTTTTTTCCAGAAGAAGGAATTGTAAAAACAAATGATCCTGGTCATCCAGCTCTGCTCTTAATAAGGCAGAACATACTGAATAAATGTTTTTCATCGTCGTCTGCATTTGTGGAACGCCATTCATTGCATTCTGAAATACTTGAAACTTTGATCTCACCTGAGTTTAGACATGAGTCCCCAAAGTTTGGACTAGACATGAGAGTTTATAGGACATTACGACCTATATTCTTCTTTTTTTTTTTTGGAGATGTTCTGGAAGGAGCTTTTAGACACATTGATGTGAAGCAAAAATTGAAAGTGTTTAAAACCTTACATGCAAAAGTCCAGTTTGGACTTGATTAGCTGCGGAAAAAAAACTAGAACTGAATATGAAAATATGACCATTCCATTTCAAGAGAAAAATCCTGGCTGCATTCAACAGTCACAACAATTCATTATCAAAGAGCAATTACAGCAATGGCCATGACTATCAGTTGAACCGTTCTTGCACACGTATTCGGAAACACTTCTTCCTGTCAAGATTCCAAACTACGTACCTGGAGCAACTGTAATTTATAACTTAAGTCCCTCTCTTCAATCAAGATTCCCTGTAGCTAGAGGAAAAACTGGCACATACCTTGATGATAGCTTCTGCTCGCGCCAGACATGAGCTTTTTAATAATGATTTTTAAGCTTTGTATAATTTTGATATTGTTAACACACGTATAATTGCTCTTGATGAAGCTACACTCAGTAACACAGTAAATGAAAACTTATTTTCTATGGTTCAACTGTTTTTTTTTTTTTTAATCTAAACGTTTTTCTTGATTTGCTACAATAATACGTGTTCAGTACGAACTCGGATCCAGCAAAATTTCGGATATAGCGAAAGTGTTTTTTAGCCCCTGGAAAATTCTTAACAAATCTTTGCAAAAATGTACAGTCAAACGAATTCAGATGTAACGAATTTACGGACATAGCAAACTAAGTTTGAGACCCCTAGAGGTTAATTAAGACAAAATTTAACATTTTTTAAAACAAATTTCTTTACAGTTTTAGGAAGTCTGCACTACCATTTAACATAAAAGTTTAAATGAATTTATTTTCTCATAATTTATCTAAATATAAATTTATATTCCGATTATTAAAGGTATCAAAAGAATGTAGTGTCATCCAAGTCTAAATGAGCGAAAATTGTAATCTAGTGCAAGAAAATATGTTTTAGTGAATTTGCTATAGTGAGTATAATTATATGGTTGGTATAATTACGAATTCGTTATACGGATATAACAAATGAAGGATATAAAGAAGAGAGTTTATTGGTCCTAGGACCTCGCTATATCCGATATTTACAGTATACGCTGTATCTTTAAATAATTTATTTAGTGCCATTTGAAACTTCAGTACTGTATGTGATATTTATCACATCTGTTTTAAATATGTGACCTCTTATTCTGCTCAATTAGGTTTGTCGTTAATTTTGTAAGGGATCATGGCTTAATAATTTATGAAAGTTGTACCAAATCCCATTATGTAAATATACTAAAGCAATAAAATGTGTGCAAATAATCCAAACAAACAGCAAATTATGAATCAAAGCATTCATAGATTCAAGCTTTTAAGTATTTAAGCGAAATCCATAAAATAACCCCCAATTATTTTCAGAATGGCTCTATATAAAAAGTGTGTCAAAGACGATATAAATGTGATAAAAAAAGTTATACTCAAACTGTTAAAAAATTAAAGGTACACAAAAATTTGGTCCTATAAATTCAAAATGACCATATTAACATTGTAATAAAGACACAATACTGATTTAACTTCAAAGTACATTATAGCGAATTAGATTAATGTTCAATATTAAAGGGGCATGGTCACGATTTTGGTCAGATTCTATTTTTCTGGGGTTATTTATTTACAATGCTTTAGGAATGCATTTCTAACGATGATATAAAATTGAGAGTCAGTTGTTGAGTTATAAGCAAGATACAGAGCTTACAATTCTTTGTCACGTAAACAAGGCGCGTGCCATGTTTTTTAACATGCATTTGTTTAATATACCAGTTAAAAACCCTGTTTGAGGCTGAATTGTCTATCCTCTTATTAATTTCAAGCATAAATAAACTTTTTCTAACATTTAACACATTCATTTTCACTAAAACTGGAATTTTCACTTCAACATTTAAAATGTAAACAAACGTTTTTCTTACATAGCAAACAACTGTAAGTTCTGTAACTCGCTTATAACTCAACGAATGACGCTAAAATGTTCGTTGCCTATTAAAAATGCCTTACTAAGGAATGTTAACATCAAAATCGGAAAAATAAAGTTTGACCAAAACCACATCCCTTTAAAAAGTTTACAATACGCGATACCCCCCCCCCCCCAATGTATTTTAAATTACTCAATAAAAAGGTAGACCATACACTTCAAGCATTAAAGATTTTATTAAAGCAAGTAGTCGCACTCTCCTTCATTGCAACGAATTTAAACGACACTTTAAATGATTTTTAAAGACACACTATTGATAGCAAGTAAATTAGATAATCCACGAAAAAAAAATTCTACTTGACCCATTTTAAAAGTCAATAATACGCGGAAATTGTGGCACCTGCCACTTAAAAAAAGGACAAGTTGCGTCAAACACAATATTGATAAATGTTAATTATACAAGCTAAATCAACCTATTAAAATTTCCATAAAAAGCCTCTCAAGGATGGAGTGCTTTAGGCTATATACTGCAGCCCGTGTGGCTTGGCGCTGATAGCAGTGAACGCCACCTTCTTTCGTTTTTCTTCCTCCTCTTCATCGTCCGAGTCTTCTTGGGCGCGGTAGTCGTCCTTTGACTTGATACACCAAAACCACAGCATGCAGATGACGGCGATGATGAAGGAGAACACACTAAAACCAATAGCCATTCCTATGAAGCCAAAGCGAGCCGGGGGAGTCGATTTGTCAAATGTCTGAAAATAAGCAAAACAATACCTTAAAGCCGAAGTATTTTTTTTTAGTTTGATTGAACATACAAAATCATGCTTTCATTATAATACAATTAAATCTTATACAGGATAAGAAATCTTATTCGAAAAAAAAATGACAGAGTTACTTTTTCAGAAAAGAATAAAATATGACAAAACCCTTTTTGGGAAAGGAATAAAATATGAAAGAATCCCTTTTTCGGAAAGGAACAACGTATCATGTTTGTGTCAATAACTTTAACGACAGTTTTCTCCCTTATCACAAAGATGTGGTGCCTTAATTAACATTACAGGCTTTAACCTGGCAATTAATTTGTTTTGTCTCGGACTAGAAAGATGCAACGTCGTTAAATAAAACGTGTCATATGGTTGCCGTCTAAATCTCTTTAGACAACATCAACAAAAAATAACATCCTCGACAACACACTGTACAACCGCTTTGAATCATTTCATTCATGTGCCTTATGATACACTCAAAATTAAGGTACTTGAACTTGTCGTTCAATTTATACGGTTATAAAGGGTTATGAAACGTTTAAATTTCTTCTTTTTTTTAATCCTTTAGTTTTTTGTGCAATTTGTCAAATATACCGAAAATCACAATATTTATCAATATAAAACAAAACAATTTAATAAAAACGTTTAGTCATTTCAACTTTTTAATGTATTTTCAGACAACTTTTGATTGTATTATCAGACAACTTTTGAATGGATCATTATAGCATGGACAATGGACGTTAAACGTATCATTTTTTAGGGTGTGTTGATAAAATTGAAATATCAGCTACAAAAATGAATAATAGGAACTTGTGCAATCATCAAATAAAAGCTTAGATAATATGCTATTTTTCTAATATTGTATTATTTTGATAGCACAAGCCATTTTAGTTTTATAAGTGTCTAAAGGTCAAAGTTTCCATTTTTTCAAAAAATTACATCCAAATATGGCTTGAAATTATTTATGTGATAATGTCAGTTTAAAAAAGAGATGATGAAAGAGCAACTATATACATGTAACTCTACTTTTAACTAAATATTAAATGTATGAGATTAATATTTGTTTGAGATTGACATTAAAGAAAATTTCTTTCCTCAGTGAACGTCTGCTGTCAAGGTAAACGAACGATTTTGAATGTATCATAAGGCACATAAATGAAATGATTCAAAGCGGTTGTATGGTGTGGAAAAAAAACTATGTTTGTTACTGTTTCGGTTTTGCCTCGCTGCTACAGACATTACCTACCCGACAAATTTCCGCAAACATTATCAAACCTAATAAGTTGTATAATACACTTGTAATTTACTCTAGCGAAAGTTACGTGTATATCCCTTATCACAGAGACATGGTTTATCAAGAGTGGCCGTTTTTAGACTATTATTTTCATCTCCTTTTTGGGGAGTTGATTTTAATCAACTCTCTTATCAGTCATTCTGGCAAACCGAAAGTGAAACAGTGTTTGGACCTAAGCACAAATCATCGCTGACAAATCTTAGTTCTTGAATATAATAGAAAAATTCGATGTAATGTATGTTGAAGCATTGTTTTTCAAGGAAACTTATCTATTAACACTTTGAAAATAGTAAGATTTTATATAATACGAACAATTTAGATATTTATGTAGTCTCATGTATTCCTACGCCAGAGTTTAATATAATAGTCTCGTTCAACCAAAAGCTCGGTTGTCTCCGTAAATCTCCGACTGAGAGGCTCTCTTGCTTGTCGGAGATTAACGGAAACAGCTGTGCGTCTGGTTGAACGAGACTGGAGTTCAATATCAATAGTGCTTGGATCCATACAATTTTTATAATTGTTTCGATTACTAATACATAGTTTGAAATCTATCTTTAAATTTTACATAACATGATTCATATGGGGTTTCTCTAAATTCTTGTCTGAAAAGTCTAATTAAAATTCATATTATAAAAAAGTGCGTAATTTAAATACAGACTAGAAACTAATTGCCACGCAAGATAAGTTGATTTTAAATAAAATTTTAATGATAATCGATTAAATCAACTCCCGTCAGTACTTCAGTACTAATCTTTGATTAGAAGTAGAGCTCTGTGTTCAGATGTAGAAACAAATTCAAATTTTAAAGCAAAAATATTAGGATAATCAACTTGTTGTTCATGGCGAAAATAAATCGTATCAAAAATTTTAAAGTAGATTTGTTGGTTAATTTGTTGACCATCCAGCCTCCTTAAGGTGGAATAACACATCATTACAAAATGGCTGACATCTGATCGAAACGACATTTCGTTTTATGAAAAGAATTTTATCGACGTCAACATTTATCTTATTCTATAGCCGAGTAGATACTTAAGTGTCGGGCTTGTGATCCGTACATCCCTATTTCGAATCCAGCAGCAGGAAAGTAAGAGAAGAAGAAAGAAAAGGTAAGAAAAGTAAGAAAGTACTCTGTAAGAAAAGAAAAGTAAGTTTGCTTGAAAACTGTCTTGAATATGATTTAATCTTGAGCTTAAACGATCATTGTTTACCGCTGATTTACATCTTTGCACTTTCATCAGTGGGGGTAGTGATGTAATAAGTTAAAAATAGAATATGATCTGTTTATGATAGGTTATTATATACCCTCTTTGATTTGACATATAATATCAATGCATAAAACGTGTAGAAACAGAAAAAAATTAATTTTTGAGAGATACATGGCGCAGTTGAACGCCAGATTGCACATTAATGATTATGTTTTGAATAGACTTACATTTCGTGTAATACCGTATGACAACAAAGGAATAATATTATGAGTTTTGTTTAATTTTGTTTATGTATCATAAACCCTATGACCTTTACATTTTGCATATTATCAAATCATCATATACAGGGATATTTTTATGTTAAAATCGCGAGGCCGATAACTGGTACAGTAAATCGTAAAACGCGTACTGTTAATTTGAGTGACTTTGCCAGGTGTGTTGTTCAACCTAAATAAGATTCAGATAGGGATATTGTTATACCAATCCGTTTTTTCCGAGTGCTTTCCCGTCATCGCTGTATTCTACAAACCACCAGGGTTTTGTGGTTGTCTCTGAAATTGCAGTGGTTGTTGTAGAAATGGGTGTGGTAGTAGTTATATTAACTGGCACAAACTCGTCTGAAAAAAAAATGATGGACGAGCGATATTTGTTGCACTTGTACTGGTAGTAGCGAGCGCAGCTCGCTGGCGCAAAGCGCTGGCAAACACTGCGAGCTCTAGCGAAAAGGAGATGGGGGGAAAAGAAAATTCAGCCTCTGTTATCTTTGGCATACTGGAAATTAGGTCGTCAAATTAGTACCCACAATTCTTTGTAAATTGCAAATGGCTACCAATGACATGTTCTCGCGAGAACATGTAAAAATGTATGTAAGAATGTGATGCATTTAAAAGATGAATGGAACGTTCTTCTAATCCTAAATACTGGTTTGCAACTTTATGTAGTTGTTATAATGTATTTTCTTGCCAAATTATTCGGAGTATTGTTACTTTGACGGAAATTGTCGAGTGATATCTGCTCTACTATACTCTGTCCCGAGTTTTTGCTTCCACCACTTTTTGCTTGATATTTCAATAATAGTAAATACCTTTGTGCTCAAACTACGTTCATCCACTAATATGAAAAATGTTCAGATTATCTGTTTTGAAACGCCCCCTCTACCCTTCAGGTTTCAATACACATCCCGAAATTGAAAGTCTACGGAGATTTTGCATTGCAACAGCCATTAATAAGCCCGGATGATAACGTTAAAAAATTGTGCGATGTATTCCGAGTGTATTCCGAATGGAGAAAAGATGTAAACATTCCCCATTATAAATCTCCGTAAGGAATCTGTTTTCGTTCCTGTGAATTTTTCTGAGTGGAAAGGGATAATTGTTCAATGAAGATATCTTGGATATATTCCCTTTTAACTGTTTAAACTATATTTCTTTCACAGGTATGTGTAATTTTATTAAAAATCACCAAAAAGCGATGGAAGCAATAACTTGGGACAGACTATAACATATGACGTCATAATGTTAAATGATCGTGTTAAAATAGACTTTGCCCTTCACACGCCCACACCGTAAACTAAAAATGTTTATACATGTACACTGGAGCGTGAAATATCTTATCTTTATTCATTTTTAATAACATTAATGCATACAAATAGTTAACCACGGTTTAATTCATTAGAACCATTTTAACAAGACATTGGACTTTCGCTAGGACGTAACTACATGTATCTATTTTTGCGTAAAAAGAAGTTGAAAATGACGCTGCTTCATGCAAAGTATTCACCGGTTGCGTAGTTTAAGTTCCAAAGCTGGCTCGGCAATGAAATAGACAGGCCTACGTCACATTGCTGTTTGACACAACAACTCAAAGTCCAATTTCCTGTAAAAATGGTTCTATTTTTGTGAAACACATATACCCATGTTATTCAATTTAATTTATGCTGCGCTCGCTCCTACGGTCGCAACGTAAATCATATCAATTGTTACATGATGAAAATGAGAGAGAGAGAGAGAGAGAGAGAGAGAGAGAGAGAGAGAGAGAGAGAGAGAGAGAGAGAGAGTTCAGTCCCGACCTTTACAGAGATACGGGTTATAATTGCCACAAGCTTCTTCCGTCCATTTGTAATGACCACCATCGGAGCCGTAACGTCTGAGTGCCCCACACTCGCAACCACTGGGTTCACCGGAATCCCATGGGGAGTTTTCATCATCAGAACCGTACGTCACGGCTCCGGATCCGTCATCATAGTAGTAGGTTCCCGAGACACATTTAATTCCAAACCACACTCTATTATAACTGTCTGGGCTTTAAAATGAAAACGATCAATAGATCAATCACCCACAAAAGGTTTATTTCCCCTTATAGTCATTCAGACCTGATGGCTTGAACAAGAAAATTGACTTCATTAAAATGAACGTCTCATAGCCTAATATCACCTGATACCTAATTTTCCACCTATGTTAGTAAGTAATTTTACCAAATCTGTCAACTGCGCCACTATCAGTTATTACTTCTTATACCTTTTTTTCATTTACGGCGCGTCTTTTGTACCACAATAAACCGACATGAATCGCAATGAACCACAATGATACCACAATAAACCGCAATGATACCACAATGATATTTATCGAGGTGATAAATTTTATTCCAAAGGCATAAAAATTTAAGGCCGGATGCGACCTATATTCAATTATTTTCAACTTTTTTTCTAGCAATGTGAAAAATTCCATTTCTGTAATCCCAAACTTACATTTGATGTTATTTGATATTTTTCTATATAAATATATTATAATAGTTTCTGGTGAAAATGCATACTACTACTTAATCAATACTAGGAAGCATTCAATTTCATTTTGCATGCTGTATAAACAAGACAAAATCAAAATATCTAACTCCAAAAATGGCCTGGCAATGCACTCTGGATTTTTTGGCATTGACAGGTTAACATGCAAATAAAGAAGAAAAGTAATATCAAGAAAATAACTTCAACTGAGGAACGTCGCGTTTGTCCATTATATATCTTAAACATTTCTGACGGCATGCTTTGTTACAGAATTAATGCATTTTCAATTATGTATATGTATGTTCAGGTAGTGCCTACACACGTCACATTTTATATATTTAGAATTCAGAACTCATTCTAATCTATCGAACAAAAAAACAAACAAAAGAAGGGATCAACTCTCAATATTACCAATGTCCATAGAATCTAGATCAGAAAAGGGAATAAAAGTACGTACGAAATTTTTTAAACAAGAGGCCCATGGGGCCACATCGCTCACCTGAACAACAATGGGCGTTCAAAAGATATTGTGCCGTATGGTCCCTCGGTAGAATAACAAAAAATAAATATTGTAAAGTATTCGAATTTTACACTTATTTTTGCATACACGTAATCTTTGACATTGTACCTTTATGAAATACTATTTTTTACCAGAATAAGAAAATCCTACGCAAGATATAAAACTAAACATTTGGTAGGGGTACACTGTTAAGTTGTTAACTTCCAATTCCCTATATTTTCGTTCTGCCCCCCCCCCCCCCCCCCCACTTTGTAAAGCGATCAAAATATATGAGAGCATATAGGTACATTTTTTTTATCAACTACTTACTAGTTATTTTACTTCGCGTACAAACCACGATAATTTTCCGCTGTGATATTTTCTTAGGAATAGCGATAATTACTTTATCCCCGCAACAGAAATGTGTCAGAACTATGTAAACTGTTTTAAAGATGTCGTTTTTATTTACTCGTGTCTGAAAAACTATCAAAATTGATGTAGATTTCACATTATTTATTGTATAAAGAGGGGGGCCCAGAGAGTAGGTATATACAGAATATCATTCTTTTATTCTGTTTGTACAAGTATTTAACATATTCTAATTCATATAGAATTTCTAATGTTCAACCAAAATTTCAGCGTCAATCGTAGAATTATAAGCAAGATACAGAGCTCACAGTTCGCCTAGGTTTGAGTAATATTTTGTTCACATGAGTTTATTACATTCAGCTTAAGATTTTTAACTTGGTATTTCCTATTCAGCATTTAAAATGGAAAGAAAAGAATTACCTGAGATTTTCAATTTTTTTATTCACTTACAGGGATGGGGTCAATTACAATGAAAAGTAATTAATTAAATTACAATTACTTGCTGAAATTCTTCAATTAAATTACCATTACCATTACAAGAGTTTTCAAATGTAATTAATTAAATTACAATTACTTTACAGATGTAATTAATTAAATTACAAATTACATTTTCATCAAAATTTACTAAAACCATGATTTATATACAACACATAAACATTTAAGGAGGTATATCTATAATATGAATAAAATTTCCTCATAATTAAAATAATTTCACTGTTTGAGAATTTGCTAACTATTCTAATAATAAGTTACAATTTTTGGAAAGAAAAAATATAAATTTGGTTTTTATTGTTTATTTTAAAATGCAGGTACTGATAGTCACAATATGGAGGTGTCCCATACACCCTGATATTCAATAAACATTTAAAAGTCATATCCCTTAACCTACACCTAAAGTATTTCTTGCATGCAAAACTATTATATGAAAACTTTCTCCTTTGCATTTTTATACACTTTTTTTTCTTCGTAAATACAATGCCAAAGTACAGGTTAATCTCAGGTAGAGGGCAGACTTTAATTGTTATCAAAACACAATTCACACCTGTGTTCTCTACCTAATTATCAAAATGTTAGCAATAAGGGAACACACCCTGTGGACATTTTAGGCATCGAGAACTTAAACCCATTTGAAGCCATGCATTTTAGCTCTGTGTATCTTAGGCTATCAATTACAAAGCATGACTTGATAGTTTATATATTTTCGATAACACTGATTTTGTTTGTAAATTAAACAGTGATGTTTTAAACTAATTAAATGATAATTGACACACTAATTATTCTAATAAGAAAGGAAATAAGTATTTTTAAAGAAAAAATAGATCAAACAAATCATCAAATACATGTACTTAATTATATTTGGGAAACTTATCCTTAAATATTGAATCACTGAAAAAATATTTAGTATTATAATGATATATATGATAATAGTTTAATGCTTTTTAACTACTCTTCGAACTTGACCTAATGTACCATAGTGGGGGAAAAATGGGTAGCGGACAGCTTAATATGTATATGTCCATCAGTGTGTAATTGAAAGTAATTGAAAAGTAATTGGAATTAAATGCCTTTTTTGAAAGTAATTAATTAAATTACAATTACATGTAATTGAAAATGTGGCCAATTACACATTACTTCCAATTACATCAAAATTTGTAATTAATTACACTCAATTACCATTACAAATTACCATTACCCCATCCCTGTTCACTTAAAACCAGTTCACTGGTATTTGAGGTTCAAAATATGTTCATACCAATGAACACAAACACAGTCAAGGATCACATGTACAGTAGGAGTAATAATGACGAAAAAGGTTAAGTTTACAATACAATAAGTTGTTAAAGTTGGTTTCTGGAAGAACAGACTTTGAACATTTTCTTAATAAATATTGACAAATTTTTTACTTTTTTAATCTTTAGTTTTTAAGATCTGTGTACAAACATAAATTTGTGAGCAAATCTCTATATATTTCTTATAATTCGAAGCTTAACACTCAAATATGGTTAGTAAATAGAAATTGTAAACAATTAAACACAAGAAACATGCACTATAACAAATAAAGAACACAATTTATTTTTTCGAAATGAATCATATATATACATGTATATACCTACATATTTCCGTCAGCGATATCAAACTCTATTTAAACTGAATAAACTCGAGAAAATGCTGAGCATCTCAACAAAACCTATTGCATTAATCTACCATTACGCAAAAGATAATGCCGAATTACCAATAGAATGAATTGTATTTCAGTACTTTTTTGATACATCAGATTTTGCTTAATTTGCGCAGGTAAACAGTTAACTGTTTGATTTACCGAAGTCTCTGTTTGATTTGATACGTAAAAATCACGAAATACGACGATAGTTTCCAGGTTACAAAGCATAAGTAATGAAGACGAAACGAAAATCAGAACAAGCTGACACCAACGTCATGTGTGAAAACTGTCAACGCATTGAAATATTTAGCCTCAATTTACTTCACAAAATCGGCACCAATATATTTTGCATGTTTCAAAAATGTCCCTTCATACGCGAACTGTTGCACAACAAGCAAATTCATCATAGTCAGATCGACCCTTTTTCGTATGATGTCATGGCTGCTTTAAACAAAGAACCTCGTTTTAGAAGTATGGAATACGAGTCTTGGTAAAATGGGTATGCAAACCCGGGCCGTGGCAAAATAAAAGCCGGGGGAGATCGCCAATCGTCAATTCCAAATACGCATTATTTTGCAGTAATATTTACAGCAAATACAAATTTACTGGTCCATCAAATATTCTGAAATTTTAATGAGATTGGCAGATAAATAACTGCCAATCTTTTGTTTTGCCCAGGCCAAGTCTTGCCTACCCATTTTACCGGATGCCGAACCCGAAGCTATTAAACTGATTGAAACACGCCTTTCCTTTATTACTATTTTCGTAATAACTCAGATTCGAAACAGAATTAGCCCTTCATTTTTGCAATTTATATTTTCCTTCCAACAGGGATAATTTATGCTAAACTACGTTGAACTGGACTCAGTAGTTCTTGAGAAGAATATTTTTTAAAATGCACCCCCTTTTTCTACAGTTTCAACGTTTTCTCCGCTTTGAATACAGATCGGACTTTTATTTTTTCAATTTATATTCGCCCTCCCATTAGGATGCTTTGTGCCAAATTTGGTTGAAATTGGATAAGCGGTTTTAGAGAAGAAGTTCAAAATGTAAAAAGTTTACAGACGGACAGACGGACGACGGACAAAAGGTGATCAGAAAAGCTCACTTGAGCTTTCAGCTCAGGTTGACGATTACCGGTAAATTGTATATATGGCACTTTTAGGGAGTTATACCAAATGTATAGAGAATGTATTCAATCAATATCAGTTCATTGCGGTTCATTGTGGTTCATTGCGGTTCATTGTGGTTGAAAGACGCCTCCTGCATTTACCATTGATTATTAGTAAATAGTAAAAATTTCTTTCAAGCGCAGTACGACTTAACATCGGGGGTTTAATTTTTTTCATTATTAACTCGGACGTCAATTTTATTTCGCTTAATTAACTCGATCAGGCGTGAAGTTGACAGTCGATCTAAATTTCATCGAGACTAGTGCTAGATTACCCAATGGCATGAAAAGTCCTGAGGAAGGGTTGTCCCGAAAATTTGACAATTGAAAATTGTTCCTGTCGTTAGCTATTTTCAGTGCTTTATATGCTTTAATTTACTGGCTTTGTATCTGTACATTAGATGTGTGTGCGAGTGTGTGTGTGATACGTACTCTATTCTTCGTTTAACCTTGATGAATTGTTCAGCGGCTTCATTAGCGTTGGCGTTTGATAAGGACGCCAGCCTCATGTTGATTCCCTCACAACCTGACTTTGCTGTATTCCATGAAGCATAGGGTGTCACTAGGTGGAATCCTTATTTTTAAAACAGGAAGAAAACAAATGTTCGTTCTTTAAATATTTTTAAATATGCACATATTTATACATTCTAACACCGTCTTGCATATTTAGGGTCTTCCGTTTCCAACGGAAGACCCTCTTGTTATTCTATTGTTTCTTTTTTAGGGTCTTCCGTTTTCAACGGAAGACCCTCTTGTTATTCTATTGTTTCTTTTTATTATTAGGGTCTTCCGTTTTCAACGGAAGACCCTCTTGTTATTCTTCGGTTTCTTTTTATTATTATTATACTTTTTCTTTTTTTTTCTGACTCCTTCTCGGCTTTATAACTCAAAAAGTTTCCAACCGATTTTTATGAAATTTTCAGAGACAATGTGAAAGTATTTTCCCTCAAAGATGTTTAAGTTTTCTTGACAACGTCACTTCCGTTTTTACGTTACGTCATTTTTAAAATTTTCAAAAAGTCATTTTGTCCGCGGCGTTTCTCAAAAACGCTTTAAGATAGAGGCTTGAAATTTTCAATGCTTATGATTTGGTCGATTTACCTCTGTAATAAGGCTCGAAATGAAAATCTGTCACTTCCGGTCGAAACCGTAAGTGAAACAAATTTTTCGAAAAAATGAATTTTCTGATCAAATCAAAAACGAATATGGATGTTGTAGAGCTTATGTAGCTGAATCTATCACTGAAAGCCGTTTTAAAATCGGACGATGCATTACAGAGATATCGGTGTTTAAAAATTGATTTTTCCGGAAATTTTGATTCCGCGTCCTTGGTTTAAAAAATAGCATAATGTTTATCGTAAAGTTAACTCGTACCAAAAATAATTGTTAGGTTGTACTTAAAACATTCGGATTTTTTTTTTGTTAAGTCGTTCTTGAAATCGGAAAAGATTTTGTTAAGTCGTACTTAAATCATTCGTATTTTGTTAAGTCGTACCAGGAATAATTCGATTTTTTTTATCTTTTTATTTTAGTTACTCAAGTTGTTAGTTAAAGAGCTCTGCTTCTTACAGGAACTTCCAGCTTTACTTCCGACATAAACGGAAGACCCACTCGTTGCTTTGCAACGAGCTTTGCTCTAGTTATTATTATTATTCTTTTTCTTTTCTTCTGACTCCTTTTTTGCTTCATAACTCAAAAGGTTTTAAACCGATTTTGATGAAATTTTCAGAGATTTTTGCAAGTTGGCGTCCCTCAAAAATGTTAAAGTTTTTAAGAGAACGTCACCTCCGTTTTGACGTGACGTCATTTTTAAAAATTTTAAAAAGTCATTTTGTCCCGGACTTTTCTCAAAAATGCTTTAAGATAGAGGCTTCAAATTTTCAATGGTTATGATTTGGTCGATTTACCTTTGTAATAAGGCTCGAAATGAAAATCTGTCGCTTCCGGTTGAAACCGGAAGTGAAACAAATTTTTCGAAAAAATGAATTTTCTGATCAAATCAAAAATGAATATGTGTTTTGTAGAGCTTATTAAGCTGAATCTAACACTGAAAGCCGTTTTAAAATCGGACGATGCATTACAGAGATATCGGGGTTTAAAAATTGATTTTTCCGGAAATTTTGATTCCGCGTCCTTGGTTTAAAAAATAGCATAATGTTTATCGTAAAGTTAACTCGTACCAAAAATAATTGTAAGGTCGTACTTAAACACATTCGGATTTTTTTTGTTAAGTCGTTCTTAAAATCAAAAATGTTTTTGTTAATTCGTACTTAAAATCATTCGGATTTGGTTAAGTCGTACCAGGAATAATTCGATTTTTTTCATCTTTTTCTTTTTATTACTCTTACTTATTGGTTTAAGAGCTCTGCTTCTTACAGGAACTTCCAGCTTTACTTCTGACATTAACGGAAGACCCACTCGTTGCTTTGCAACGAGCTTTGCTCTAGTATTATTATTATTATTCTTTTTCTTTTCTTCTGACTCCTTTTTTGCTTCATAACTCAAAATTTTTTAAACCGATTTTGATGAAATTTTCAGAGATTTTTGCAAGTTGGCGTCCCTCAAAAATGTAAAAGTTTTAAAGAGAACGTCACCTCCGTTTTGACGTGACGTCATTTTTAAAAATTTCAAGAAGTCATTTTGTCCCGGACTTTTCTCAAAAACGCTTTAAGATAGAGGCTTCAAATTTTCAATGGTTATGATTTGGTCGATTTACCTCTGTAATAAGGCTCGAAATGAAAATCTGTCACTTCCGGTCGAAACCGGAAGTGAAACAAATTTTTCGAAAAAATGAATTTTCTGATCAAATCAAAAATGAATATGTTTTTTGTAGAGCTTATTAAGCTGAATCTAACACTGTAAGCCGTTTTAAAATCGGACGATGCATTACAGAGATATCGGGGTTTAAAAATTGATTTTTCCGGAAATTTTGATTCCGCGTCCTTGGTTTTAAAAATAGCACAATGTTTATCGTAAAGTTAACTCGTATCAAAAATAATTGTTAAGTCGTACATAAACACATTCGGATTTTTTTGTTAAGTCGTTCTTAAAATCAGAAAGGTTTTTGTTAAGTCGTACTTAAAATCATTCGGATTTTGTTAAGTCGTACCAGGAATTATTCGATTTTTTTAAATCTTTTTATTTTAGTTGCTCCTGTTTTTGGTTTAAGAGCTCTGCTTCTTACAGGAACTCCCAGCTTTACTTCCGACATTAACGGAAGACCCACTCGTTGCTTTGCAACGAGCTTTGCTCTAGTCTTATTTTTCTTTTTTTTTTTTGTTTCCTAGACGCGAACTTTGAGGCTTCATATCTTGCTCATTTCTGAACGGTTTTTGCTCAAATTTTCAGGGCTAATGTACTTTACAAAACACTATCTTAAGCAATTCATAAAGTTTAGAATTCCCTTTCCGTTAAAGAGTTATTCCCCTTTTAAAAATTTTTAGGGCCTTTTGTTTCCAGACAAAGGCTCTGAGACTATGATAGCAGGGAATGGGAATCCAACGAATTTGAATAGCAGAGACATTGTAGTGGTGCACATCGGTTTTTGTTTTTAGATTACGTTTTTTATTTAGGAAAAGGTAGGGGGTCAAAAAACAGGATTTAAAAAAGTGCAAAAATTTAGACATGTTTTCCTTTATATCTTTTAAACAAAAAATATTTTGTTAAGACATGTAGAATAAAAGTTGTACAGAATATTAAGGGCTTTCATTTGACATCAATAAAAAAGGGCTGGCCCCTTAAATTAAGGGCCAATGGCCCCTAAAAGTTTTTGCTTAATAACTCAAAAACGGTTAGGATTTTGATATGGCTGTCGCTGGAAAAGTTGTTTGTTGGGATCTCATAAAGGTCGTTACAATGTTATTTTGTATGAGATTTGTGTAGTATGAGTGTAAAAAGCTTTACATGTTAACATGTACCTGTTTTCATTTGACAAGTTATCGAAAGTCTTTGCGCGTACAACTGGCATAAAGTTACCGCAAAAAATGTATGCTGGTTTATACAAACGGCATTAATTCATAAGAATTTTTTTTTTTTAGAATACGTGCTTTATTTTAGGAGTTTAAGTCATTGTTGTTAAGTTCTTATAATGCACAATCCTTAAAAAACGGGATTTGGAAAACAAATCATTGTTTTTCTTTTCTAGTAAACCACAAAATATGGAATTATAAAAAAGCTATGCATTACATTTTAGTTATTAACTCCATGCATTTAAAATCTACCTTGAATCAGAGCTGTGTGTGTGTACCATTACGTAAACTCTCCCTCGCCCGCGGCCGAGAAAATCGGTCACCATGGTCGCGGCTGGACTACCTAGCGATCAGCGGTTATCTAATACACGAGAGTTGCGTCTCTCATATATGACTTTATTTATTCGCAAACTCAAGAATTGTTTTCGTTTTAATTATACATATTTTTTTATGGATTAAACGATTGGGTGTCAATTAAGAAATCGTTCAGTTAATTAATAAAGGAATGTCATTTTCAATCTAAAGCAATAATAGACATAGATCAATTGTGGGTTTTAAGTTTAAAATAAATAACTTCTATTTGATAGAGTATGGTCATTATACTGCAATCTTTTCAAAGCTTCCTGGGTTCTGAGCTGTGCGGGTCTGTGCGTTGTACCTTTACGTAATCTATCGTTCGCCCACGGCCGAGGATCTCGGCCACGGCTGCACTACATAGCGGTTATTTAATACACAAGATTCGCACACCGAGACTCACACTTCCATGCATATGAACGTGTTTGAGTTAATATAGCCGTAAATACAAGAACTGTTTTAATTTTATGTTATCAAAGTTTGTCCATTTTGTATTTTTTTAATTAAATTTGAGTGTAAATGAATATTAATGAACGATATTACTCCAAATCGGAAACATCATCAGACATAAATTAATGGTTGGTTTGTTTATGTAAAATATTTTATAAACTGTACAAATAATGCTTTAAATCAACAACAACAAACCCTAAATATTAAACATTTAAATGATGATCATCCATCGCACATGGCTGAGGAGATCCGGCGCGAGTGGACAAGTGATCCGCGGTCGGTTCGTGATCTTCTACATGTACCTTATCACGCGTTCATGTTTCATATTTTGCACGGACACAACTATATTTTATTATGTTTTCAACTGTTGAAACGATAAATTTATTTTACGTGTACAGTTGATGAAGCATTGATGTATACGATAGCGTACAAGGTAGTTTAAAAATCAAATTATAATCAAAGTTCCATGTTACATGTTTGCGGTAGGTGCTAGCACGATAAAAGAATGTCCTGAGTTGAGGCATTCGATGATTATTTAAAAGAATATTCACATGAGTTTTAAACAACTTTAGATTAGTGCTATCGGTCACATATTAATCACTTCTGTAGTTTTTTTACATGTTCGTTTTATTGTGGAAGCGAACTCATTGCTGCCCCCCCCCCCCCCTCCTTCCTCCCGCCCCGCTGACCGGAGCTCGCGCTGTATTTTTTTATTTTGGCGAAACGATATCAAGATCTGTCGAAAATCATTTTTGGTGGCTTCGCCTTATGTGTAACATTTTGTTTCACTTTCCCACCCGTTTGTTTATTCGGTCAGTCTGTGTTAATTCAATCGCCACGTGCGACCCTTACATGTACATGTATAACGGCGTACATTGTATAGATTATCATGATCTATTTGAATTAAGTACCATACGTAAAGATTCCCATAATAATTAATTGCATGACTGTGTACATTGTAGGCAAATCCCTGTGAATTAATTACTTCTAAGACCTCTTGTTTTCCGTTAACAGTGGTTTAAATAATTATAATAATTACTTGTAAAAATATCTATAATCGGGATTCCAAAGAACTTACTTACCGCAATTCATAGAAATGATCAGTATGTTTTCTTTCTATGTTGACATTTAATTTTGTTCAAATAATTAATAAATTTTCTATCATTTAATTGTGTGCTTCATCAAATACTGATTCCGACTACCTTGAAGTCATTCATTTTTCCATTGGCTATTGACAAAAAAAGAGACGCTTGACCATCCAATGAAAACAAATACACAGAGTTGGATTGACAGGTTCAGCCAGGTGCAGGTCTCACCCGATGTCCGAGGTTATGTGTTTATGTGTGCCGCTTGTACAAAGCCGAATGGTCTTAGTAAGAG
The DNA here is from genome assembly GCF_025612915.1 of Magallana angulata. Lineage (NCBI taxonomy): Eukaryota > Metazoa > Mollusca > Bivalvia > Ostreida > Ostreidae > Magallana > Magallana angulata. The sequence goes on along the minus strand of NC_069119.1, from coordinate 25,728,413 downwards.
TTATCGATGTAAAAAAAAAAAAAATACATGCTTATCAAAACATGCTCGTGTAAGTTAAAGTTGATTAAGGCTTGTTCCAACAGAAATCATGTTTTGCTAATTGTATTTAATATTTTTTATGTATAGCGAATTTTAATATTATACAGTCATTTTACCGGTAACGAATCAGTATGCGGTCTCTTCGTGCATGCAACTATTATTATCGGAATCCCAAATAATTATTTTTTTATGTTTAAATCGCGTTTCTTTGTCCTTCTAAACTGTAGTATCAAACTTCCAAAAATATAAAGGAAGTAATTTCAACACCCCCTCCATTTTCCTAGTTTCGAATTCGTTTCCCAGTATCGAATTAAGCGCCCTTTATCACTTCTGACCGAATATTTTGAGGCGAATTAATTTCAAAAATATACTAGAGGTACATTTTAATAGAGAATAAATGAAGAAGGAAAAACAATAATGGGAATATGTCCTTTAAACAAATAATATGATCGTTATTTTTATCATACCGTTTTCCCGTCAAATTAAATCTGGACTTGAACAGTTTTCATTTGCGTTACTTTATAATATTGAATTATCATAAAAACACTTTATAATAGTAATTGATGATAAGTAGATGCCATTTCCCTTTGTTTTTCCCGTATATCTATCAATATATGAAGCCAAATAATACTTCTGTCGCAATGAACCGAAACTAGGAAAACTACACGTGGTTCTATTTGAAGTCGTAATTTCATTCAAAGCTCCATTATTATTTGATATGATGCATTATCTTTTTAAATGAATTATATTTACTTATTATCCACTAAATAGGGATCAATAACAAACTTATTTTCATAGTAAGGCTTAATTGTTTTCACATTTTCGTTTTTTCTGCTTTGAACTTCCGGCAGCTCATATCTGGGTCACATTTTTAATTTGTAAACAATTCGGTAAATAATCGTGCAAATGGCAAACAACTTCACGCACTGATAGAATATTTATTTCTGTTTTATAATTACCTAGCTATGATTTTTTAAAACCTCAACTTCGTCTTCCACTAGTAATTTTTCTAAAAATTATTCGATTCTGGCAAATATTCGTTGTAAAAAGATAAGTATATAATTTCCTCTAGATTTTATTTCATGAAAATACCTACAAAAGAGTTTTGCCAATTACAAACAGTTTAAGGTACATGTAATGTAAAACACGGGCGCCATTATGAAACAAATTGTCAGAGAGTTCCGAAAAAAATCTGATTAACGTTTCACATGGTTCTCGCACGCTTTGCTCGAAGCGATTCACACGCTTTGTCCGAAACTCTGCACGCTTTGTCCGAAACGCTAAACGGTTTACACGAAACGCTTCACGATTCACACGAAACCTAAACGGTTAACGCGAAACGTTTCTTGCACGTAAGTCGCACGCTTTTTTGGTGTAGTAGTAAGTTTCAGGGTCTGTAAATTTTGTCAGCACGCAACAATTCTAAATTGTTCACTGTTTTCAAAAATTTAGAAATATTTAGATAAAGAAGTTATCTTAGAGAAAATGTTACGTGTTTTGTAAACGGGTTCGGTTTTTAAAAAAAAACCACAATTCCTGACATGACCCATGAGTACATACTGTTTACAACAATGCTTGCTACCCTCTGAAAATTTAATTCGCCAATAAATATCTCATTTTTTAATTATGTTTGTTACGATTACATAAACTGTGTGCGACAAATAGTTTTCCTAAAACATTTTCTTATTTTCTTTTTCAATACACGTTGTATTTGCTGGCTTTCAATCACAACACGTTTTTATAACAAAAACAGAACTGAAAGTTTAGTAATTATAATCGTTTGACACCACATCACATATATTTTTAACTCGCAGCAACAACGGAAGACCTACTCGTGGCTTTGCCACGAGCTCTGCTCTAGTTTAATGTTCTTTTTTTTTTTTTTTTTTTTTTTTTTTTTTTTTTTTTTTTTTTTTACATCTGCATTAAAAGTTTTATTCTCTTTGCACGCTTGCACCGTCTTACATATTTACGTACGGATGATCCCCTTTCTTTCGGAAAATCCATTTAATTTTCGTAATCTTTTTTTTTTCGCGTGAATATATCATAAACTGCAATCAGTGGCGGATTCGAGGGAGGAGGGCGCACCCGGTGCCCCCCTAAAATTGTCAAAATAAAGTATAATCATACTCCTTATGGCAAAGAAAATGTACAAATTGCGAGTCTTAACTCTCAACTTTTTGGAAACTCATGGGATTTACAACATTGCACTTCACCGGTTTTGCCGTCATGCTGGCTTAAATCTCGCAAAATAAATTCATGTCTTGCGTATTTGAAAGTGATTTACAGTGGACATATGTTAGAAACTTGTTTTTATTGAAACTACCTTCTCAAAGAAAATCCATCGTGGCTTGGGAATTCGAATTTCTGAGATTCGTAATTAAACGCGAGGAATTAATTTCCGCGTAAAATCGCGATAAGCAACACTCGCCGATTTTAAATTTTGAACAATAGGAAATTATAACAAAAATTGGTGATCGCGATTTTATATAAAAAAAAAAAAAAAAAAAAAAAAAAACAACGGATCGCGTTAAGTACTCGAGTAAAATAAGGAATTTACAGTATGCGCCGTTTAACTCTCAATAAATTGATTTCGATGTCTCTTATAAAAAAAAAGTGGTTTACGGTACATGTATGTTCGAAAACATGTTATAATCTTTGAATTACAAAACAATATACATGTTATACGTGTAAACCTTCACAAAGAAAGTCCATTGATTCCGTGCAGTCATAGGGCTCGAACTTCAACTCCGATCCCCAGTCTAGTCTGATGCAAGTCTTGGTTTGATCATCAACCGAAGTACTGGCATCTTTCCAGGGATATGTTCCGAAACTGGCGTACGTCAAGGGTGTCCCATCTGTCCATTTGTATATATGTGTTGGTGCCAATAAGTCGCGCTCCAGGCCAATCCAAACATTATCCCCACTTCTAGTAAAACACACAAGACAGTACAGAAATTGACTTTCATTGTGCATCGGGCATGTACAATAGGAGGTCCTAATATACATAGTTCTACTCAGACGGAAAATAATGTTACCACTCAGTAAGAGTTTATTACGGATAGAATATTATAATTAATTATAGTCTCTCTTTTTAAAGCAATATGAGCTGTATTTTTTAGAATTTTATTTTGTTGCAAAAACCTGCTAGAATGATAGGTGTGCAGGTCAATTAAACTCTTATGATAAAAAAAGGTTTGAAAGAATCATTTCATTACTTTCGTCAGATGAAAGATTTCTCTTCTAAGAAATAAATAGCAGATCAATTTTTGTACAGGACAACAATAATTCAATTTTGCTTCATTTAAGGCTTCTTTACGGCTTTTCAAATAAAAATATGGCTAACAGAACTTTAAAAACAATGATATTTTTTGTCGTTTTATTACAAAATAACATTTTTCGTTAAAAAAATTTCAGCATGAAAATTATTGCAGCTCATATTGTTTTAATCTTTAAATGTAGATTTCGGTGATGCCTTTTAACGTAAATTTGCGTTTATTTTTTTCATGATATTCCTTATATTTACCCAGCAGAGCTGCCTTAAAAATTCTTAATGTAATAACTTTTGCCATTCACTATTCTTTAGTTCTAAAAAAAAAAATCCAACTATTTTAGATCCACAATTTGACTTTTTTCTATCTATATACGCTGCTCTTTGACTGAAGGTAGTTATAATATAAAAAAGGCTATGATCATTCGGTCCATTTTGTCGTGCAAAGTTGACTAAGTAAAACCTTGAAACTGTTTTAATTTTAAACGCGTGCCTTCTTTCCGGTTTTTTTTTTTAATTTTTTATTTATTTTTTTTGTAAAATATCATCAGTTTGCTTTTGTTTTTGCCAAAATGCACCTACTTACTCTTGATATTCCGCTTGATAATTCTCTAAAAAAGTCTTCGCTTCCTCATACTCTGCCAGGGTTTCTAGAACAGCCAATCGTAGGCCAATAGACTGGCAGTAGGATTCGGCAGCCGCCGGGGTGACTCCAGCATTTAATCCGTAGTAAAATCCAGAGACTGCCAATATGAATACATAAATAATTTTATATATTATACATACAATGTGTATGTTTGTGTCTATGCAAGCTGTGCGTGTGTTTGCATCTTTGTCTGTTTGCGTTTCGTTTTGTTTGCACTTTTGCCGATGTAAGTGCTTTCATTTTTTTTAATTTTTTATTTTTTTTTGCTTTTTGATTGTTTGTTTTAATGTTTGCCAGCATTTCCTGCTGGCGTGTTTGTTGATCTCTCTGATTGTTCTTCTATATAAATCATTGTAGATGTGAGTGCTTTCATTATGGGTTATTCAGTTTGTTTGTTTCTATTAGCCTTTTGTCGGTTTGCCTTCTCTACCTGCGTTCATGTGTGCGTTTTGGCGTATTTTTCATGTTTTCTTTGGGGTATTTTATCTCTATTTTTACCTGCTTGCATGTTTAATGTTTTAAATGTGGATAAAAGTTTAAAAAATTATAATCAAGATACTTTCACCGGTGTAAAAACATTTAATTTTACAAGTTTCGACAAAAAATAAAATTTTTAAATTTTTTTAGAGAGGTAAAAATCATACAAGCCCATGAGGAACTCAAGACTTACAGATTCGCAGTTAATGTTCTAAATCACTGTTCTTTTTAAACAATTTGGAGAAAGAAAAATATTTATAAAAGTAAACATGAATTTAATGTTTATTTTGATAGAAATTAAGTACGTCACAATATTCCGGTGTCCCGTACCAACTTTAAGTTTGTTGTTATTTATCAAAACGAAAGTATATGCTCTATTCGAACTCGTGTATATATATTTTCACTGAAGCTATACATTTTGCTAAAGAGACAGACACTCAAACATGACGAAATAAACAATTTCACAATTGGCTAGCTGAAGTCGCCACGTAACCTACTGTAATACAAAGTAAAAGTCACGGGATTTTTAGGACCCTTAAACGGCAAATTATTTTTTATTAATCCTGAATTTAAGGAAATAAAAAATGGTTATCATTTATTCATCATGCAAGAGATAAGATTATTAATGCAATTTAGAGAAAGTATTTTAAATTATTAATGTAGAAACTGCATGATAGAACTTTAACATTATAAGTATTGCAAAATAATATGAAATTAAATAACTCCTATTTATTTTCATCTTTAAAGAGTTTATAAGTACATGTATATCGTCATATTATGAACTTCAACCATTATCATTACATGTTTTAATTTATGTTTCGTTGCTATTAAATACAGTTTTTTTAATCAAGATTTTTTTCGCTGAATATCGAATCTTTAAACATATTACAAGGGTTGTAGAGGAGTGGAGTAGATCGTAGAGGAGCGGAAAAGATCGTAGAGGATCGGAAAAGATCGTAAACCCTTGGCTAGCGAATGTTGGCTGGCTACATGTTATCAAGTAAAATTTAAAAAAAAGAAGAAAATACAATATGAAAAAATTACGTAATGCAACTTTTTTTCAATTTAAAACAAATCAACACTTCGTGTTTCGTTACTCTTTAATATTTTTTTTTTCTAAATTACGACAAATCAAAATTATATTTTTCAATGTACAGAACATTTTAAATAAAATGAAATACAATATGACAAAAAAGACGTTATGCGATTTTTTTTTTAATTTTGAAACAACTCACCACCTCGGGTTGCCAACAGGCCAAACACAAATAGGTATAGTTGGAATTCCCACATGGTTATTCCTTGTTTTCAGTCCGCGAGATTCTACACAAATTATTCTTTCCAAACCCCTGCGTTTGAATCCCGAAGAAAAAGGAACTATACGCAATTAAATGAGAAATGACAAATTCACATTGAGTTTTCATCTAATATTCATTATTTTTTTTTCAAATTGATTTTCTCTTCTTTCATTGATGTTTAAAGGACAATTCAAAGCTATTTGAAAGTAACTAATTTATAGCAATAGAGACCTTTATTTTCCTACCTTTTACATAATTGTCAAAGTTAGGCTGAACAATATATTTTTTTTTCTTTTGTAAATTTGTTAACTGTCAGAATTTGTTCAACAATATGAGCCAGATAGACACCTCTTGTACTATTGCTTACTTTGATGTCATGAGGCGACCGGGTTGGATTTTCTTTACAAATAAAACTGAAATCAAAATAAATCGATTTAGCTTATTTCAAGCCCAGCTGGTCGTTTTTCACGCCTTTAAATTGACTTCAAAGACGATGATATCTTCGGAAATGCATTTATTGAATGAATGGTACCACTGTGCGTGAAATTGTTGGGTCAGAAAACGTTCATTTCTTTTGTTCACAAAGCAAAATAAGTGTTTGTCCGTTCATTCGAGGGGGTATTGTAATTAACTAGAATTGTTAAATTTTTGAAAATTATAACAACCATATGAGGTGCATTTCTGAAGCAGAAGAAAAAAAACCAAATTAAAATATGTAGACTTGCACAATTTTCTTCCATTAATAACCTACTGTGATTTAATTTAAATTTGTGAGCATCAATTTTCCCGAGTTTAGTGGAGCCAGACTCAAGGTTACAAAAATTCTAGCTGCAGGTCTGTAGCTCCCGTGGGCCACATCGCTCACCTGAACAACTGTTACCGTTTCTTACAGTAACATTCTATTTCGAAGCATATGCTATTTCTATTTTAAACTTTGAACCCTTTATGGGGCCCAAGTATTGTTCCGTGGTTCTTAGTTTGCAATTTAGAATCTACACTGTCTTAGGATGTTTGCTTAGTAATCTCACAAATTGTAGATTTGTAGTTCCCGAAAAGAAAATTTTAAACAATTTCTATAATTTATACTTCTATGTTAAACTTTGAACCCTTTTGGGGCCCCAGTATTAGTCCGGTGGTCACGCCTTCATTGATTATATTATTTAAGGATCCTGAAGAAGATTGTGAAAGACACACACCCTATACTCACTGTTTCGCAATTATCTCCCTTTTAAAAAGGATTACACCCTTTATTTATTATTTAGAATATCATTCATATAAGGATGCTTTGTACCAAGTTTAGTTAAATTTGGCCCACTGGTTTTAGAGAAAAGTTCAGGTGAGCTAAAAATCAGATGGACGACCTCGATTATCAGAATTTTTTCCGACTGGGAGCTACTAACCTGCAGCTACAAAAATTCGTGGCCATTAAATTAATCCCATCAACACAAGTTGTTATCATAAATTGCATATCAATGAATATTAATTACGTAGATCACCTAAAAAAGCAAAATAAGCGAATACTGATGAATCCACAGCATCATATAAACCTGTCAGGAATACATGTATAAATTAACAAAAATGTTCCGAGATGCAATATTAAAACGTAAATTGCCCCAATCCAGGTTATACGAGTATAACTTGGGTAGATATTGAGTTCATTTCTTAAGTATATCGGAGACATTCAGTATATATGTCACTGGTACTAGAATACATTTTATTGGTAAAAGTTCACTATAACACATGAAACCAAGGACACATATATATAATAACTATATAATATTAGGGTTAGGTGTTGACCCTAACACTAACGTTATATATGTCTCTAAATAAATGAAACATAAAGTACTGGTCTATTAGTAACTAAAGTTCAGGCACCGTGATTGAAAAATCAATGAGATATGGCAACAAAATTTACACTTAGAAATTCCTTAAAAATAAAAAAAAAAAACCCCATTCATACTGAAAAACAGGAAAGCAATGCTAAAGAATATTTTGCAAACATTTTATTGATTCGATAAGAAATCCACTGAGTCCTTTTATTTGTAGGCGTTAGCCTTGTGTTTGGGAAGGAAGGAAAATCCATCAGGAACTGGCCCAAGTAACATCTCACTGTGAAAAAAGAAAGCAGGATTTAAATATATATCATTCTATCAATTTATCACCATTGAGGTCGTACTTTCAGTTACTTAGCATTTTAAGAGCAAGCTGAGGTGAGCTGCTTGATTTGAGTGGATCAATGTATTAAAGACATATCAATTTATCATCATGAAAATCAAGGAAGGTTTAATTCTTACATATCATGTTTATCATAAATGTGGACATTTCTTTAGACTCTTTCTCCAAGAAGAAGAATATTATCTTTAATAATCAGTCAAATTTTTCTGTTTTATTTAAAAGTTGAAAACTAGAGAATGCCTGGGAATTTGAGTTTATTAGGAGACAAAGGTTGGGACTTTCACCTCAGTTGGACAATCAAGTCATTTGGGCATACCCATTTAAATTTTACAGATGCTGCTTCTAGAAATGCCAACTGAAGTTAAACATTTTAATTATTATGCCTTAAAAATTAAGGAGGCCAATCTATTTTATATTACTAAAGTTTGTGAAGAAAAACCTTACAGGTTTCAGTATAGAAACTTGCATACTAGAAAGTTCTTTTCATGGAGGTAAGAATAGTCTAGAATGTCATTTTCTACCCCCCCCCCACCCCCTTAAGCAAACAAAAAAGACACTGTGTTCTAAAATAAATGAAATTCAGTCATACTTATATTAAGTTTGGATACTGAACAAGGACACACACAACAAGACGCTATGTTCTAAAACGAACTTGAAATTCAGCCTCACGGTCTGACTCTCATCTGAGTTAAGACACACAAAATCAGACACTGGTTACTAAAATATTCAGCCTCACCTGATTTTAACCCAGTCCCCACAGTTTGGACTAGACATGAGGGTTTCTAGGTCATTACGACCTATATAGTACGGAGGACGCTCGTTGATTTTCTGGGGCAGCTGCTCCAACAGTCCTACAGGTATGTACCTAATATGCAGAACAACAGTACTGTATTACAATTACAGCATACTAACCAAATGTCACATTTTTTTATGATATACATGTATATCTAAGCTATCTTCAATGTTTGACTGTTTTCTCTCAAAGAGAATATGGAAAGTATTTGTTATGTTTACAATTGAATGCAAAATCTAATTTGACAGAAATTTGCAACTTTACATCGTTTTCTGCAAGTTTTCATTTAAATTTATTATATTGATACTTCGCTAGCCAATATTTAAGATGCACAAGAAAAAACATACTCAATTTCTACTTTTATCACACAAAGTGGGACAGAGTGAAATAATTACAGGTGTTTTGAACTACAATCAGGCAGGAGGGTGAAAAGGGCAGAAAATACCGTAAATGGGGCAAATATTTTCCTGTATACAGTTAATACTGTCCCACCCCTAAAAACAAATGATCAATAGGCAGAAATACATGTACCGGGTACCCACAAAAATATACAACATAACTAGAACCCCCCCCCCCCCTTCAAAAAAATAAAAACAGGCCCCCTTGTGCCTGACCTGTGGAGGAAGGACTGCCACTCCAGTAGGAACCGTCGTGTTGTCTCCACCCCCTGGGTGTCACTCCCCCAGTGCTCCAGTCCGTTGTTGACAAATCGCTTCATCATGTCGAACCTCTCCGACGAGGAGATGTCCCAGTGTCTCTTCTCCTTCAGCTCCGTGAAGATCCAAGGCTTGATTAGGGCACCTCTTTAAAAAGATAGATATTCATTATTCAAATTTATGGTAATCTAAATTTGTTTTTACAGGTATTAAAAACATGCCTATCAAGCTTGTTTCCCTTATTCCCCTAAATCTCAAGAACTCATTGAACTCACTATATTTACATTCAGTGTGTATTTCCCCCTATGCATTGGAAATCTGCGACATGTTTCTGTTAATACACTTTGATAATTCATGCACCATGTGCACAAATATAAACATCTCCACATGTTTTGAGTAAATTTATTTTTGTACGATCAAATGAAACGTTCAATCTTACATAACCAATTTAATATGTACTTTTGAAAAATAATCATTAATTTAAAATTATATCTTCTTCTTATTAAGTAATAGGATTCTTCTTTACAAAGTTTGCGGAACTATATTTTCAGTCACGGAAGCGCACTAAATAATAGCTTTACAGCGACAATACACATATATTTCATAAAGATAGACATCATTATGAAGATAAATATAAGCATTGAATGCTTATTTTTGGATGTTGTGAGTCCTGTAACACAACAAGCGGTGCAGATAAATTATCATACTGGGCATTAGCAATTCGTCTGCACCGCTTGGAGTGTTACAGGACCAACGACATCCAAATAAGGCATTCAATGCTGAAATAAAAACAATTAAATAAATATCTTATCAAAATCTTAATTTCATTCATGAATGTAATTCATTTCTAATTATCAGGCCTCATTTATTTCCTCTTTTACCTGAATTCAAAAGAACAGAAAATCTCATTATCAAGAACTAATTCCTATTAGAATTGTAAATAAATGAACAAATGTATGTAGCCCCCCCCCCCCCCCTCCTTCCAGAACAAATGGTAGAGCTTACCTGGCCACCATACATCCTGTCACCTTTGTATTTTTCAGGTGTCTGTCCAGGTCTTCATAAGACAAAATGTCTCCATTACCTGAGGGGAGAATAAAATCTCTATTAATAAAGGTTATATACCTTTATACAACCAAAGTTTTACAATTTGGCTTTCTCAAAATACAAAATGGAGTTTTGAAAAAGTGGAAAAATATCCTTGATGTAGAATGACCACTGTGGAAAAATTTTACGGTAAGAAGACAGCATGATGAATTGAGTGAAAGTCTTACCAAACACTGGCATGGGTTTGCCTGCCTCGGCGCACTGGTTGATGTAATCCCAGTCAGCTAGACGCGTGTACCGCTGCTCACGTGAGCGACCATGCAACTGCAGAAAAAAAATTTCAACACACTTGGCCACTATTTCAATTGAATATGTATTAAATCTTCCCTAACCTGGCACTTGAGCAACAAAAACTACCGAGATGAATTGGAAATACACAATTCCCCTCTCTCCCAAATAAATGTTAAAATACAATGTATCAAAATATAAAATTTGACGTTGAATCTCAGTGAATGACCATTATTCAATTAAATGAAGTAGTACATGACCTTGGTTATAATGAATGACTTTTGGCTTAACCAGCAATAAAACTTCAATGCTGATTACAAGATATCAACATATGATCAACAAATGCAACATCTGCAACACTTGAAATTTAGTTTAAACTTCGTAATACACATGTATCACATGAAAGTTATGATAAAAGCTAAAAGCAAAAGGCATAAAACCTAAAAGGTAGACAAAAAAACAGAATGCTACAGAAAATATTTTTAACATAATGTTACGAGGGAATACAGCATGCTAGATTTTCCCAAAATTTAAGTTTAAACCTAGATCATAAAAATACTGTATGATACTCACGGTTACCATGGAAACTCCCCAGTCTCTGAGTTTAGGAATGACAGTATGAGCAATATTCTTGTTGTCGAAAATTCCCGTCCTCATTTTGACTGTGAGCGGAACATCTAGTACAGAGTTCATCCCCCTGATGATCTGTTCAAACTTGTTAAGCCGACCAATTAAAGCACAACCCTCACCCTGAAAGAAAGCGTTTTCAAAAACTGAAATTTTGAAAATGTCCATATTAATCCTTGAAAAAAAAAACAAAAATGCCCCCAACATTCAAATATCTTGCTAAAAATTTCTAGCCCTTGTTATAATGGAAGAAATTTTGAAAAATTTGTTTCACTATAATTTTATTCAACATTTTTCAAAGAAACGTTTTGCCATCTTCTAATGTTCATGGATACTGAAATACCAGGTGCCATTTTAATACATGACTCTACTATAGCAGCATTGAGTTCCAGCTACATTTTATCACTGATCAATACAAAAATATCAAACTATCATCTAGCTGTCTACAAAATATAATTATACAGACATATGAAATCCAACTTCTGAGTTTAAACACAAAACACTAATTTAAATTAAGTTGGCCTACAGTAAAATATGATTATGGCAAGTGACGAGCAATTTTGATTTTTTAAAATTAATGAAATTCATTGGATCCAATAGGTTTTAATAAATTGTTCATATCTACTGGGGAATAAAAACTGACTTCCCTGTAAGCATGTTTTAAAATAGTATACAAGCTCAAAAATTTTTCTCACCTTTTTATATACCAGATCAATTGGGCACCCACAATTCAGATCCAAGAAATCTAGTTCCACATTTTCGTTAATCAGCTGTGAACACCTCGTTAGTGTGTCTGCCCAACCTCCGCAAATCTGAAAAATTAATTAACTAATTAACTTCTATCACAATAAATGTTGCTTGTGTTTTTGTAAGATTTAAAAAATATAATATTACAGATCTTACGAAAGAGTGGAAAAGTTAATTGGAAAAGGGCACGAATCATGCAAAAACATTTAAATACACAGAAAAGTTCAATGAGTTTCCCAATGACAGCAAGCATATGGAAACTGGTTGTGTGTTCTGAGGAAAAATAAATATTATAGCATTGTAAAAAGTTCACTGGTAAATAAACTACATGGAAGTTGGTCACATGATCAAATCCAATGAAGCCCGAAAAGAGCTTATTAGATGATTTGATAATGTCCAAACCAAGTTTACACAGAATTGAACTCTTTTGCTCTCCAGTGGCTTCATTTAAGGAAAGATATTAGCAAATGTTAATCTATAGGTACAGAAACAGGTAATTTACTTACCTGGACTCCAAACAAGTCCTCGCTCTCGTGCCTCTTCAATAGGGCCCACTCTGAGGCCTGACCCTGGAGGAGGTTCATGGACATGGCCATCTCGCTGCAAGTGATGTCTGCTCCATACGTCTTACAGATCCGTCGGAAAGGCAGGTTACCCACTGTGGTGAGTGGAGCCAGATAGTTTTTTGAGCTGAAATCAATCTGGAAAAAAAATAACCAAAAATGGAAACTATTATTATTAATAAAAGTTCACTCAAATTGACACAAACTTTTGTCAAAGTGAAATGACACTTAGGTCAGATGACAAAATTCATATCCATTTTTAATAACAATTCAAATTTTACTAAACACTTATATTTTTTAAAAAAGTATCAAATTGTGTCTAGATATCCAATATCACTAAAGACACTGAAAAAAACCCAACAACATTTATCCAACAACTAAAATTACCAATTGAAAAATATTCATTATTCATTCTTTCAATCTTTATACATAATTAACAACACACTGCATGTGACCCAAATAATAAGTACAGAGGTACTGATCACAAAAATATGTTGCAAAGAACCATATTCACACCTGCTGATTTCCAGGGGAAAAAACTGGCCAACAAATGTTGGTTTTTAGTAAACATGAAGAAGAAATCAGATTTTTGAGATGTTGGAAGACAAATATACATAAATTTAAATGTGTTTATATAAGCAGCTGTATTTGGTTTGCTTTTTTTAAAATCAACCTTTCTGGTTTCCTGGGGTCTTAGTTTGATCTCTCCCTCTGATTCATCAGTGCTTTCTGTAAAACAATCCCAAATATAGATGTAAAAACATATGACCATTGGCTGCATAGCTCTGCTTGAAAAAAAAAAGTTATCATATGGTTCAAGTGTCAGGTATGCAAAACATCTGCAACTGTCAAACCATTACCATCAACAACAAACATCATCATTATGATTACTCCAACAAATAATACACAATTTATCTACCAGTACAAGTACATACATGTACATGTACAATGTACCAGTATGAATCTTTATGTGCTGAATTCATTTATTGGCATACGTTGAAACCATGAAGCTATACATGGCACAATTTTTGGTATAAAAAATCATACGCACATGTTGAATTAGACAGATTTCACTGTACATATTTTAACTTATCACATTGAAAAAAATGATAGATCTGATTTTTTACCCATTGCAGCATCTTTGCTAGGCAGATCCTGAGTAACATCCATTTTTTCCTCAGATTCAGCGCCTGACTTGGTGGCGGTCTCCTTGTTTTCTTGTTTAGTCACACATTTCTTGGAGAAGGTGTCCAGCTTTTCCTGGGCCATCTTCTGAACTTGTTTCACGACCTCGTTGGCCTTATCAAAGTTGTACCTCTTCTTCCACAGCATGACTTGCAGGTCTTTTGACAGAACATTCAGAACTTGCTTCACCTTCCAGAACAATCATAACATTAACTGCAATAATGTAGCCCTCTCCCAATTTTTTTCCTTCTACAAAACGTCAGATTAAAAAAAAAATTGGAGAGGGCTTTTTTATTGTACGTATCATTATGAAATCAATGTATAATGATAGAACCATGCAGAAGTCATTTGTTAAGAATTTGAGAGACTATTTAAATTATTTGGAGGAAAAGTTGATTACAATGTATTGATGCAATTTATTTGTTACACCTTTCAAAAATGAACTTTCCAACTCTATCACAACATTAAAATCATTAAATATCATCTACTCCTTTCAGCTGTATTCCAAGTCAGAAGTCTCTCAAGCAAACTATTCTCTATATATCAGCAGATTCTGATATTTAAACTACAAACTGACAACAAACTAGTGCAAACTGTAATGCCACCAAGGGAGAAGTTTGAAAGGAGATGGGGCATAATATAAAGCACCTGTAATGCTTCTTGCAGCTTACCTTAGATTTTTTCTCATAGAGTTCTTGATTGACAATATTTTTGAAGTCCTCAGATATATGTTTGCTGCCATATCGACAGGCCAGTCCATAAGGACATTTCCCATAGGTCTCAAACATGAAACAGTGCAATCCAATGTCTTTGGGTTTGCTCTCCATGAATCCTTTGATATCGTGGGAGAATTTGCATTTCTCGCCAAAACTGCACTCTTTTTCTTGGAATATGGTGGGACATAGCTTGTCTTTGGATTTGATGTGGGTCACTGGTCGCTGTTTGTTGCGACCTTTGACCTTCATCTTCTTTTTACCCTTTCCGTTATCTTGGTCGCCATCCAGCTGACCTGAAATAACCATCAATGGATCAAATTCATGAAAGCTTCAGACAGTTGTTAAAAGGAGTTTGAAAATACAGGTAGGTGGAAAGGTAGAATTACACATTAAGATGAACCTACGTTTTTGGCCCTTTTCCAATTCGTCTTTAGTTTTCTGAGATATATAGGCTGTATCCAATTCTGGTTTGTAGTCAACACGAACAAATCTAAAATCAATAAAAAGGCCCAAGTGGTAAGTGTGCCTTTAACAATTTACTGCATTTACAGAAATTTAATTTACAACAGCAAGCATATCTCAAAGCAATTTGGCAATGAAAAAATTGCTTTTAAAATTGATGTCTTTCTTTCAATAAAAAAATGAATTCCTTCCAGCCAAACTGCTTTAAGTTTGAAATTTTTTCATTTTTCAAAAGCAAAATACCAATTCTTTGAATAACA
This sequence comes from Magallana angulata, assembly GCF_025612915.1. NCBI lineage: Eukaryota > Metazoa > Mollusca > Bivalvia > Ostreida > Ostreidae > Magallana > Magallana angulata. The sequence continues at coordinate 25,713,166 of NC_069119.1, read as the reverse complement.
TAAATAATGAATATAGTTCTATAGGATATACTTTTTACATTATCGTTCTCAGTTTCAATGTAATTAATAAAACAGTCCTTATAATTCCTAAGTATATTAGGGAAGAGCACATATTTTTCAATTGCTTACTCAGATTTTATGCGGGCAAAGCCTGGCTTTTCCTCCCTCCCTGATTTCTGAGGTTGTTTATCATTTGCCCCTGCCTTCACGGCATCTTTTGAGTCAGCTTTATCTTCATTTTTACTGGTTAAAATAGTTGTCTCCTTTTGATGTTCTGCATTCTCTACGTCTTTTTCCTCCATTGTGGCCAGTTTCTGCTAATGGATTAACTTTTTCTTCCAACTTGAAATTCTTTGTAATACAGTATGTAGAGTGTAGTTGGTCAACTTGATTATGTGTACTGGTTTTCAAAATACTTGAAGATAATCAAATTGCTGGTTACCTTAAAAAATAAACAATGCATTTTTTTAAAACAAAATTCAGCTGTCCTAATACTTGAATACTTAAGTTTCCAAAAACACATTTAAAACTTATCGATATTTCATTTTTTAAAACATTACATAAAAGTGTTAAATGCCATTTTAATGAATTAAAATAATGTAAGAACTTCACTGTTCAAGGACAGGCTATAGGTATTGAGATGCTCTGATACCTGTAGCTAAAAATTGCAAAACCAATTGAAGCACAACTCTGCATAATACAGGTCCAGTAAAATCACTAGATTAAGCTACGTAGCTTGAATAACTTACATTCGTGTAGCTTTATTTACCTACCTGAAGTAGGTTTATTTAGCTAATCAATCATACTTTATTCCTAAAGGGCATTTGTATCTAAAGTAGCACTCAGGTGCAGTCACAGGCACCTGACTTTATAAATTTCTCTCATAATAAAAATAAATACCCTTTATCTAATAATAAGCAAGGTATAACTATTGCAGCCATCTTGGATTTATTTCAAATTGTCATATTAGGTGAAATATTTGCTTCAAACTCACCGAAAAAAATGTTTTGCAATGCTCTCTGTCTCACATTAGGTAATTCAGCATCTAAGCTTACAACCGATTCAACCAAAACAGTGCATTACACCTGCCATTAATAAAACTTCTCCCTCAATATGCATCTGTTTCCTTAGATATGCAACAAAAGGCCAAAGGGGGAGCAAAATATAGTGTACTGGACCTGTAACATTACCATTTTATCCATAAAACACCAAATTTAGTATTACAAGAAAAAAAAATTATAATTTGTTATGTGCCATAATGAAATAGCGAAGCGAGCTCTAAGAACCAGTGTGCGCGGGAAAAAGAACAAGCTAAACCTACAGTTCATCAAACAAAATTTTTTGTCTACGTCCCATAATGCTCTCTTATGTTTTCACCTGTGGTGCTATGCCAAAAATGGCCGACATATAACTCGTAATTTACGGTGTCTTAAGGTTTGAAGATACGTTTTGAGCACCGCATATGCTTTGGCCAGACTCAAGAGATTTGTTACATGCTTCCATGCATACCTTTGTATTGAGTTGAGATACTTAAACAAATACGAATAAAGTCATGGATGACGTCACAGTGCTCTCGCGCTATATTTCCCACGATAAATTTAGAGGTGGATCAAACATATGTAATGCGTGTACTAGCTATTTCAGTATAGACTGCGATACCTGCCTCATTGACATATGATTTGTTTTAAAAAAATTTTAATATAGAGATTATATAGAAATATATTAGCAAGAGCCATACTTTACTGTCATATCGATCCATTTCAAAGATAATTGTGCATGCACATACAGTAAGCATGTAAAGTTAAAACAATTATGTAGATTTGCACATAGTCAAACCATTAAATTTAAAAGTGGGAAATCTGCAAACAGGGAACGGGCACTCTCTCTCTCTCTCTTTCTCAGAGAGGGGTAGGGGTTGCGCTGTATGTATCATAACCATTAAAATAAGTACCTTTGGCATACTTATTGTAGAGCAATACTCTCTAAAAATTCTTTGACGTTCGTTGATACCTAAATAACACTAAATTGACAATGATGCAAGGTATGTGTAATTCTTGCTGCGCTCGCCAGAACGGTAGCACCGTAAAACATATTATTTCTAATCTCCTAAATATCCTCCCTAATGAAAAACAAGTTATGCTGCGTTCTGATTTAAGAAAATAATTGAACATATTTTAGATTTCTGGAATACTTACAACATGAACAAATGGCAAAAACAAATTCGTGTGATAAATGACTGGAAAGCTGTGTCGTTACGCGACCATGCGTACTTTTCTTACTCAGTTTTCATCTCTATTGCCTCACTAGTCTTTAAACTATCAATACACCATTGCAAAACAAGCGTGTCACCGTCTAAAAAGTTTGCCAAAACACATGCTGCAATCTCAAGCAATAACTTCCGGTATAAAGAGTTTTGATAAGTTGTACATTAATGGTGTTAATTACACCGCTCGTGAAACCATCAGAACCAAAACACTCAAAGAGTCCTAGAAACAGTTATAACTTGTAGATAAAACTATTTAATCGTGAAAACAATAATAACAAAGAGACAATTATTGGGTTTTCAAAAGCTTTTATTTCACAATGAAAAGTTTATTTTAAAAACTCCCTTTTCAAAAATCATACACTTTCAATTTAAAGGCTACTCTGCAGTAATTTGTGTACAGAATTTCAATTTGAATATTTTTTTAAAGAAAAAAATTACTTCTCCCTAAAAACCTTACCGAATTCCTTACAAGAATTTTCAGTGATTATAACAAACAGAAACATTTATGTATCTGTGGATAAACATACATGCATGTAGAGCCACAGGGAGCACACAAATTCATCTGAGTGAAATACATTTAAATTGTCCATCAATTCCCCCCACTTATATTACATAGAAACGATTGTTTGTTAACAGATAACCATCAAGAATTGGCAAACATGGTAAAAAAAAAAGTACAAGTTTTTCGAAAAACACATCGGGTATGTAGGGTTTACACCCATGGCCAGCACTTTTTTTTTCAAATGTTCTCTAGTACACGTAAAAACATTTTCATTTTTCAAAACTTTCATACAGTAGGTGAATAGGAATTGCATGGGTATAGAGAGATCTCAAATCAAATGCCCATCATATACAATTGTACCAACAGGATAAGTATGTGTATTAACTTTGATCAAGACGCATTGTAATACATGCATAGTTGTACTCATGGTTGTAGACATAAGTCACGTGAACTTGAACACGATTCATTGACCATCACTTGTATCAAAGTAAAAATTCCTTTGAAATGTATACACCTACCTACATGAACAAATACATGTGAAACGTTCAGAAAAAAAACAATAACACAATGATATCCTCAGAAGGTGACTTTTGTGTGAAATTTCTTGAAAGCTCGCGATATTCTCCATGAGTTTGGATCCTCGTATTTGTTGTACAAAGGCTCGATCTTCTGCTGTTTCTTTTGCTTGCTGAGTTTCGTGGGGTCGCTGAAGCGGAAAAATTTTGGGGCAAACTCGACCAGCCACTTTGGATCAATGGCTGTGACTTCTCTCATGTATTCCTTGGTCGTCAGAACGAGTTCATGGTAGATAACCCTGAAAAATATTAGGAAAGTTTTAAAATGAAGAAGAGTGGAAGTTTATTAATTGATGTTTTTTTGATGTACATCTGGATTTAAGAAATGAAAAAAATTTCGATTGAACTTAAAAAGATGTATGCATAACTGTCTATTAAATGCATGTAACACCTACATGTATCTTTACCATCTGGCATAAAAAAAATTGTTTTGATATGAATTTTAATATTTATTATAAAGCAAAAAACATGTATAACAGCTACTTCAATTAGACCAAATATAACAATGATCTGGTTTTATTGTGCAAAAGATGCAACATAGATCAGCAGATGAAGTTATTTCCCTCTTTCAAAAAATTTTGGCTCTAAAAGCTTCAGATGTTTTTGCTGTTGTCAAAACAGTGCTTTAAAATTTCTTTTAACTACAGCTACAATGTACATGTTATACATACCAGTCGGGCTGTCGGTTGAAGAGGGCGCTAGAGGGGTGGATGTAGACCACTTGACTGTCAACGAGTGTCCTATACCCTTCCTGGGGGTCCTTCTTGGCGGCGTTACGGAAAAACCCACTACAGATGGCCTTCTGAACTCTTGCAGTGTTCTTACCACAGCTGACGACATCCAACTTGTGCCTACAGGAAAAGAAAAAGACACACAGTCACAACATGGAGAAAACTTGAATCAAATGAGATTTCTGAACAGAAGATGTGGAAATGTTATTGTTGTAAGAAAAATAGTCTAATTATTAAATACAGTCTGACAAAACTATTTGGATTAACTGTTGTTGAAACAGGTGGTGTGGACATTCTATGCATTGCCAAGCATTTAATCTTTTTAAATCTAAGGGCAACCAATCATAATAGGAGTATCATTCAGAACAGCATTGAACATGTAATCTACAGCTTGCATAATCCAAAAATCTTTATAGAAAACATGGTTAAATTGTTGAAATGAGAAATTTAATGAAAGAACAAGATAATTTACACCAACACCTTTATGGGGGGGAGGGGGACAGAAAATGGGAATGAACATTTAGTGTATCCTTTAGAAAATCAATAAGGAAAACTGGGGACTTGGAATTTTTTTACCTGTCCATAATACCCAACATCTGTTTGCGAACATCTTGGGCCCTTTTAAGAGTTCGAATCTGCACAAAGTTTTCATAGCACCAGGGGCTGGAGAACTTGTTGTTCTTCCACGAGTTGTACACGGCCAGCAACGTGATGTGGTCGCCCTCCGATTGGTGGAACTTGGCCTTCTTCTGGTCCGCTAAGTCTTGCTTGTCCTGTCAACAAATCATTGACGGTTAACAGTGTAATTTTGTACATGTGGTCAAATTTGATGCCAAAATTTAAACATTACAACCTTAAAATTAATATAATTACAACATTTTCAGATCATATACATGTGATCAAAGGGAATATTTTTTAGGACTAACACAAACTGATTTTATCTACTAGAGGTTCAGAATAAAATTCAATGTGAAACTACACGTTAATCACCTACGGTATTAGTGTGGAATCATTTTTATTCGTTTGGGTCAAAGTTCGCGGGTAGCCAATTTTTCCTGGTTCATTGGGAAGTAATTTCACCAGTAGCAAGACTAGTTTTAGTTTGTAAACAAATACTAAACAAAATAATGTTGTTTAATATACGTTCCAGGGGATGCAAGTTCGTGTGCAAGGGTTTCCCTCGAAATCCACCAACATTGCTCCCCCACCAACAAAGATGATTCCTCAGTACCCTGTTTCAGTGTTAACTGATAAATTACAGCACAGTTGCCATTTAAGTCCGAGGTTTTTAACCAGGTGGTTTTACCTCAGGTAAGTTCAGGGTGGGGGTGGAGCCTAAATCCATTAAGGTGTGAAGCACGAGGGAAACACGCTCGCTTGTGTATACATGTCTATATACATGGGGGGGTAAAATGACACATAATTATATTGTACCTTGGGTCTGTAGAAGACATTTTGGACAGACAACATGGAGACAACAGTCAGGATCTCATCACTACAGGCAAGATGGACAGACATGATCAACATCTTGGACAACATGGGCTCCAACGGAAACTCAGCCATCTAAAACCAGAATAAATCAAGATGTTGCATAAATAACTCTATCATAATATCCACGAGTTCCTTTTAATCATGATTTCATTCATTGCTTCTGATAAATTTATAAATTAGGTATTGATATGTCTACGAAATTCATTAAAAATCTGTTTTCTTTTTAAATATCTTGAAGGTACAAATGTTCATGAGCTATACAATCATGTGCATATATTTTTCTTAGATTAAAAAAAAAAAAATCTTGATAATGCAAAGTTCTATCTGTAGAACATTAATATATTTTGCCATTTCAATACAAATACATCTATTAGGAATGAGAGTTATCCATCTTTACAGATGTTAATCCAACAAAATTTTGCTCAGACACCCACCCTCCTTCCAAGCCTAGTCAGAAGACCCTCATCATCTAGGGCACTGAGCGCGTGCAGCTGCTCCATGGCCGAGATCAGCGTCTGCATCGGTGGGGCGTCCATAAAGTCAAAGGACAACAAGTCATTGATCCCCATGGCCTTCAGTGAGAGCACAGTGCTGGCCAGATTCGTGCGCTGGATCTCCGGAACGTTTGTCGGCAGCATCTCGTCTCTGTAAGCACGCTCAGTGTAGAGACGGTAGCATTTTCCAGGGCCCGTTCTGCCTGCCCGCCCAGCTCTCTGTTTGGCCTGTGCCTGTGTTATGTAAAATGTATTCTTAAATTATGATATCTTAATAAAAAACATTGTATTAAGGAGAAAAAATTCTTCTCAATAAGTCTTGTCTACTGAAGCACAAAGTGCATGAAAAGTACATGTATTTTAAGAGATCAATAACATAAAGAAGATTCCTCAATATCAGGCCAAAAAAAATCTTCAGTTTGTCAAGAAAAAGTTTTTCTAAACGTAAAAAATTTTTATAACCCATTTCCCCCCCCCCCCCTTTTTTACATTTACAGAATATTACTGTACACGTATTTAGAACAAAGCCTCCGAATCATGCTGTACCTGAGATATGGGCGTGACAATCAGCTGATCCATAACCTTAATACAACACATTTTTTTTTGTTGCTTTTTTACATTTACAGAATATTACTGTACATGTATTTAGAACAAAGCCTCCGAATCACACTGTACCTGCGATATGGGCGTGACAATCAGCTGATCCATGCCTGTCTTGGAGTTGTACACCTTCTGCTTGACAAATCCTGGATCCACCACATAATAAATTCCATCTATAGTCAGCGAGGTCTCTGCAATGTTTGTGGCTATCACAACCTAAAAATTGAATATTATATGCACATTCACTTGATAAAGTATTCAAACATAACATTTGAAGAGTTAAATGCTGTAACAAAGTATTAAATGTAAAATTTACATGTATCTGTTCTTTATGTGCATGGGAGATTTATTGTTCCTCTTTGATTAATTTCTTACCTTTCTGAATCTAAGAGGAGTAAATCACAACAGACAATTATTATTCTCTCTCTCTCTCTCTCTCTCTCTCTGTTTTTTTTTTTGGTGGAAGGGGGTCAATTAAAACAATTTCTTTCCATTTCTAGATCCAATGGAAGAGAATCACAATAAATGATTATTTTTCTCAGGGAAGGGGTTGCACATTGATACTTTTATATGTAATTCTTTACCACAATGCAAGTGAATTGCTGTTAGCAATTTTTAACTGAGAGGAGGGGGGAAGAGGGTCACTTATAACTAATCAATTACCTTTCTTGACCCAGGGGGTGTTGGCTCAAAGATCCTGGTCTGCATCTCGCTGGGCAGGGCACTGTAGACAGGTAGGATGATCAGCTCGGGGACCTCGGGCCCCAGGGCCTTCATTCTCTCATACAGGGTCTCACAGGCCGTGTCAATCTCCTCTTGACCGGTCAGGAATAGCAGAATGTCACCTACAAGGATACAAAAAGGAGAATTGATATAAAGGGATATAGATCATACAGTATAATAATATTATAGATATATAGGGGGTACAGAAAGGGATATTGATAAATACAGTCACTGTGTTAGAAACTCAGAGACACAATATAGACAACACATCTTCTGTAGAAGTCAATGTTACATTTTACAAATATCAACCTTCCCCTCCATAAAAATTCCCCATTCTCAAAATTTACAGTATAAGCTGTCATTTATTCCACACTCCTCCAAATGAATCAGAGAATTTTTTCATTGAAGTTAATGTGTTTACATTTAGGTAACACACTCATTGTCTCCATCAGGTGTTTACATAATTATGTTTACATTTACATGTTCCATTTACGTTACATACATGTACTTGGTGGCTCCATCTACGTTTACATTTACGTTACGTACCTGGTGGCTCCATCAGATGGATCTGCATGACGGTGATCAGCGAGGCATCCAGGTAGTCAGTCTCCGCCTCCTTGGTGTACAGAACCTCGACGGGGTAGGTACGGCCAGGAATCGTAAAGATCGGCTACAATAAGAGAATTAAATGAGTGTATAAATCGGCTACAACACAATACACAGACTACAGTAAGATAATAGGGATCATAAAGATCATCTATAAAAAATAATTAATTATAGCTCATTTTTAGCCTTTTTCCAGTTCAAATTTCATTTTGAGTGTGCAAACTTACCGCCTCAAAGAAATACTGTGAGAATTTGACGGCATCCAAAGTAGCTGATGTAACTATGAGTTTTAATTCCTTTCGCTTCAGAACAGCCTGTTAAATCAGAAATAAAACATAGGTAATCATAGATTACTAAGCTCACCGAGACGGAGCATCACCCTTATGAGACATCACCTTCATAAGACCACCTTTATCGTTTTATATGAAAATCATACTTTATGATCTTGGATATTCATGGATTCTGTTTTGACAAAATATCGTATATCATCTGATAATTTTTTTTTATGATAATCATATGTTCATATGTTAATCAATACAATGATATAAAATTAAATATTGCATCATGTCATATTTATAATATATATCATATAATACAATAAAATACCATAATAAACAATAATGAGATATGATATTGTAACATATGATATGACATTGTATTGTGTTATACCTTATTGTATTTGATCACATAATACAATATCATAAAATATAATACAATATAGTATTATATTACAATATCATATTATTTAATACATCATAACACTGAAACATGATATTATATTGTATAATATTGTATGGTATTGTATTGAATGACACTGAAACATATTTGATACATTATATGATATTATATCATATAATACAATATAATTTGATTCCAACACTGTATCTTATCAAATGATACAATATTATGTGATAAAGTAAAATATTATAAAATACATTATTATATTATACATATTGTATCATATGACACAATAATATATATTACAATATCATATAATACAATTTCATGTGATATGAAAATATATCATATAAACTAATATCATATCATATAATATCGTATGATACAATATAATATAATATTACAATATCATATAATACAATTTCATGTGATATAATTCTATATTACTGAAACCAATATCATATTATACAATATTGTATGATACCATATTATAGAATATACAATATTGTATCATAGGATACAATATAATATTTTGCAAAATCTTATGTAATTGTATCATGTGATAAAATAATATATTAAAAATACAATATAATATTATACAATATTGTATCATAATATACAATACTATACATAACAATATCATGATACAATATCATATCATAAAATATCAAAAAAATTGATACAATATCATATCGTATCGTATAACTTTTTATAATATAACATATGATATCATATTGTATCATATCAAACAATATTGTTTCATATCATACAATACTATATCATAGGAATCATGTTATATCATTTATCAACAAACACATCTATCTATCAAGCTGGTTTGAGTGAGGTAGGAGATTCCTTTAGCATCCTTGATAATGGAGATCAGGCTCTGCATCTGAAGCAACCTCTGCATTTAATTTATAATAAAGTTAAATCAACTATGCAAGCTATCATCTAAAAAACATGTGACCTGTTCCAAAAAACTAAACCTCATCCAGCATCCGAAACCTATGGCTCAGATTCAGCATTCAAGCCCATCAGGTGCATTGGTATCATAAGACGCATCATCCATGCAAGTTTGGTGAAGTTTGGACCAGTAATAACTAAGATGTCATCATCAGAGGGCACTAGCAATTAAAACCTTAACTTCCTCCAGCATCTGCAACCTATGACTCAGATTCAGCATCCATGCCTGTCAGGTGCATCTGTATCATAAGACACACCATCCATTCAAGTTTGGTGAAGTTAGGACCTGTAATAACTAAGATTTATTTTTTAGCATCCTTGATAATTGAGATCAAGCTCTGCATCTGCATCTACCTCTGCTATTCATTCATATTACAGTTAAATCAACTATGCAAGTTTGAAATAGTACTATCATCTATTAAACATGTGACCTGTTCCTAAAAACTTAACTTTATCCAGCATCCGAAACCAGACTCGGCATTCAAGCCTGTCAGGTGCATCAGTATCATAAGACACACCATCTATGGAAGTCTGGTGAAGTAAGGACAAGTAATAACTAAGATATCATCATCAGAGGGCACCTATTTCAAAAACTTTATTTAACCAGCTCTTAAAACCTTAACCTCCTCCAGCATCCGAAACCTATTGCTCAGATTCAGCATTCAAGCTTGTCAGGTGCATCAGTATCATAAGACGCACCATCCATACAAGTTTGGTGAAGTTTGGACCAGCAGTAACTAAGATATAATCATCAGAGGGCACCTGCAACAAAAACTTTAACCAGCTCTAAAAACCTTAACCTCATCCAGCATCCGAAACCTATTGCTCAGATTCAGCATTCAAGCTTGTCAGGTGCATCAGTATCATAAGACACATCATCCATACAAGTTTGGTGAAGTTAGGACCAGTAGTAACTTAGATATTGCTATCAATGGGCACCCGCAACAAAAACTTTAACCTGCTCCAAAAACCTTAACCTCCTCCAGCATCCGAAACATATAGCTCAGATTCAGCACTCAAGCCTGTCTGGTGCATCAGTATCATAAGGCACACTATCCATGCAAGTTTGGTGAAGTACGGACCAGCAGTAACTAAGATATTGCTATCAAAGGGCACCTGCCACAAAAAACATTAACCTGGTCCAACAACCTTAACCTCCTCCAGCATCTGAAATTTAGGACCCAGATTCAGCATCCAAGTCTTTCAAGTCCATAAGTAGGTCCAGATGCATCATCCATGCAAGTTTGGTGAAGATAGGACAAGTAATAGCTTAGATACAGGACCTGCAACAAAAACTTTAACCAGGTCCGGACGCCGACGCCGACGCCGAGGGTATAGCATAAGCTCTCCTTGACTTCGTCTTGGTGAGCTAAAAAAAGATTTTTATAGTGTTGCTTTTCTAAAAATTCAACAATAATTTCAAAATCTTTCAATTATTGAATGACCTTCAAAAGTAGTAAAATTATCAAGACATTTTGTGAGATAAATTTAATGTACATTATACATTTCTATTGTAGAAATAATTTGTACTATAATATCCAGTAATTTTCACTTCAATATTTTCAATATCTTTTTTTTTTAAACTTTAAAAATGTACTAAAACAACGGGCAGAAATAAGATTGGTAAATGTATGCTTTGTAAAAATAACGATGTATTTAGATTAAATAAATATTAACAGGTTTACCTCATTTTTCAAGAATTTGGTATCAAGCGACAAGGATACACAGTATATATATACTATTTTATTAATTTTCTCAAGAATCTAATTCCATACCGTCTTGAGAAGTCCGAACAGGACGTCAGTGTGAATGGTTCGTTCGTGGGCCTCGTCCAACATGATGATGCTGTACTGCGTAAGGTCCCCGTCAATCAGACACTCCCTCAGCATCATACCGTCTGTCATGTACTTTATCTTCGTCTCCGGGCTCGTACAGTCCTCAAAACGAATCGTGTAACCGACCTGTCATATGATAAAAGAAACATGTGACGAAACTTCATTGTTATTTTTTTGTGCTTTAATTTTAAATTTATTTTAAACTTGAAATTGAGTTATTTTCATTTTCAATATGGCAATAAAATATATCAATGTGGCCGAATTCAATCAAATGCTGCAGTGCCCGAGAACCAATACATTTAATTTTTTGGCCTATAAATAATTTTCACCCAAATTTACCTCTTGACCGAGACGACATCCAAACTCTTCCGACACTCTTTTTGCCACCGACATGGCGGCGACACGACGCGGCTGAGTGCAGCCGATTTTTCCTGTCGTGGTGTAACCAGCCTCGGCCAGATACTGGGTGATCTGAGTTGTCTTTCCTGAGCCAGTCTCCCCGATGACTATCAGAATCTGATTGTCTGTTACAGCCTACAATAAAATGAACAGAAATGGATATTATCATAGTATTATTAAGTAACAGATTTCATGTGCATCAGACAGTATGCAAAATGAGCACTAGTAAGAGTAAATCTGAAAAGGGTGCTTGGGATTCTTGCAATTGTACATACTAATAGATATTTACTTTTCACATTTAATTAAGACTTAAATTTTACAGAAGACAGTTGTATTACATGGACAAATGGACATAACTCTATACAGTAAAACACGGTTATAGCGAACACGCTTATAATGAATTGACGCTTATAGCGAAGTGAATTTTATTCCAGAAGTCTCTATTTCATGTTGTAAACTTGACAGATATAACGAATTACGCTTATAATGAAGTAATATTGCCCGTCCCTGGGACTTCGTTATAAGCGTGTTTTACTGTACATATATCAATGACATGAACTGTATTACATGCATGAAGGGGCTAATCCATACCTTCACCAGTTCATCCTTGAGTTTGTAGATGGGGAGACCCTGTCTCTGCTCCAGGAGGGATTTCTTCTCCTTCCTTCCATAGGACGCCTTCTGACCCCCTGTAATGTGCTTCTTCCACTCTGGGACGTCCGCTGGGGGCATGCCAGCACCCCGGACCTGGGCTGCAAACTTTCTGTCTCCTCCTATAAAAACCAAGTAGGATTTTAACATAGAGATTTCATAAGCCTTACCTTCCTGTGGGATCTATTAACACATGTATAAATCAAGTACCAGTAAATCAGGCTTTTAAAAGCTGTTATAGAAAACAAAAGTACAAGCATTGATTTTGAAATGCTCATCATAAAAGGGGTTCAAATACTAAAATTTATTAAATAACAATTATATGGAGTTGAAATATTTTCATCATTTAACAACAAATGCCCAACATTTTATAGAGAAAGGGAAAGGGAAAGGTTTGTGACTAAATAAATAAATAAATTTATGAAAGATTAGTTTCTACTTACTGGACAGAGTATCCAAATTTTGTCAAATGCTGTTAAATTGATAAATTCAACTGCCATAAGGTGAGTAACTTTTTTTCCCCCCAATTAGAAAAAAGATTTACTCCCCTTTTTCAAATTTTGCATTAGAAATAAAAATGCTGCATTACACTTTCCAATTTTTCTAACAGAAAACCCCCCAAAAAACATTTCTCTTGATTCTTAATTCTTCATTTTGTTTTATGGATCTGTACCTTCCGGCATGGGATCAATCCAGTCCTTGTTGACACCAGAGGGCACTGAGTTCATCTCGGCCTCTCTTTGGGCCTGCTTCAGCTCTCGTCGCTCCTTCTGTAAGGCGTTTTGCATCATGGCCGCTTGAGACAGAGATCCATCTGGATTCTGATGTGCAAAAAAAATTTCAGTTGTAGTAGTTTTTTGGCCCCAAAAATTTTGGAAAATTTCCAAAATGAAAAGGAAAACGAGTTTTCAAGGAAAATAAACATTAAGTTGTTTCTGAGTTTCCCATTATTGTAAATGACATGACTACCAAATGAATACACAAATTAGAGAAAAACCATATATTAAATATTTTGATCTATAACAGGGAAATGTTGCACTCTCTAAGTGCAGATATAAATACACCTGCAATTGATACATCATCAAGTTAATGTTAAGTAGAGCAACTGTAAGAAAGTTTACACAATAGACTTTTGAAATGCACAGTATTCCATGATGAAGTTCCTTATTTACCCTTATAACTATTTTACATACCTTTACAATTTTGACAGGACTGAGATCCACGCCCACTCGTCCGTGACCTGTCAAAAATGGTGGCTCTTCCTCCTTCAGCTCGATTTCAATGTCCTCGTCGGAATCGTCCTCCCTCACAATGAGTCCCGACTCCTCATCAAAGTCTGGGAGCTCCGATTTGTCAATGACGTTTGCGGCGATCATCTGTTGAATTTCGAACCTCTCGGGCGAGGACATGCGTTGATACCGCCGCTTTTTCTCGCTGGCATCGTCGATGTCTGGCACATGCTCTACTAGGGGCATTGACGAGGGCCGGTCAGGATTTCTGGCCTCCACCTGATTGTTGTGAATCTCCCCGCCCACCAGCGTCTTTGTCTTCGACGGATTCAGATCCTCCCCAGTTTCTTGATCGACATCCTAGTTATGTAGAGTGAATATCAGAACTAGTCATTTTAAAAACCATGATCAATGCCCTAAATGCGAAAGAGTATTTTGTTAGAATTGGATATTAAACAAGAGGCCCATGGGCCACATCGCTCACCTGAGGAACAATAGGTATGATAAAATCAGCTTAATGGACTCATAATACAAACTATCTGGACAATGTACAATAATACATGTAGATCCTGTATAAATAAAATCCATTTTTCCCCCTGGATATTCTTATGTTTATAATCATTAGTCCTTTTTCTAACAGGCTGATTTTATAGTCATATCACATTTTGAGTATTGCAGTTCTCAAAAAATTTCTTAATAATTGTTTATATATGGGATATAAAGCTACATCAAACTCTGAACCTTCTTGTGAGGCCAAAGAATTGTCCTGGAGCCAAAGTCTTAACAATTATAAAGAATCATCTGGCTGATTAGTTTCTGAGAAGATCTTAAAAGATTTACTCTATATATTCCTATGTAAAACTTTAACACCCCCCCCCCCCCCACAATGTGGCCCCATCCTACCCCCGGGGTCATGATTTTCACAACTTTGAATCTACACTTCCACACAAGTTTCAGCTTTCCTGGCTGATTAGTTTCTGAGAAGAAGATTTTTAAAGATTTACTCTATATAATCCTATGTAAAACTTTGACCCCCAATTGTGGCCCAAGCCTACCCCCCGGGGGTCATGATTTTCACAACTTTGAATCTACACAACCTGAGGATGCTACCACACAAGTTTCAGCTTTCCTGGCTGATGAGTTTCTGAGAAGAAGATTTTTAAAGATTTACTCTATATATTCCTATGTAAAACTTCGACCCCCCAATTGTGGTCCAAGCCTACCCCCGGGGGTCATGATTTTCACAACTTTGAATCTACACTACCTGAGGATGCTTCCACACAAGTTTCAGCTTTCCTGGCTGATTAGTTTCTGAGAAGAAGATTTTTAAAGATTTACTCTTTATATTCCTATGTAAAACTTCGACTCCCCAATTGTAGCCCAAGCCTACCCCCGGGGGTCATGATTTTCACAACTTTGAATCTACACAACCTGAGGATGCTACCACACAAGTTTCAGATTTCCTGGCTTTATGGTTCTTGAGAAGAAGATTTTTGAAAAATTCTCAAAATTTTTCATTAATTTCTAATTATCTCCCCTTGAAAACAGGTGTGACCCTTAATTTTCACAACTTTGAATCCCCTTTGCCTAAGGATAATTTGTGCCAAGTTTGGTTGAAATTGGCCCAGTAGTTCTTGAGAAGATGTTGAAAATGTGAAAAGTTTACGGACAGACTGACGGACGGATGGACGACAGACAAAATGTGATCAGAATAGCTCACTTGAGCTTTCAGCTCAGGTGAGCTAAAAATCATGTAAACGATCCATAATATCAGGAGTTTCTATCAAAATTTAAAATTTTTTTTAAAAAATCATGATTAAAAAAATAAGTAGAAAATTTGCTTATAAGAAAGTTGTTTGAACATGGAAATGAGGGATTTTTCATATCCATGAAAGAAAGTGTTGAAGTATGAGATACATGTACATGTATAGGGGAAAAGTTAAAATTTTCTTATAATTCTTTATGTGAATGTTTTTTATATGCAAGTTGTCCTGAATTAAATCTTCAAATAATCTTGCATACATGTATAATGTATTCATAAAATTTAATTTTTTGAGATAATTTCAACCTCTGAATAGATGATGTACACTAACTGTTTTTAAATGAGAACATACATGTATTTTGAAATGCTGAATTCATTAAGTATGCCTTACATCCTTACCTTCAATGACAGACTAATCTTCTGTCCAGTGAAGGACAACACTTTGACCTTGACCTTTTGACCTCTTTGAACAACATCACTGACATTGGTGACCCTACCCTCTCTCCTCAACTGTAAAACAATTCAACAAAAATGTAAATATACTGTAGGTATTGTTTCCCTACAATTCAGATTTATTTTCTTTATGTCCTTTAAATATTAATGTATGTGGCTGTATTATGAGTGTTTCAGGAAAAAAACACTGACTGTTTTAAAGTTTAAAAATTTCAAATTCTCTCTCTCTCTTCTCTCTCTCTTTCTTACCTGCGATATGTGAACAAGACCTTCCCATTTCTTTCGAAGTCCTTCTAACTGAACGAAACACCCAAACTGCATGAGTGTGTTTACCCGGCCATTGTAAATCTACCAAAGACAAAAGAACCAATAGAAATCCACCTTACATTGTCTGTAATGATATTGATCACATTTTCATCACTATTTGTTTACAATGATTTTGTGCTTGAGTTGATAATTGTAATCAAATGTTCATCCAAGTCAAACTGACAATTATTTTCATCATGATTGAGGAGCGTTAAGCATGAAGTTAAGCATCGTAAACCCATTGATTTAAGTTAATCCATATGAAAACATAAAATACATGTATATTCTTTTTAGATTTAATGTTGGAAAGCTGCCTCTGCTAAATGCCCTTCATTTAAGATGCATTAAAATAGGCACAACCATTTCAATATGCCAATTAAAATCCTTGCTAACTTGTAGAAAAGTCATTTTCCATATCGCAGTTGCTAAATATGATATGTTTCGAGTAATCATCAAGGTCATGGAGAGGTTTGGTTATCGACTTACCCTCCCGATGTCTGGGTCCATTGGCAGTTCCTCTCGATCTTTTCCCCTCCATTTTTTCTTGTCCTTGTCGCGACTGCGGCTCCTTGATCTTCGTCTGCGTCTGTCGTCTCTGTCTCGTGACCTTGACCTATTTCTTCGTCTGTCTCGATCTCGACTCCGTGTCCTTGACCTATCTCGAGATCTACTCCTTCTCCTCCTTTTGAAACAAAAAGGAAAAAATGCAGGTTAATTCGAGATACACATGTATGTATACACATATGAACATGTATTTTTAAATCCACAATATGAGAATACAGTATATATGGTATACAAGATATCAACCAACCATTAAAAGAACTATTTTTTAAGCACATACATGTACAATATTTTAGAAGTTTGCCCTTTGGTCTGTTTTGCAATAAATGTATCCTTCTTATTTGGCAGTGTTGAATCCATGTGAATTTATCAATTTTATCCATGTTGCCTAGTTATACAACCTGTCTTTTTTCTTTTTTTCTTACAGAAAATGCAAGACCATTATTTGCATTAAGATAGTTTAATTGACTATTTACAGCATTTCTTTCTGTGCGAACGATTTGTGTCCTTATCAGACTGGTTTGAAGACTCAATTTCTGACACATATCTTAGTCAACATAGATTCCATAGATACTACATGTTGTGTTAGCAACTGTTTGCTAGTCAATAACACAGTAAAGGGTCTTTAAAATGTGATGGAAAATGTTCATTCTTGTGCAAGAGTTCATAATTATACATAGTATTTGTTTGCAAGAAAAGAAAGATCTCTAACTTTTTATTTCAATACTCAGATTCGAGAGCCAAACTTTCAATCTTAGACAGGGTCATATCATTATCAATTCAGTTTTTATTTTTTTTTTAAATTAATGTCAATAAATATTCTCCCATAACATTAATCTACCAAACAGGACTCTCACCCCCCCCCCTTTTTTTGTACAGGGAACTGAACGTTTAAAATTGGGGGAAATTGGCTACACATGTATACATATTGGGTATGTAGGGGAAATAATTACATGTCCAAAATTCTTCACATTTTGGGTCATCAATATTTTTTCTTAATAAACTTTATTTACGTTTTTTTTTAACAAAGATAACTGAGAGGTAGGTTGAGATGTTATCTAACCATATCAATGTTCTTAATTTTGAGAGTTTATAGAGTTTTGGACAGGGGCTTTTCAAAGGCCATGGTTCCAAACTATGGTTACTTAGCCTTTCCTAATCATTCGACATTACTTACTGTAGATTCCTTATTTTACGCGAGTACTTAATTCAGCGACTCATCGGTTTCCCATCAAATCGCGAGAACATAAAATCGCGAATCTCGAAATTTTATCAAAGTTTCATGTAGTTTACATATGTCTGAAAATTAAAAGCGAGATTTTAAAATTGGCGAGGCTGGCTTCTCGAGATTTTACGTGGATATTATTTCCTCATGTTTAACTAGGAATTTACAGTACCTCCTATCTTTCTCTCTACTGCGACTCCTGTCCCTTCTTCTTTCTCTCTCCCTACTAATAAAGAAAACAGACATGAACTCTCTTGGAATTTTTTGGTACACAGTGACCTTATGTATGTAGAATGTAACACATACAAAGATATAATTATGGTGCATAGTAATATAATTCTGTCTATAAAGTTTGACACTTCTGGAAACCAACAAAAAAAAAAGCCCACATAATTTAACAAAATTGCATGAACACATATATATTTCATCAGTTTGTAGTTTAACAATCAATGATAAGACATATTTGTAATGTGTATACAAAAATTATACTGTCCATTCCCTAAATGAATAAATAAAAAAAATTGGTTTTATTTTTTAACTTCCAATTTTTAGCATGGACACATTTGCAATTTATTTCTGGCATTAATTTTTTAATAACTGGATTTTTTTTAAACAACTCGTTTTCAAAATGGAAAGATTTTTGAATTTTTTCTCCAACTTACTTTTTTTCTTGGGGCGGAGGGGCATTCTTCAAAGCTTCAAGTTCATTCATCATATCAACAGCAATGTCAGTGTCTCCTTTCTCTGCTTTGATTGGCCCATCTTCATTTATTCTCTCTGTTTTGATTGGCTGGGAGGTTTCTGTTTTAATTGGTTTTTCTTCATCTTCATCTGCTAACATGTCCTGTTTAAACAATGGATGAAGAACAGTTAACTATATGCAAGAGACCAGACTAAATATGTAAGTACTTAAAATAGATTGACTAAGGGGGATCTGTTGGTTTAAGTAAATTTAAAAAAAATGTAAATCCACAGTTGTTCCTGGGGCCAATTTTTGTGGATTGATACTTTTTTGCTCATTCGTGGAGATGTAATTTCGTGGATGCATCAGTTACTGTTTCAGTAACAAAGAAAACTCTTTCTAAAATTGTATTTGTTGAGGATTATAATTTGTGGGGGAGGGCTACCCACGAATACCACAGATTGAGCCACCACAAATTCTACTGATTCCACAATATCTCCCCCCCCCCTTGTAATTTAAATTTTTTTTTATTTATCCATATCAAATTATCACATACATGGGTAAAAATGTTATTTGAAAATGAAATTACAAATAAAATACCATTATAGACCTATATGCATTATGAATATCTCAATTTAAAAGCTGAAAAAATATTTTTATTACTGTATATAGGGTCAATTGAATGATTAGTATGGTAATACATCTACTTTTCAAACATTTAATCATTTAATTACATGTATGAACAAAGGTGCCCAAAAATCTTTCCTTCTTTGAAAGACTTCCCCCTTCCTTTTCATATCAATTTCTAAAAAAACAAACACTATTTCTATTCAGTATGAATAGACACATTCAGCCTACCCTGATTTTGGGGTCATCAGCTATGGCTAGTCCAGGGAACAGCTTCTTTTTTATTTCTATGTCGCTTTTCAGTGTCTCCATGTCAATTTCTTCTTCTTTCTTCAGTTTGACCTCTGCTTTTGGTTTGGGTTTCATTTTTTGGATCAGTCTGAGTAAATTGGCAACAAGGGAATCCTGTATTTGATAAAAAGAAGAAAACAAATTTAACAAAGTTTTTAAAACTCAATTAAGAAAAATATTTTCAAGTCTGTGTTTGAAAACTAAAATACTTATCATTTATTCTGTAGGAATGAATGGTATAGTACAAGAAAAAAAAACCATTAACAAAGAAGTTTAAATCAAATGTCTAATATTGCCTGAGAATTGTCTTGAATTCTAATACAATGCAAATCAATTCAAATTCAATTTTAAATGTGAAGAATTTGGGGGGGGGGGGGGGTAAAAGAGGTAAAATGTTTAAAGAAAAGAGGGGTGTTTAGCTATTGAAATAAGGGGCCTAAATTTGGTGCCACAGGACACCACGTGGTATACTATCCCTGTATTAATTAAAACAAATCGATCCTTTTCAAGTTCATACCGCAAATTCTGCACCATTTTCATCCAAGGCTTTCTTGAATTTCTCAAACGTATCATTCTTCTCAGCAAGATGAATAATAAACTCAGCTGAAATAAAATTAATATGATGTGTAAATCAGTTATTTAGCTATTTTAAGTTCACATGAATTATATTGCAGTATCACTGGTCATATTGTCATGTAGGTGTTAAAAAAATAAAACACTCTATTGACATTTACGAATTGTTCATACAAAAACATTAATCAGCTGATGAAGGAGAAATACACGTGTTGGGTGGAATTATTTGGTAAGTAGGCTAGCGATATTATATAACACGTAAAAAAAATCCTTCATAAGCGAGAAATGGCTTAAAGTCTATTTTAGGTGGCACGCGTAATATTTGTCTACCTAAAATTAGATCTTAGATATATAAACCAAGCTGGTTCTAATCAGTAGTAACTGGATGCAAGAAAAATTGCACCATCACATCATTTTAGAGAAAATTCGAGTAACAAATGTATATCTACCCAAATCCTTATCATTCAGACCCAAATGATTTTCAAGTTCTGTACAGACTTTAGAAACAAGTGAGAGATATTCTAGCTTTTGCAGCTCATCCATTCTTGGATTTTGAGACCGATGTTTACGCCGGAAGTACGTTTTCCTACCACGCAATGATCGTGCGCATTGCAATTTTTCTAACTCCGCATTTAAAAGAGCTAAGTTCTTGGCAGGCGCGCCATTTTGCTATACCACACCGGGTTCACAATGGCTGATCAAATTCCTACATTTAAACTTGTTTTGGTTGGAGATGGTGGTGTTGGAAAGACAACATTCGTCAAACGACACGTAACAGGAGAATTTGAGAAGAAGTACGTCGCTACACTCGGCGTGGAGGTCCATCCCTTGAAATTCCACACAACTCGTGGTGAGATCATTTTCAACGTGTGGGATACTGCCGGACAGGAGAAATTTGGCGGACTCAGAGATGGGTATTACATTCAAGGACAGTGCGCCATCATTATGTTTGATGTCACCTCTCGTGTGACATACAAGAATGTACCCAACTGGCATAGAGATTTGGTCCGCGTGTGTGAAAACATCCCCATTGTATTGTGTGGAAACAAAGTAGATATCAAAGATCGTAAAGTAAAGGCCAAAGCCATCGTGTTTCATCGAAAAAAGAACCTGCAGTACTACGACATAAGCGCAAAGAGCAACTACAACTTCGAGAAACCTTTCCTTTGGTTGGCCAGAAAACTGGTTGGAGATGCTAATCTGGAATTCGTTGCCATGCCTGCCCTTGCACCACCAGACATAAAGATGGACCCAAATCTTGCTGCGCAGTATGAACAAGAATTACAGGCTGCAGTGGAAGTTGCACTCCCAGATGATGACGACGATTTATAACTTTTTAAAACGGACAAAATTTCTGCCTTCCCATGATATTTATTCAAATTCATCAATGGATACGTGACTTTTTGATTATAGAATATTTTGTCTTTAAAACACCTGCATAATTACTATACCTCATGCTTGAACTGCTCATACTGACATAGTTATGAACCATAGACAAGCCGGGAAAGCATATAATTATTCTCCAAAAAAGGGAAACAATTTGCCAGTGTACATCATAAGTGGGTTTATTTTCTTTTAGAGCTCTTATTTTACAAGAGACGATGGACACATTCACAAACATTCGAAAAAGAGACTTTGAATATTGAAAACTTGATATTTTATTTAAAAAATCATTTTTTGTTATACGACAGATATGTTTGTATTTGTGTCATCTGTAAACAAATAAATTGTTAAAATTAACAAAAAATGTTTGTTTCATACAGAATCTAATAATAATGAAAGAGTCGAAGATATACTGAAGGAAGCCAAGATAGGCATAAAAATTGCAGGTTAAATGCACAATTCTTAAAATTAAATTGTCATGTTCTTAGGATATAGAATACTTGAAACTTTAATTTGAATACAAGGTCAATATCCTTACCAAGTGTGTTTGGATATATAAGATTGATGGGTTTTCAGGAGATGCAAATTCTCAAACAAATGCCCGAAGTCTTCGAAAATTCTGTGTATTAAAAGTGCATCCATTTAACGAAGATGATGTGTCTTATTTCAAAATGATAGTTAATAATTATGAATCAACTACTAATTTAATTTGCTGGTGAAGAACGAAAATAAGATATATGCATTTACAGTTGATCATTGGAAGTTTCTTAATCGTTTTCACACGTCCGATTATTACGTTTGTATTTAAGTTATTCGTAAATAATTTAAAATTAACATTAAAAATAAGAAAGTATTTGGTAGTTTAAAAGCTTGAGTGTAAATAGATTAAAGGTGTGAATACTGTATACTTAAGGGTAGATGAGAGCGGAAACAATTCTCACCAGAAGAAACAAAGGGGTTGTTAACTCGGCGGGGGATTTATTAACGCGTTATTAACAAAAGCAATCGCCCTACATGTGACTATATATATCTCTGGTTGTTTAACACCGCGACTGTTAGTGTAATAGATTCGTTATAATAAATAAATTACACAACATGTAAAGCTGATAATTACATAATTCACACGAAAAGTAATTGTGCGCGCATCTCACCATCATGTGTGATTCGCACTTGCCTGAGTGTGAAGATATGCCTACATGTACATAGTTGCATGTCTTATTGTACGCCGGCAGTCGCAGTTCTATTCATTTCAAATCGTGTGATGAATTATATAATGTTAAATGTAATGAGAATATCCGTAGATTGATAAAAGGATATATATATATATATATATATATAAGCCTGACTTTATAAGCTTAAAGAAATTAAAAATAAAAACCTGAAATCATTCGGTGGCAATTTTTTACCCTCTTCAAAAATGTTGCATGATTTACAAGATTCAAACTTACTTTTCACATTGAATTTCTTGTATTAACCATGTAAACCTTTTTACTGTCCAAAGGCAGTTCTATAGAAGGCGCGGATAGTGGTAACGTAAACTCAACGGAATTATCATTTTAAAATGATCTAAATAGATCATTATTAGTACTTGTACAATACAACTTGAATATACCGGTACTCACGGTATTTGTATGAATTTAATGTAAATGAATAAAAATTGACTCGAAACTCGTACGTATAAATTGAATGAATACATGTACATTTACCTTCAATGGGTTTCTTTTTATATTCTATTTGGAAGTTGCTTTTGAAAGTGAAACTAATTAACTTTGGAACTGTTAATTATTTTGATTGTGGAATAGGTTACTGTGTGTGATATACACATTACTATTTTCTTTTTTCTCCTTGTTTTCTTACCTTTACTCGCATATTTATTATTTAACCAATAGAGTAAATTTACCGGAAATGGAAATAGCCCCCCCCCCCCCCGACACAATTATCTCTAGGACACTACCCCCCCCCCCCCCCACCCGAACCCCCACCCCGCCACCGGATTTTTTTTTAATCCGCACATTTATGTTACATTACACAGATTAAGCTTAAAGTGTTCAGACGATTCAGTATGTCAATGTAGTGTTAGAAAATAACGAAATCAATACACATGTATTTTTTAACAATTAGCAAAATTTTCAAGAAAGATTTTTATAGATTGTCAATTCAGGATTTAACAGAAAGACTACATATAATCAGAGCTGAGACATCTTTATTTATGTTTCTGATATAATTGATTTGAACATATTTTTTTGTATACATATATATATAAGATACATATACAAATGGTTTGGACACAAGTTCTGACAACTTATACTAGGTCTTTACCATTAAATAGAAAAACTATACAAAACTTACAACTGTTATTGCATGATATAGAATTGTTATTACGATAAATGAAAATAAGTGATATATATGAGAATAAGAAACATGCACATACATGCGCGGATCCAGAAAATTTTTTCAGGGGGGGGGGGGGTCCGAAGGATAATTGTGTTTGCCGGGGGGGGGGGGGGGGGGTCCGAGGCATATTTTCGCGATAATTTTACTATGTAAATTTAATAAATTTTCATTTTCCAGGGGGGGTCGGGACCCCCCCCCCCGACCCCCCCTCTAGATCCGCGCATGCATATAAACTATATTAAACAAATCTATCAGTTTCGTTTATGTACAATTGAACTAATGAGAATAATTGATTTTTAATATCAAGGGATAATGACTCATCGCCCCATGATAAAAGATGAGTAATAACTATATGAAAATTATCTAGTTGTAGCAGATTAAGAAAAAAATTATTTCTAGAGATAGTATAATTTTTGGATTTGAAGAAAAAAATGGTAAGCATCTTCGGGTGATCCACACCGACAATTACCACTTTCTATAATATTTATTTTGTGTAAATCATAATTGAGTATGCAATTGTGTCTTACCTTGGTATGTATTATGTTTAGCTTGCGCTTACCATGTGTAAAAAAAGAGGGGGCTGTATAGCTATGTTGCTACACACATATATATATATAGATATAGATATATATATATATATATATATATATATATATATATATATATATATATATATATATATATATATATATATATATATATATATATATATATACACACACACACACCAGTATATCATTTCTAAATACAAAGGCGTTGTAATTAAAGACAGGCACGTAGCATTAGGGGGGCCGGGGGGGGGGGGCTGGCCCCTTCACTTTTTGGTGCAGCAAAGATTTTTTTTATAAATTTACATACAAAAAATTGAATGAAGATGGAGTTGCCCCCCCCCCCCCCCCAACTTTTCTGTGAGCATTGGAAAATTGAATTGAAAATAAGGAAATAAACAGTGAATTTGAAGTTAAAAGCATACCTACCCCCCCCCCCCCCCCCCCACACACACACACACACACACGCGCGGATTAGGATTTTCATGATGATACTGAGTAGGCCTATACCTTTTTTTTTGGCTTGTCGAGATTTTTTTTTTGGATGAGTCTGCCCCTCCCCTCCCCCACACTTTCAAAAACGACGCTACGTGCCTGAAAGAATCGCAAGAGATTTATATTATAAATTACAAGTAATTTAGCCCATCATAACGGATAATAACTGAATCCACCACTAAAAAGACCCGCGAATTTTGCAATAAGCATCGGGCTCGATGATCCGTTATGCAACCTTGAACTCGAGGAGAAAAAAAGCAACCGTCCACTACCAGCTGAGCAAGTTCGCTTGCATAAAAGAACTGAGGATATGTTGCGATTAGAGAAGGCAGCGCAGTTGATGCGCCAAAATTTCCACAAGGTAAAAATGAAGGTCAAAGCCAATCAACGGCAAAATGACAAATTACGTAGAACTTGCCAGAAGCATGAGAAGACAATCTCTAAGCAGTGGTAATTTCTGTGAGTGTGAAGTACGACGTACATTTTACACACTCACTATTTGTGACACATGTTTCCATGTGTCTAGATAACTTGCATTGGTAGTAATCGGATTTGAAAGAGATGATTTCGGTGACTGTATGCACATCACACTCTATATAACTATACACCAATTTGTCAAAATATTAAAATAATTTAATAGGTGTATGTTTGGTATATTCAATAGTATGCTCTTTTGACACTCATGTCTGTCTTGATTGCCATATGACATGAAGGGTCAGAACTCGTGTCGCATTAAAATGTGGGAAATCTATCATCCCACTGTATATTATAAGGGGCTCGGTCTGCAACGGCATGCATTCTCTCACTGAGTTAAAAAACGTGTGAGGGGAAGGAAGTTCACACAGGTATAAACAAAGAACTCACTGACTCCCCGCCACGCATGTGTAAATCTTACTTGCAAAAATTTCTGACACCAGTTTTTGTCATTTTGATATTTACATTGTACATATCTATAAAAGATCTGTTTTCTTTCATAATATTCTTTCTGTTGATACCAAACAATCAATTATAAACATGCGTTTTACATAATTTGCAACTCAATTGTAAAAAGAGACACGGAGTACCCCATATGACTGTCTATGTAGTTTTCCCCTTCATCATATAATTATCCATTGAATCAGCTTCCAATTGGCTTTGGACCAGCAATTTTTCCTAATTCATTTGGTTTTATATTTAAGGTAAATGGACAAAAATGTAAAAGTCAATTCATCTAACCTAATCATTATTTTTTATCAGACTTTTTAAATTTATCATTGTCTTTATTTTATCCAAAAATAAATGGTGATAGTTATTAGACCTAATCTGTATCTTTCTTGTTTTATCAATAAGGCACTGATAAAACACAGGTAAAATCTTTGACCGAAAGCAGACTATAATTGCTATCACAACACAAATCACACCTATTGTTCTATACCCAATTATCAAATGTGTGCAAAACGGGAACACACCGTACAAGCTATCTGGTTTCCATTTGAACAGGTTATTACACCTGTTTCTAGTCGTTCTGCTCACACAAAGGAACCTTTGGACCCTCAATGGAAAGATGCCGCTTCTAAAGAACTGAAGGGGAAAAAAGATGTTGACTCTCTGGTCTGGAAAACTCCTGAGGTCTGTAAAGATTTGTTGCTAAAACTAGTTACTAGTTAGACGTGGTAGAAATCTATGGCTGATTTACATATTTAAGAAAAAACTTTGATGAAATTGAAAGTTAATCATGGATAAAATCTATTGTAATTTTGAAAATCAGATAGAGCTTCAGGGTTGTCCGTAGACCCGGGAAGCGGGAAATTCCCCCACCTATAATGCCTTAATTACCCGGCTATTTTTGCATTTCAAACACGATGTAGCTATAAGCAAGACCCCTAGACCCCCTTCTACCAGCCTGGTACTTTTTCATTTCCTCCTTCTACTTCAATTTTTATAGACAACCCTAGAGCTTAGTACCTTTGTTGTAATTTTTTTTTCATATGTATAAAAAAAAGTATGTTGAAATGTTTCTGCTTTGAGTAGGGTATTGAAATCAAACCAGTATACACTAAAACAGATGTTAAGGAGGTTCAAAATGAGATACCAGGGCAGTTTCCTTACACCAGGGGTCCATATACCACAATGTATACCAACAGACCCTGGACAATTAGACAGGTGAGAGAGAGAGAGAGAGAGAGAGAGAGAGAGAGAGAGAGAGAGAGAGAGAGAGAGAGAGAGAAAGAGAAAGAGAGAGAGAGTATTTTAGAGAGAGAGAGTAAGGGAGAGAGAGAGAGAAGGAAAGAGAGAAAGAATGAGTTAGGAGAGACAGAGAGTAAGGGAGAGAGAGAAGGAAAGAGAGAAAGAATGAGTGAGGAGAGACAGAGGAAGAGAGAGAGAGAGAGAGAGAGAGAGACATGGGGTAAGAGAGAGAAAAAGATATTAAACACACCACTGAAATCATGTCTTACCACCAGAATTATGGTACTTATGATTTCAGTATGCCGGGTTCAGCACAGTAGAGGAAAGCAACAAGTTCTACCGAGACAACATAGCAGCTGGACAGCAGGGGCTGAGTGTGGCCTTTGACCTCCCGACCCATAGAGGGTGAGTCTGCACTGGTAATGTCAAAGTTATGTAACGGTCAACTCAAGGTCATTTGAAGGTCTTCTAGCTACCCTGATCCCGTCAGCACAGAATTTATCTTAGAACTACATGTAGGTGAAAAAAGTTTTTCGTTACAAGTAAAATCTTAATTTCAATTGCTGATTATATTCCTTTCTTCAAAGCAACAATCATGAACTCTTACCATTAAAAGGAGACACTAATCCAATGAAATTTGCAGATGATGTTGATAATGATACTTTTCATCTATTTTTACAAAAGCTATGACTCAGACAATGAGCGTGTAGTGGGGGACGTCGGAATGGCAGGGGTGGCTATTGATTCTGTGGAGGACATGAAGCTATTGTTCGACGGGATTCCCCTGAAGAAAATCTCGACCTCCATGACAATGAATGGGGCGGTACTGCCTGTAATGGCCATGTACGTCGTAGCAGCCGAGGAACAGGTCAGCAGCCAATCTTTGACTTCCTTCTGTAAACGGGGAAATATTCGCCTCCGTTTTATTTTCTTCCCTTTTGCCCTCATCATCAGAGTAAAATTTAAGACTGGGCGAATTCAAAACAATTTCTAAATTACTGTCTGGGCAAATTTCAAGATCCATTTGCGATTGTAAATGGGTGAAAAAAAAATGGGAAGAAAATGATACAATTTCTTTATGACAGTCGATTTGTTTTACAGTTGTTCATTTGACAACTATACAAGAATAAATTGGTATATGGCAAGTAAAGCTCTATAATACTTGTATTCTATAAGTTACTGAATATGATATACATACATTGAGAATAAATATCAGGGAATGATCATCATGGACCATAGTTATTTTTTGGATGAAATAGATGCAGAGAATTAAATTGTTGTGAATCAGTTTTCAATTGCTGATATAAATTAATAAAAAAAATTGTATACAATAGTTTTGATATCGTGATTATAGATGAAAGTTTTATTAACTTACTCTTGCTACTTACAAATACATGAATTTGATATGGTAATTCCAACGATTCATTTTGGTCAATATTTATTGCATGATTTGAAATATACTTATTTGCATGGTAAATTTTTTTTGTCTCGCAGGGAGCTAAGCAGGAGGAGTTAGCCGGTACGATTCAAAATGACATCCTGAAGGAGTTCATGGTCCGAAACACGTACATCTTTCCCCCCGAGCCCTCCATGAAGATCATTGGCGACATCTTTGAATATACGTCTAAGGTTAGGCCAAAAAAATAAATCTCAACTTTCTAAATGGGCCAAAAAAATTTGAATATTGGAACATGACTGACAGGTGATTTATTCTGATTGCAACATTTTAAAAAGGAATTCCAAATTACATGTACTTACTTTTACAATATTACAATACACGTATACTGTCAAAACTTGTGAACCAGTTGATATAACCTAAGTTGTGGTATGCATCATGTTGCTGCGTGTATTTTGAAATTATGTTAAACTTGATTAACTTTACAGTACATTCTAAAATTCAATTCTATATCCATCTAAGCTGTGGTAAGTATCTTGTTGCTGTATGTTTTGTGAAAGAGTTTATTTTATGAATTACAGTACATGCCAAAATTCAACTCCATCTCTATCTCTGGGTACCACATGCAGGAGGCGGGGGCGGACGCTGTCCTAGAGATGGCCTTCACCTTGGCTGATGGACTTCAGTATATCAGAACAGGTATGCATAAAGTGCTGTGGAGTGCATGCATTTAGAGCAGTCATTTATTATTTTAATTCAGTTTATATAATTTAGCATGTCAGGTTCTCAAAATTTACCTCAATCTATTGTCCTTTTCAATTGATTTGCATATAATTATCAACTTGCTCATTTGGAGCTGAGGTTATCTTGCATTATCTCCCTTGTAAGATGTTTTTAATGTGCGAAAAAAATGAAAGGGTTACCGTATATGAATGAAAAATGATGGAAAGGAAAGCTTTTCCCAACTGTTGTAATATTTTTTCCACACAGTGTTTTTCAAATCTTACTTACTGTGGTACTTGCTGACCTCACATTTTATTTGTGCGTCTTTCAGGAATAGAGAGAGGGCTAGATGTGGACAAGTTTGCTCCTCGTCTTTCATTTTTCTGGGGAATCGGAATGAACTTCTACATGGTATGATTTTCTTTTCAGGCTTGAAATCTAAAACGATTACCAATATTGTGGGAAAAAATACAGCTGCTCTCCGAGTTTCTGCTCTGTAAATGGCTTTAATACCAAAATTTCATTTGTTGATTAATATGTAATTTTTTCTTGCTTCCTCTATGTTTTGTTTATTAATTTTTCATAAAGCGAAACTGCATTTTTTAGGAAATAGCCAAAATGAGAGCAGCTCGCAGATTATGGGCTACACTGGTTAAGGAGAAGTTCAGTCCCAAGAATCCGAAATCTCTGCTGCTCCGAGCCCACAGTCAGACATCAGGCTGGTCTCTAACAGAACAGGTTAACAACTAACATAATATCATTATGTATTTTGACAAAGTTTAATGTATTTTTCGAGTGTGAGAAAATTTCACAATTGTGGGAACCTCGTCTTTGTGAATATTTCATGTTGCTGTTGTTAATCATTTTAATGTCTCTGGAATTTAAAAAAAATTTTAATTTGTAAATCCATTTATGAAATTTATATAATCAAAACATGTATAATATATTTGTGGTGGGAGGTTAAACTAACAGCTTGCTGTTCTTTACAGGATGCTTACAACAACATCATCCGGACCGTGATAGAGGCCATGGGGGCGGTGTTTGGGGGGACACAGTCCCTACACACCAACTCCTTCGATGAGGCCCTTGGTCTCCCGACTCCATTCAGTGCCCGGATTGCCAGGAACACCCAGATCATTCTACAGGAAGAGTCTGGGATCCCTAAGGTATAATCCCTCAAGCTCCTTTATAATACTGCAAACTTACAAGTCTTCATTTGACTGTGTATTCTATTTAGCATTTTTGGCAAAAAATGGCCTACTATGCTTAATTATATACAACTTTTAAATCTTCGACTAAATAAATAGGTGCATGCAACAAAACATAAATTCAAATCTACTAACTTGTAGAAAAATCTCTTTCAGCAAAATATTGTGCCCACTAGAGATGATATATTTACATGTACACTGTCAGTAAATTTGATTGGAAAATTTGAATATTTCAAAAATGATTAATTTGGACTTCTGAATTGGACACATTTATAGAATGTACTGAATTTTTAGTAATATACATTACTTACTTACTTACTTTCCTGACATATATATGTAGATTGCACTGTATATTTGATCAAATGGTGGTATAGATTGATTGATTGATTGATTGATTGATTGATTGGTTGAATACAGGTGGCAGACCCATGGGGAGGATCCTACATGATGGAGAGTTTGACCAACGATATTTATGACGAGGCTCTGAAACTTATCAATGAGGTATTTATCGCTGCATACACCCTGCATGTTTTTGTAACATTTTATTCAAATTCAAATGTTTTTATATCGTACAAGTTGTATTACACATTTCAAACATGTTTGATAAGCTGTTTTTCAGTTTTTTGTCGAAAAGCTTTAATATATTTGGAGAAACTGGTTATTTTAAGAGTATTTCCATGTATAAAGTAGTTTGAAGATTCAATAATCACAGAGAGATTTCTTGAGACTAAGTGTCTGACATCTTTACTGACAAGAGATGTCAGTACATGACATTTTATGTATAAATATAAATTTTAGACTCTAAGTCAATGAATCTCACTGAGATTAGGATATTAAGGATATACAATAGAAAAACCAATAAGCAGGAGAGTTAACATTGTATGAGCACATACATGTACAAGTACATACCGGTATGTTGAACCTTTTGAAGGTAGTTGTACGAATATTTTAAGGTAGTTGTACAAATATAAACAATGTAAAAATATAGTATTTAAAACAGCAAAATTTCTTTTTTATTTTCACCCCAATCATACTTGTAATTTTCATTTAAAAATTTTAGGATAGAGCCTATTGTAATTTACTAATTAGCCAATGGTAAGTTATTCATCGTCAGGGTGGAAACACAATGATGAATTTAACATCCTGAATATTTTGCATGTTTTAAGACAGTACAGATTCTACATTTGGTGGTTAAAATAATATCACATTTGCACCCGTTTTATTTTGGCCGCTTTTGCCCTTGTTTTCATGGGGCAAATTTAAGACTGTGCGAATTTCAGTGTCTCAAATTATCTCTCTTTAAACACAAGTCTATCTGGGCAAATTCAAGACAGGACAAATCTTTTTGCAAGTGTAAAAGGGTGAAAATTACATGGGGCAAAAATAACCTATAAATACAGTATTGCTTTAACTCTTTTTGAGTCTAAATTTTCCTTTCTTTCATCACCTAGATGTTTGATGTGTTGTAGGTAGAAGAGATGGGAGGTATGGCGAAAGCTGTATCCTCGGGGATGCCCAAACTGAGGATCGAGGAGTGTGCAGCCAAGAGACAGGCCAGGATTGACAGTGGCGCAGGTAAATATATGGTACCTATATGCAAGTCAAAGGTCGCCACAGGTATATGCAGGTGGAACATTAGGTGAAGGCTAATTGCAGTGAAATACAAGTGAAAAAATGAAATGGAAGTTCATCACAGGTTAATTCTATTTTGCAGACGATAGAAAAGGTTACACCTATGGATTAAGAATGATATGTTTTGGGTTAAAATAATTCAGCTGCGATCTTTCTTTGATTCTTTGATGTAAATAGATATCAAGATGATCGAAAATTCAATGCATCACAGTAATGGTTGAGTTTAGTTGTTGTTGTTTTTGTGTACAGAGGTGATAGTTGGTGTGAACAAGTACAAACCCACGGAAGAACAGCAGGTGGATGTGTTGTGTATCGACAACAAGCATGTGAGGGAGGAGCAGATCGCGCGGCTGAAAAAAACACGACAGAATCGTGACAAGGGAAAGGTAGGCGGAGGATAATAACGTTAACTCTTATAGCACTATGTCCCAACTTCTGTAAACATGTGAGAAAACATGAAATGTTTTGCATATGCAACATGTTCATAAAATTATAATAATTCCTGGGAGCATGAGAGCTAATTACACTGAAATTCGGTTGTCTTGAAATTCAAGTAAAAAATATAAATTAAAAAACACATGAAAAAATTTCACAGGAACAGTGAAGAAAAATTTAAGCATGTGTATTGTGTATCTACAATCAGGTTCATTTTAAATGCATCGCGGGGGTGTTAAGGAAGCATATGGAATCTGAGTTACATGTAATTTCGTGATATCACAAATCTTAGTTATTATGTACATATTCAAATATCTAAGCAACAAAACGTAGATCAAAAACAAATAAAAAATACTGAAGACAATTTTTTTCCAGAAATTAGGTTGTATTACGTAGATTTACACATTGATGACGTCATGACTAAAAGTTGAATGTCGTGTGAATTTGATCGGAAAGCATAGTAAACATATTCAAAATATAACTAATCTAAGAACTCTAATAAAGTATTGTGATGTGATTTATTAAGAACTGAACATAAGAATACTGGGGGAGATGTTAGTTTTATCAATCATTCGCTAAAAGGTATGTAAATCTGTATTTATTTCTCGGCCCGGCTTTCCTCTGTCGTTGTTTACGATATAAAAATCCGACTAGAACAACACTACCCCGTATATATTGAACTTGGAATTTTATACGTATCGTTAGTTTGATCAATGCTTAAATTGAAAAGTGCTGCTAGAATCCCATGTTGTGTGTTGTTTTGATGCAATTTGCCGTTTTCTGTGCCAACCATGTAAAAATTGGGAAGGTTTTACGAGAACCGGATAAATAACTTTTTAATAAGGAAAAACATAGGATTCTAGCAGCGGTTTTGATTAAACTGAGATGTTTTGCGTTCACTTGGTATGTTTATTTTATTTTTGAAACCG
Organism: Magallana angulata; assembly: GCF_025612915.1. Taxonomy (NCBI): domain Eukaryota; kingdom Metazoa; phylum Mollusca; class Bivalvia; order Ostreida; family Ostreidae; genus Magallana; species Magallana angulata. Next base: position 25,679,634 of record NC_069119.1, on the reverse strand, counting down.
CGGGGTAGTGTTGTTCTATCTCATTTTATGTTAAGGAATATACGTAAGCTATTTATAGTTGTCACGTGATAATGCACCAATGTGGCAGTTATGTACTACCCGATTTTATTGCACTGACATCTATTTTAAAGGTTAATACTTAGTTTTTGATCTTATTCAAAATAATTATTTAATTTCACGATTTTGAATATAACAGTCAAAATAAGACGCTAAATTGCCCATATGCTTCCTTAACACCCCCGCGATGTCAATTAAATATTTTTTTACAGTAAAACTCGTTTAGTACAAACACGGATATTGCGAATTCACGGATATAGCGAAGTCAACTTGGATCCCCAGCTATGTAAATTTAATGAATTTCTTATACGGTTATAACAAATTACGGATATAACGAAGTAATTTCTTAGGTCCCAGTGACTTTGTTATAACCGAGTTTTGCTGTATTATCATTATATAGAATTATTAAAAGTAAGATCATGTACAAAAGAAATCATCTTCACATCAAATGGATTTTGTTTCTTATTCCACAGGCACAAGAGGCATTGGAAGCCATCACTAAGGCTTGTTCCAGTAACCAAGGTAACCTTCTCCAGCTGTCTATTGATGCCGCGCGGGCTCGGTGCACCGTTGGAGAGATCACAGATGCCATGGAAAAGGTAAGATATCTCACGATACAAAATGCTTGAATACTGTAATTTCCTTATTTTTTACGCGAGTATTTAATTTCCTGATTATGCTGTTTTGCATCGGATCGCAAGAATATAACACAAATTTTTTGTTATAATTTTATATAGCTCAAAACTGTCTGAAAAATAAGACTGAGTGAAATTTTAAAAATGCGAGGACTGCTTCTGGTGATTTTACGCAGAAATTAATTCCTCACATTTGATAAGGAATTTACAGTACAGAAAGGTAACTTTAAAGATAACATTCATCACAGAAATTTGGTAAACAAGGGGCAGGAATTACAGGCAGTAAGATGGTAAGATAAAAGACGGATCTGCTTCACACTTTAGTGCATACAATTGACCAAAAGTAAATCCAGGGTTTAGTTGGGGTTTACTGTGTTGTTAGGTTGGGTCTGATCGGTACTGTACATGTACATACTGAGGCTTAAGATTAAATTTTGTTACTTAACTATTTACAATGTTTTTCATGTATTTTGATTCATTTGGTATACATATATAGGTGTTTGGTAAAGCTGTATTTTTGATAAGTTGATTTTGTAGGTGTTTTATAGACATGTATTTTAATTGGTTGATTTTGTAGGTGTTTGGCAGACATGTATTCTGATTGGTTGATTTTGTAGGTGTTTGGCAGACTTGTATTCTGATTGGTTGATTTTGTAGGTGTTTGGCAGACATGTGGCCAGTAATCGCCTGGTCAGTGGAGCGTACAAGAATGAATTTGGTGAAGTGGACGAAATCAGTCGGGCGACACAGAGAGTGCAGGTACGAAATATTCTGTAAATCTACATGTACTTTTATTCCCTTGGAAGAAGCAAGCAGTTTCAATCATATATTTCTCGCCGAGAACCTGTCTTGATTTCTAAATTTAATCAAAGATTTTATACATTATTAGACTTGTAATATTTTAAGAAATAGCAGACACCATTGTATCATTAGTTTATGGTGAAATGAAGTCTTTAAGAATAAAAGTTGGTTAACAATACAGCGCTGCTTCATGGAGTTCTACAACAACATTTTATGTGTACTGTTGAAGCAGAAATATTTGTTGAGGATTAAATTTCATTATTTTTGTTGGTACTTGGTAGTACAGATCAACGAAATTAAATACATGACGAATTTTTAACCAAAGTATTAATAAATACAGAGTTGATACGTGATAGATTTTAGGAATTACAATATGAGGAAATTAAATGCCAACAAAATTGTATTTAGTTTAAAAATAACAACATTTTAAACCAGAGAAAATACATGTATGTGCTTTTACAGTACATACCAAGCTTCTCTGTTACCAGTATTTATAATTTTACTTCAAGGCAAAATTTGTTGACAGCAATTTTTCAGAGATCAATGGTAGTTAAACTGACAGACTGAATAAAATTTTAGGGTAAACAATCAATATATGATTTTGACTCTTAACACTCTTTTAAAATTATTTGCTCATAACTTCCTTCCATAGCCTAGTATTTACACTGTCAGGTAAAGTTCCTGGTTGATCTTGATCAGTTGTAGTTACTTGGTTTTCTCAGAATTATGCTGAGAAAACTTTTAAAAAATGTGGCAATTTTTTGATGATGTGTTGAAACTAAGCTATTGTGCTGAAATATCTTGGTAAAGTATGCTTCACCCACCTTTAATTTTATTGTAATGGCCGCATAGAAAGATTACCGACAGTGGTTCTTTTACACAGTGAAAAGGTTGATTAGGAACTCTGTACAAGTCATACACTTTGATGTAAGTTTTATGTTAATTCATTGATTAACATGAAATAAGTTTCATTGCAGCAATTTGCTGACACAGAGGGGCGTCGCCCACGTATCCTTGTAGCCAAAGTAGGTCAAGATGGCCACGATAGAGGGGGAAAGGTCATCGCCACAGGCTTTGCTGATCTAGGATTTGATGTGGATATTGGTCCATTGTTTGCAGTAAGTTTTTAATTATTTTTTTGCTCAATAAAAATGACATCTCTTATTCCATTAAGAGTTTGCTGAATTTGGGGATGCACATTGTTAAGTCGATCCATGAAATCAAATATATAAATCAAAAAAAAAAAAAATTTACCCCAGATTATTTTGACCATTCTTGTCAATGAACATAACATACATCCTTAAAACAGTGAATTTTGGAAGAACAACAAATATTGATGTCCATGTATATTAGTAAAACCACAGTATCTGACATTACCTGTACTTCTGGGTTTTTAGACTCCTCGAGAAGCAGCTCAGCAGGCGGTTGATGCAGACGTCCATGTTCTGGGGGTCAGCACTCTGGCTGCCGGACACAAGACTCTGATTCCAGACATGATCCAGGAACTCAAGAACATGGGCAGACCGTGAGTTTCCAAATATTTGTAAACTTTACACTATCAATTTTTTAATTTTTTGATGCGGTTGATATTCCCTGTATTGTTGAACATCTGTAGCATTAGTAAAAAAAATCATTGCAATGCATCTGTAAATAAGTTTAAATAACTCTGAATTTGAAGCTATAATGCACCCTTTTCTGTCTCTGTTGCAGTGATATTCTGGTGGTAGCGGGGGGAGTGATACCACCCCAGGATTACGACTTCCTGTACAAAGCTGGGGTCTCTGCTGTGTTTGGTCCAGGTAAGATTTTCTTGACCACTTACAAGCTTCAAAACAACATTTTTTGTTATTTATGAATTGCAATTGATATTATTTTAGAATGTGGATGTTTCAGATGTTTTTCAGCATACATTTCCCAGTTTTCAGAAGGAATATTGTGTAATTAAAATCACTTTTTTTTATAAATAAAAATTACAAGCAATGTGATTCATTGATTGATAGGAAAAATTCATAATAATATTGTATAAGACATATTTTTTCATGGGGGGAATGGGAGGGGGAGGGGGTGTAATGATCATAATGTAGGTATGCATATATATTTCTGTGTACAATTTGCATCTGTTTTCCTGACTTTCTAAATGGTTTTATTGTAAAATAATGTCCTCAAGTACATGGACATGGTTTTTAAAGTGGGTGTAAAAAAATTAAGACGTTTAATTTTTTCTTTTCCAGGCACCAGAATCCCAGATGCAGCCATTAAGGTCATAGACATGCTGGAGAAGAACAGTAGCGACAACACAAAAGCAAAGTCTGCCACTGGCTGAAAATCGTGTGAACTGTGTGATGAAAAAAACTTTAAGGAAAAAATGCTTGGAGTCAGCCATTTGTTGACTTTTCACTCCTATTTCGTATCGGGCTTTGTTTCTATTTTTCGTACTCAACAAAAGTGGTGTCACTAAGTGGCTTGCAAGCACCTGATGTACTACATCTGTGTCAACATTTGACATACATTTTGAAATTAAGGTAATTGTCATAAACATCTGTTATTTATACAAAGGGGGTGTTTGGACTTAGTTTATTTCTTTGTTATGTTATGTAGTACGTTCATATTTGATGTGTGATGTACGTGTCAGTTTGTTGCATAATTTTTTTTATTTAACATTATATTGAAAAAACACAATATTCAGTATATTTAAAAGCTCTTCCTGATAGCAAATTTAAAATGGTTTGTTTTTATGAATTCAAAATATCATTATGGAATAGTGCTATTTTTTTTTAAAGATATATATTAACTTAAAAATGGAGATATGTCATGTAAAATGATTGACATGTAAAATGTTTGAATCATGGTGTTATTATATTGTAACCTGCAATTGTTAGCAGAGTTACCATGCATTTTTATTTTGTTTTAGATTAGACTAAGTCTTGTGTCAGTATACATGTAAACTGTATATTAATTGTACAATATACCATAAGTTGTTTTTGAATTTCCATGAATTGTGACGTGATGTTCATCCCTGTTGCTTTTAAACAAATTAAACAATCTCCACATTATTATTTACAATTGGAGATACAAATACTTCTTACTGTATGTCAAGTGTTCTTTCCTTCTGGACATACTTGGTGTTTAGAGGGCATGAAGGTCTTGGCCATATTAAGGTCACCTGAGTCACTCGGGTGACAATTTTGTCTGTCGTCGTTCGTTGTACGTCGTTCGTCATTCGTAAACTTTTGAACATTTTTAGCTTCTTCTCTGGAACAACTGAACCAATTTCAACCAAACGAAAATACAACCACACTTAAGCACAAATGACAATTATAAACGTTTTTAGTTGCTCCTATATAAAGGAGTATTCACAATACTTTGAAATCAGTTTCATTTCATAGGTTCAAAGAAGATGGCTGAATAAGGGGTGTAACCTGCCCATATGAGGATAGATAAGATACTATAAAATTAATACATGAACAAATCTCATGATTTCTTTCTAAATTATTGGAAACAATGTATATTTACCATAACATCGATTTATAACCTCTAAATATCTTAAATATTTGGAATAGGTTGATTTAAACTGGAGTGAGCGTGTCAAAAATTCCAAATAGTGTCATTTTTAGAACTTCAATGCCTTTTCTTTTGTAGAGTGGGTCTGGGCTCCATAATTTTGTCATAGTCTATATAAGGTTTAAAGGGAATCAAACCGATTTCAATCAACAAAAACGTGGAGAGATGACCCACTATACTTTAAAAATGTCATTTTGTATCCAAACAATTGAACATTTTAGAGAAATACTACAAGTCTGTATAATCGTGGTTGAAGTAGCATTTCGAATTTAACAAGGAAGTTTGTTGTGACTGAAATGGCTCAGTGGTTATAGCACCAGACATTTGGTAACATTATAGTGCTAGGGTTTAAGGTTGTGGGTTCGATACCACCAAAACTTTCGAATTTCTTTTTTTTTCTTATCGTTTGTTAAAATATTCAAAACTGAATATAGTTTAAAATTGTACTTTTGTAAACTTGTAATACCGGTATAACATCATCTAGTATATTTAGTAAGAAAAAAATTAATTTGAAATTTTTTTAAAGACAAAACCAAATGGGCATTTGTGCTATCTTGTTCCCCCATCTTCTTTGATTAGAAACATTATATTGGTCCCAGACTGTTCGCACAATTATCGAACAAAAGGTACATTTTTAAAGCTATACGTGTAAAAATATTTCATTAAATGTGAATGTTTTCCTTAATACCACATAAGACAAACCCAGAATTAATTTAAAAATTCTCTTGTAATTTGGCCTTATAAAACAAAACTATCGACATTTTTGTTGTACGAAGGTTGTTAGCAAAGTTCACGGACATAGTGATTTACGGCAAAATTACTGTTTTCTTTGTAGGATGAGGTATGTTATTTTAAATGACTACCAATTGAAAAGAAGTTTGCAAAAAATCATATGATTCTGATTTTTTTTTTTTTAAAGATACCGCGATTTTTACTTTGCATGAATTAGATTTACGGAGCACCGTATCATATTTCCACGACGTCAGGTGACGTCAGACAACTGAAAGTCAAACACGTCACTCTTTTTGAAAGTAAACACCGTTCAGTTCCACACACTTTTCATGTCATTTAACCCATTTATAAAATGTACGTTCATACCATTATTTGTAATTTTTTTGTGTAATGTCTTTTGTGGCATATCGTAGATCAATTAAGTCCAAAAATATTTGTCCGCACAGTTTTGACTTTGGATAAGAAAATAAAGCGAAATCCATAGGTGCAAGGTCGGGCTGTGTCGGGGGTGGGGGTGCTGCAAGAGCTCAAACGAAATTCAACACTTTTATAACGAATTTCTTTAAAGTTAAAAAAGTTTGCACTTCCATTTATTAAAATAGTTAGAATGAATTTATTTTCGTTATTATTTTAAAATTCACAAACCGATTATTAAAGGTATCAAAGTAACGTATTTTTAGCTCACCGAGACGAAGTCAGGGGGAGCTTTCGGCGTCCGGACCTGGTTAAAGTTTTTGTTGCAGGTCCTGTATCTAAGCTATAATTACTTGTTCTATCTTCACCAAACTTGCATGGATGATGCATCTGGACCTACTTATGGACTCGAAAGACTTGGATGCTGAATCTGAGTCCTAAATTTCCGATGCTGAAGGAGGTTAAGGTCGTTGGACCAGGTTAAAGTTTTTGTTGCAGGTGCCCTTTGATAGCAATATCTAAGTTACTGCAGGTCCGTACTTCACCAAACTTGCATGGATGGTGTGTCTTATGATACTGATGCACCAGACAGGCGTGAGTGCTGAATCTGAGCTATAGGTTTCCGATGCTGGAGGAGGTTAAGGTTTTTGGACCAGGTTAAAGTTTTTGTTGCAGGTGCCCTTTGATAGCAATATCTAAGTTACTGCTGGCCCGTACCTCACCAAACTTGCATTGATGGTGTGTCTTATGATACTGATGCACCAGACAGGCTTGAATGCTGAATCTGAGTCATAGGTTTCGGATGCTGGAGGAGGTTAAAGTTTTTAGAGCTGGTTAAAGTTTTTGAAACAGGTGCCCTCTGATGATTATAATATCTTAGTTACTACTTGTCCTAACTTCACCAGACTTCCATGGATGGTGCGTCTTATGATACTGATGAACCTGACAGGCTTGAATGCTGAGTCTGAGTCATAGGTTTCAGATGCTGGATATGGTTAAGTTTTTTGGAACAGGTCACATGTTTAATAGATAATAGTACTATTTCAAACTTGCATAGTTGATTAAACTGTAATATTAATGAATCACAGAGGAAGCTTCAGATGCAGAGCTTGATCTCCATTATCAAGGATGCTAAAAAATATATATCTTAGTTATTACAGGTCCTAACTTCACCAAACTTGAATGGATGTTGTGTCTTATGATACAGATGCACCTGACAGGCATGGATGTTGAATCTGAGCCAAAGGTTGCAGATGCTGGAGCAGGTTAAGGTTTTGATTGCTAGTGCCCTCTGATGATGATATCTTAGTTATTACTGGTCTGAACTTCACCAAACTTGCATGGAGATGCGTCTTATGTATACTGATGCACCTGACAGGCTTGAATGCTGAATCTGAGCCATAGGTTTCGGATGCTGGATGAGGTTTAGTTTTTTTTGGAACAGGTCACATGTTTTATAGATGATAGCTTGCATAGTTGATTTAACTATAATATAAATGAAACGCAGAGGTTACTTCAGATGCAGAGCCTGATCTCCATTATCAAGGATGCTAAAGAAATCTCCTACCTCACTCAAACCTGCTCGATAGATAGATGTGTTTGTTGAGAAATACTATAACATGATTTCTAGTATGATATAGTATTGAATGGTATGAAACAATATTGTTTAATATGATACAATATAATATCATATGTAATATTATAAAAAGTTATATGATACGATATGATATTGTATCAATTTTTTGATATTTTATGTTATGATATTGTATCATGATATCGATATGTATAGTATTGTATATTATGATACAATATTGTATAATATTATATTGTATTATTAATTCATTATTTTATCACATGATACTATTACATAAGATATTGCAAAATATAATATTGTATCCTATGATACAATATTGTATATTCTATAATATATATTGTATCATACGATATTGTATAATATGATATTAGTTTCTGTAATATTAAGAGAATAATACATACCCTTTTCCATATCACAGCTTGTATCAGCCCGAGATTCCAATATCAGCCCGAGGGCCTTCGGCCCTCGGGCTGATATTGGAATCTCGGGCTGATACAAGCTGTGATATGGAAAAGGGTATCTATTATTATATTTATTACATACTTAGTAATAAATTTAAAAAAAAAAAAACCATCAATTTTTTTTTTAATTGATTATTCATATTATTTGAAAAAAGTCTCCACGTGTACATGTATTTAATAAAAATATGAGTTCTTCTTGTTTTAACATGAAGTTACAGAACGGAATTTCATCAGATTTTAAAAGTTGACTGCTTTAAAACATTTGCTAGCATTTGAAGTTTTCAACTGCACTTAAAAATGTCGACTGTAACTGAAAATATTTTATTTTTCGTCTGTAAACATGCAAAAATGCCGAAGCGAAAAAAGGCAGAGGAGTTCCGAAAGGGGTGTGATACGGATCCGTATCAGCCCTGGAGGGCTGATAACCTATATCAGCCCCGGAGGCCGATACGGATTTTGTGATGTCATCTGTATCACATATGCCAAAAACCTGTATTTATTATTTTAAATCATTTATGTTTATAAGAAAAAGGAACTGGGTCTGTTATATCTTGTAAATATATATATGTTCAAATATTAAAAGTGAAGTTGTTTTATAGCTATAAATGTGATATGTTCTTTGTTATTAAATTTTGTTATTGTTAAACAATATGAAAGTTTATGTGTTCAAATTATCTATTAAGTTGTTGTTTGTTATAATTGTGTTAAATTATGTCTTTATACATGTATCATATTGTTTAAAAATGAAATATCATTTATGTTCATATTCTCTGTTTAAGTTGTTGTTATTAAACAAACTACATTGTTAATCTAAATTGTTTTTGTTTTCTGTATGTTATTAGTAAGTATGTAATAAATATAATAATACATACCCTTTTCCATATCACACCCTGTATCAGCCCTCGACCAATATCAGCCCTCGGGCCTTCGGCCCTCGGGCTGATACAGGGTGTGATATGGAAAAGGGTATGTAATATTCTCTATATATGATATATGTTGTAAATATGATAGGATGCAATATTTAATTTTATATTATTGTATTGAATAACATATGAACAGATGATTATCATACAATTTTTTAACAGATGATATACGATATTGTGTCAAAACAGAATCCATGAATATCCAAGATCATAAAGTATGATTTTCACTAAATATGATAAAGGTGGTCTCATAAAGGTGAAGTCTCATAAGGGTGATGTCTCGTCTCGGTGAGCTTTGTAATCTGTGATTACCTATGTTTATTTTAAGCCTCAATTAAAAAAAATTATAGTCTAATTATACTACGAATTCGTTACACGGATATAACGAATTACGGATATAACGAAGTAAATCCATTGGTCCCTCGGACTTCGCTATAACCGAGTTTTACTGCATTTGTATAAAATTCAGAGCTATGCACATTTTTTATATTGGAGTTATAATTTTATATACTTTGCCGATACAGGTCGCTCGGCACAGTCTGACGTTGAGTTATATAACGTCGTACATGTATATAGTCTACCCGAGAGCGATTTGCTGCATTCACCGACTGGCAAGAGTACAATCGCACGCTTCGTCACAAAATGGCTTGTGCCACTTGATGATAAGAAAACTCGAACCATTATGATTATACATGTATGAATTTTGCAATCTTTGTAATAGTTGATAACATCCATTTTATTCTTATATGTCCTTTTTACACTGAATTACGGAGGCAATATATAAAGAAATTTTATTACAAGAAACCAAGTGTTTTTAAGTTACTTTAAAATACTTTTACGTTTTGTTTCTAACTTCTTGTATACGAGTTGACTTTCAAATTATGGTGATTTTTTGTACATACGAGTTGACTTTCGGTTAAATATACGGGAATTTTTGTATACGTCAGTTGACTTTCGATTTTGTAACAGGATTTTTTTGTATACGAGTTGACTTTCGGTTTTTGTATGCGGACATTTTGTATACGAGTTGACCTGTATACGAGTTGGTCTGTGTACGACTTGACCGGACACCGTTAAAAATAAAATTTAGGTCGCTGCTACACATATGTGGGCGTTTATCGAAACAGAAACATGGCAGTCATACCGGTATCTTCCATTTACCCTTCTGCTCAAGAACACATCCCAATGTGTATAAAACACGATTTGAATATAGACATAACATGTGAGGACTGTGATGAGTTTATTTGTTCGCAGTGTGCCAAAACAGACCACAAGGACCATGACTGGAAAACTATACCAACAGCAGGCAGTCAAAGGAGAAGAGAGCTAAAGAAAACTCTGAGTAAGGTTAAGGAGGAAGATATTGCAGAGATTGATGAGAAAATAAAGAAGGCATCCAAACAAAGAGAGGGCAACAAAAAATGTTGCGATTCTGAGGTCTCTAAACTTCAGAAACATTATGATGTGATTGTGTCAAAACTTGATGAAATCAAGAAGAATTTGGAGACTAAACTGGTGGAAGATCTGGAAAGAAAAAATGCTGAAGTGAGTAAGAAAAAACTAGATTTAGAAAAGAAAAGAGACAATATCAAGGAACTTGTGGAATTCTTGGAAGACAAACACGGTACCATGTCTGACTATAGTTTGATAGACAACCTCAGAGACTTGACCAACCTCGTGTCAAACACAGACAGTGATATAGAGAGGGGGGGTCATTCGGTCAGATACAGAGGAGGGGACATCAGTGAGGGGTCACTGGACTCCATAATGGGACAAACGTTTGATTTGGATGATATCAGTGTTACCGAGACAGATTCATTTCAATATGGACATACATGTTTACATGTGTTGGAGGCAATCGATAAAGATATATGTTTGGTGAGAGCTCATATGTCAAAATGCTTTCACCGAATGAAAAAAAGAAATAAGAAAATAGAAAAATCCAATATCTGTGGAAATGAGGTATGTGTAACAGACAAAGGTGATGTGTATGTCACTGATAACACTAACCTCGCCATTGTCCGTCTGTCCCCGTCAGGCGCATCCTCTACAGTATTCAATACAGCTCCACTAGTACCATTTGGAATCTGTCAATCAACAGAGGGAGGACTGCTGGTCACATTGGTAGATGATTGTACAAAAGAATTTCATCCGGACTCAAAGAATAGATGTCTGGTCATACACGTGACACTGACCGGTGACGTCATCCGTGAGTACGAGTACCAGGGGGACGGTCAGACCAGGCTGTTTACTATACCACTCAGAGTCAGACAGAACGGTAACAGTGACATTTGCGTGGTAAACACGACAAATCAATCTTTAACTGGTGAACTGGTGATCCTATCCTCCTTTGGATTTCTAAAGTCTGTCTACCTTGGACAGAATCTGAACTTTAATCCAACTGATGTAGTTTGTGCCTCAGACTGCAACATCATTGTTACTGACTTTGATGAGGGTAAGATACATCTGCTGAGTCCTGATGGGGAGTTCATGAAGTACCTGCTGACAGAGAATGAAGTAACAGATCCATATTCCATGTCTCTATATAAATCCACACTGTGGGTAGGGGACTACCAAGGACTCATCAAAGTGTTTCAGTTCAATAACACTTAAAATCACGTAATACTTGTTTTATGTTGATCTCAAAATTCAAATGCTTTTCAAGAAACAAATACATTTATACGCTTTGTGTAACTAATTCAGTAATATATATCACACATATTTTTAATGATAGTGTAAATTTTGCAAAAACAATTATTGTATTTGAGGTTGTCACTGTAAGGAAAGAATCAATCAGAAATGTGGTTAATTCACACAATGTACATGTATGTATAATAACCCTGGTTGGCAATGCTAAACTTCAAATGGAGATGGCTTACATAGGCATTGCCTGCTGCTTAATCCATTTATGTAAATTATATTTTGCATAATAAAATATGTTCAAATTAAATCAAACTTCAAATGGGGTTATATAAGGCTTACGTAACTTATTTAGACTTATAAATTAAGGCATTTGGCAAATAAACTACAAAATGCCTGCACCAGAGTACTTGCTTGCATCAACACATGGTTGATGATGTCCCTAAGGTATAATTGAATTTTTTAACTGTTAGGTTATTATTGTGAAATTAATCAAAAACCTACCTTCGTTTTCGATCAAGAAGGCCGAAATAGCAAAAATGAGAGTAAGGTGGTGGACACGCTTTGGCGGATCCAAGTCATGAATAGTATCGATCAAAACATATACTTGCAAAGTTGCAATGAAATAATATTTAAAGATTACTTAAAAAGAGTGAATAAATTTACTATGAGCCTATTTAGAGAATACATAGCAGTGGCGTCGGAACCAAATTGAAAGTGGGGGGGGGGGGGCTAAACAAATCCTCAGAAATTTTTTGTTTGTTTCCAAATCATGAAAATCCTAATCCGTGTGGGGGAGGGGTATACAGTTCCAAAAAAAAAAAATCTTACCTACCCAACTTTTATTGCAAATCATGAAAATTCTAATTCTTCGGGGTGTGTGTGGGGGGGGGGGGGGTAGTGTACCAATGACTCCAAGTCTCCAACTTCTCAATATTTCAATCTTTTCAAGGTAAATTAAGGAACTTTTATCTTTGCTCCGATGAAAAGTGGGAGGGGGTGGGGGGCTGAACCCTCCATGATGCTATGTTGCCTAATGGTAAGGTCTAAGTTTGCAAAAAAAGTCTGTCGTCGTTAGTTGTACGTCGTTCGTCATTCATAAACTTTTGAACATTTTTGGCTTCTTCTCTGGAACAAGTTATCCCATTTCAACCGATAGAAACAAACAACCAGACATTAAGCAGAAATGACAGCTATAAATTATTTGAGTTCCTATATAATTATATTTGAAAGAGTATTATCAATATTTTAAAATCAGTTTCGTTTCATAGGTTCAAATTTGGTTAGAAACATTATATTGGTCCCAGACTTCGTCTAAAACATAAATGTGGTACTTGTACCTCTTCAAATGATGTGAAGATAAATATAGGCTTAGTTGAATAATATTAACTTAAAAGTTTTTTTTAAATTAAACTCTAAAGTCTATGTCTTCTGAATATTGATTTAAAATCAATTTCGTGGACTTATGCAATTTTATTCAAAACAACGGCACCATTTTCAGGAAAGTTTTATATTTTAATGAAAAGTATAATCACTACAGGTATTTGTATAAAATTCAGAGCTATGTTCATTTTTTATATTGGAGTTTTAATTATATATACTTTGCTGATACAGGCCGCACGGCACATTCTGACGTTGAGTTATATAACAACGTTTCTATAACGTCGTACATGTATATATATAGTTTAGCCTACCCGAGAGTGATTTGCTGCATTCACCGACTGGTCAGTGAGTTCAATCGCACGCTTTGTCACAAAATTGCTTGTGCTACTTGAAGATAAGAAAACTCGAACCATTTCAATGTTTTTTATTTCTTTCCTTTGGCATTTTTTTTTCGTTTCTATCGTGTTTTACCTTAGTCGACAAATACTATAGCCTCCCGAAGCCTTCCGAAGTGCAAGTACTTCTTCCTTGCCAATCTGAAGGCCTCGGGAACCAGGCTAAAGCACTTGTTGCTTGCTAAAATTTCAGAACTGGCCTCGGGAATCAGGCTAACTTTTATATAATGGTGCGCTGCTCCGTATGGTACGCCGATGTCGACGTCGCTTTCTTTGGCGTTTTGAAAGACATGTTTTTGCCGTAAATATCCTTATATTTGAAAACAGCTTCAAATGACGTATGAAAATGACGCTTACATTAACCATACAGACTACTTTACAATGTATGAAGTTTCGACATGTTTTATGAAAATTGTAAATAACTTCACGTCCAAAAACTATATATTACAAAGTTTGGACAATTTGTACACTGTGCCGTGCAAACTTACAGCTTTTTATTTACAAATTTTATTTTCATGGAAAATGTTCAAAAATCAAAACCACTTAGTTTGATTTCAAATTTGAAGACAAACATTTCGATGTACAATAGGTATATATAAACCCATCTGAAAATGGCAAAAACGCGATTGTCCACGAACTTTTTGGCCAATCCTCGCATATACCTTTAAATCAGCACATAACCACCTTTTATGTAATATATCCAACACACATACAAAGCATTTAAACGTTTTTTTTTTACTGATAATAATCTCTTGCGGATACTACAGCATGTTCTTAAAATCTTCCCAGTCAGTTTTTTTATTCATTATACTGCCTTACACTATAGTTGCTAAGGCGTGTGATGTCATAACTGATATATAATACACAATTCAATATAAAGGTCTGGGACTAGTTATAAAACTGAGACAATCACTTCTTCAATCACATTTTTTAAAAGACCGAAGCAAGCCTTTTAAATTTACCATTAAAAATCAAATTTAGTTCGCTGCTACGCATATGTTGGTGTTTATCGAAACAGAAACATGGCAGCCATACCGGTATCTTCCGAATACCCTTCTGCTCAAGAACACATCCCAATGTGTATAGAACACGAATTGAATGTAGATATGACATGTGAGGACTGTGATGAGTTTATTTGTTCGCAATGTGCCAAAACAGACCACAAGGACCACGACTGGAAAACAATTCCTACAGCAGGAAGTCTAAGGAGAAGAGAGCTAAAGAAAACTCTGAGTAAGGTTAAGGAGAAAGATATTGCAGAGATTGATGTGAAAATAAAGAAGGCATCCAAACAAAGAGAGGGCAACAAAAAATGTTGCGATTCTGAGGTCTCTAAACTTCAGAAACATTATGATGCGATTGTGTCAAAACTTGATGAAATCAAGAAGAATTTGGAGACTAAACTGGTGGAAGATCTGGAAAGAAAAAATGCTGAAGTGAGTAAGAAAAAACTAGATTTAGAAAAGAAAAGAGACAATATCAAGGATCTTGTGGAATTCCTGGAAGACAAACACGGTACCATGTCTGACTATAGTTTGATAGACAACCTCAGAGACTTGAGCAACCTCGTGTCAAACACAGACAGTGATATAGAGAGGGGGGATCATTCGGTCAGATACAGAGGAGGGTACATCAGTGAGGGGTCACTGGACTCTTTAATGGGACAAACGTTTGATTTGGCTGATATCAGTGTTACTGACACTGCACGAGAACTCGCTATTAATCTAACCTTCAACGCAATTAAAAGGTTAGGATTTTTTGACATTTAAGTATGTAGTATTGCATATTGTGTGCCCGAAAACGTTTGAAAATAATCATAATTTAATATGAGTTTACTGGGTTCCCTAAAAGAACAAATTTAATAATGTCGGAAAAATTGTAAACTTACTCATACGTACAGATTTAGGTGTTCCATAAACTATCACTTTACCTCTTGTATATAAAACGTATAATTTTCATTAAACATGCTCTAAAAATAGCTTTAATGGATTTATTAAATTTGTTTGGTTAGTTAAATTTAAAGTAGAATTTTAATTCATTATTTGTTCTCGTTTAATTTATATTTTACAATATAAAACTTTCAAAAATTTAATTAAATACGAATATCGTAAATCTCCTAATACATTCAAATAGACGCTTTTATCAACTTACATTATACTTCTTGTTAATGCCACGAGAATATTTTGATTAAACCTGCAAATATAAACTGTAATTATATATATTTTACGTCATTATTATCCTCGTTTTTATTTATACCACCTCATACATCTATCTATAACATCAAACATCCAGTTGTTTTCTTGAAATTGTTTTTGCTATCATTTTTAAAAAATAAAATCACACACATAAGTCCACATAAGATTTGATTTTATTGCATTTTAAAGTCTCAATGATGTTAAAAAATACATGTATCCTTACAAAGCAAAAGATTTGTTTTAAGCATAAATGTCACAATTTAGAAAATAACAATATATACGTCTTGATCAGATACATATGGAATTGATGCCATTACAATTTCTGATATAGTTTTTAAAAAATACTTCAGTAAAATGTCCAAATTTGGAATTGTGAAATGCACATTTGACTTAAGCAAATGCAGTCTAATACACATAAAATGGAAAAAACAGAATCTATCTAGACTAGTATAAAAAAAACCCACAACTGTAACAGAGCCATAAAAACTGTTGCATGGCCTGCAAATAACAAATTTTAGTTTAACTTGCGTATATTCGTACACAACATCAGTCTTACCGATGACCCAATCTAATTAAAATTAGATTTGGAATTCCTCTCCTCTACGATACGCTTGTATAGCGTATCGTAGAGGAGCGGAGTTACAAGTCTAATTTTTACAACTACATTATCTACAGTTAACAAATGCAATGCTTGACCTCTCTGACTAGTCAATAACGCTAACAACATAAAAGATTTACATGACAAAGATTTTAAGGATAAATCTGACAATGGAAACAATGTCTTCAAATATTCTATGACTATTGACACATCTCATGTGCAGCAATATTTTGGCATCATTAGTCTACTAACGAAAACACCTTTCAAGTATCTCTTAATCAGAACTTAAGATCCAAAATTTTCTTTTCCACACAAAGACAAAAGTGAACAGCAGATCTTGCTGTATTAATTGCACTATATGACAATGATTGATGAAATAAAATTTGTAAAAAACACAAAAAATTATTTACAGTGGGATTAAATGGATCAATTTCCCTTGAGTCACAAAATTACCATCTTTTAATATAAGTCTAGTACTGTCTTTGAGATGATTTCCTCCAGGAGATAAAAATGACCGAGTCAAGTTCTTCTGAAATTCCTCTTTCTTGAAGAAGTTTCCGGACAATGGAAAACATCCCATCTTCAGCCTTGGAATCCTGTGTTGTCTTTCTGGGTCTGTTGGCATTTTCAGGATGTTTCTGCTGTTCAGTAGGTAAGGCTGGTGATAAATCATTTTCAACAATGTTGGAAACCAGGCTTGTGTGGGCCACAATGGTGCTATTACTATTGCATCTGCTTTGTCCTGTTGTATCTTCTGTAAAACTTTTCCCAGCATACTGAAAGGAGGGAAAATATAAAAAAAAATATTTTTCCAAGGAAAAGAAAAAGCATTGACACAAACTGCTTCTGGGTCTGGGAGAAAAGACACATATCTTTCAAGCTGATAATTTAATCTGGATGCAAACAAGTCAATCCCCTCTTTCAAATGAAATATTTGACAAATTTTTAGAAAAGTTGTTTCATTAAGTTTCCACACTAAATCATCATTGATAGTCCTTGACAATCTATCTGCCTCAACATTATCAATGCCTGGAATATGAGAAGCACTAATACAAATGTTTCTTGCTATACACCAAAACCAAATGTCTCTAGCCAACAAATTTAGCTCTGGAATTCTTCCACCCATGTTGTTAATGTAATGCATAGCAACCATGTTGTCCAATCTAACTTGAATTTGTGTGTTTTCTGATGTGCTACAGAAAGTTTTAATGCTGAGAAAAACAGCTTTCAACTCCAGATATTTAATATGATAAAGCTTTTCTTCATATAACCAATTTCCACCAGTCTTTTTACCAGATTTGATTTTACCAGATTTGATTTCACATCCTCCCCATCCTTTTTGAGAACTATCTGTTTTTAACACAATGTCCACAGTTAGAATCAAAATGTTCTTTGAACTTGTGCAAATATTGTCACACTACCAAGAAATATCTTGAATAGAGCCAACAGTCAATAAAATTAGAATTTATAAGAAAACCTAAAAATGCTATTTCTTGAACAGGCACAAACACAGATTTGGTGGGGTGAATTGTAAATCCTAAATTGTCAAGCAGAGTAGATGTACTTCTTACATTTTGTGCACAATGTTCATCACTATCACCTAACAGTAAAATGTCATCTATGTATGGTACATTTTCAAATCCTTGCTTCCTAAGTGTGCTAAACACTGGTTTTAAAAGCTTTGTAAAAACCCGCGGAGCAGATAAGAGTCCATTAGGTAAGCAAGTTTATTGAAAACATTGGTCTTTCCACATGAATTTTAAGAATTTTTTATCTGTAGAATAAATAGGCACAGATTAGTAAGCATCTTTTAAGTCTATTGATGCCATCCAACAATCTTGCCTAACTAAACGCAATGCACTTCTTATAGTTTCCATTTTGAAGTGATGTTATTCAATGTCCTTGTTTAAAGTTTGTAAATTTAGAATAAGTCTATCAGTTCCATCACGTTTCTTTGTAGTGAAAATGTTAGAAATAAAGTCATTTTCAACTCTATTTGCTCTTTCAATCACATTTTTATCAAGAAGTTTTTGAATTTCAGTATCAACAACAATCACTTCTTCTGGAGAAAATCTTATTTGATGAGGAAGTTTAGCTTGCATAGGACATTGTAGTAAATCAAGTTTATATCCTAGTACAGTTTTAAGAATATTTCTATCAGATGTTAACTCTTTCCAACGAATAAAATGAAAACACATTTTTACTGCATGAAAATTTTCAGGTGTATTTTGAACAATGTCAAGAGAAGTACACTTTTTGACACTATCAAATGTACTTACAGGATGGTCAAGATGAGCGCATTCAATGACTGTAGACTGTGTGGAATCAGCTACTCTTTTTGTTTGGTTGGAGGTGGTCTCCTGCCCCGGCCTTTCCCTAAAAAGGACCATTGTTGTTTTGATCTTGTCTGTACAATGGCTGGGAATAAGTACTTTGGTAACCCTGGGATTTTCCTCCAAACTTGAACGAATGGTACTTGTGTCAAATGCCTTGACTTTTGCCATGTGAAGATGGCTGGTATTCATATCCCTGCAACTTTTTACCGACTCTCTTTGAGGCATCAATTTTCTTGATTTTTCCCCAACATCATCTCCAAAAAGAAATTCGGACACTTTCTTTGCATCATTACACAGGGACTTGTAACTGTGTTTTAATTCAGGACGGATTAAATACCTCCTTTTATGTGACAAATCGGTGAATGCCAATTGCAGCAATTTCACGTTATATTGGGCAAGTTCCAGACACTCATTTGAGCTTTTGATTTCATTTGATGTTGATTTTCTGGCCAAAATGAGTTTATCCAATAGATTGCATGCTGGAGTTAAAGCTTCCAAGGAAGACGGTAATAAGGAAGGTGCTATCCCGGGTAAAAAAAATCCATCAAAAGGACTGCTCTAACTGAAGAAGAAAAGGTTGGGGCGAAAAAGAGGTATGAAGAAGAGCGTCAACGGAAATTTCAGAGAGGTTGGCAAGAAGATCGGCCATGGCTAGACTTCGTAGATGGATTGATGTACTGCAGCTGGTTCAAGAATGAAAACGTGGCAAACTGCAAGTTTGTCACCGGAACTGATCACTTCAGAATAGACTCAGTTAGAGAACATGAAAATAGCAAGTGGCACAAACATTTCAAAACCTAAGTATAAACCGAAAGCAACAGCAGACACACATAGTACACTTTTAAGCGAAGCAGCTAAGTGTTTAAAACAGTTACATAAAGCCGATTATGAACGTTTATTGATTAAATTTTGGAATGCTCATGCAATTGCAAAACATCACAGAAGTTTTAGGGACTACACATTTTTGTGTATGCTAGATAAAGTAAAAGGACTAGATGTAGGCAGTAACTAACTATAATGAACAATCAGCTGCAATGTTCGTTCACAGTATTGCATCAGTGACTCGAACACAAGTTTGTGAGAAGCTTCGGAAGGCCAATTTTTTTAGTCTGACATGTGATGGTGCCACTGATTTTACTGGTGAAGAGTTGGAGAATGTATATGTCCGGATTTGCAACAATGGGAAGGTAGAAGATTTTTTCTTGTGTATTGGTAGTCCTAGTTCAACATCAGCCAAAGACATTCATTCTCATATAGGGGAAATGTTTGAGAACTTTGACCTTTCTCAGATATTCTAAGAAAAGCTAATTGGATTTTGTTCCGATGGTGCTTCAAACATGCAAGGTAAATATTTAATGAAATAAATAGTTATTTTATGATTGATATGATGGAAAAATCATATGATTTGTAAAGATTAAATTACATTTTTTCTATGGTGTGTCGAAACTAAGCTGTTGTGCTGAAATATCTTCTGAGAGTATGCTTCACAAACCTTTGATTTTATTGACAGTGATGGCTGCATAGAAAGATTACCATCAGGGGTTCTTTTATACAGTAAGCAGGCTAATAAGGAACTTTTTACATATACTTTGATATAAGTTTTATGTTAATTCATTGACTAATGTAATAAGTTTCATTACAGCAATTTGCTGACACAGAGGGGCGTCGCCCACGTATTCTTGTAGCCAAAGTTGGTCAAGATGGCCACGATAGAGGGGGAAAGATCATCGCCACAGGCTTTGCTGATCTAGGCTTTGATGTAGATATTGGTCCATTGTTTGCAGTAAGTTTTTAATCATTTCTTGCTGGATAAACAATGATATCTCTTATTTATTTGAGAGTTTGCTGAATTTGGGGATGCACATTGTTAAGTCGATCCATGAAATCAAATATAAATCAAAATAAATAGATTTACCCAAGATTTTATTGACCATTCTTGTCAATAACATACGTCTATATAACTGAATTTTGGAAGAGCAACAAATATTGATGTCCATGTATATTAGTAAAACCACAGTATCTGACATTGCCCGTACTTCTGGGTTTTTAGACTCCTCGGGAGGCATCTCAGCAGGCGGTTGATGCGGACGTCCATGTTTTGGGGGTCAGCACTCTGGCTGCAGGACACAAGACTCTGATTCCAGACATGATCCAGGAACTCAAGAACATGGGCAGACCATGAGTTTCCAAATATTTGTAAACTTTTCAATATCATTTTTTTTAATTTTTTGATGTGGTTGATATTTTCTGTTCTGTTCTTGCAATGCATCTGTAAAATTAATTAGTTTTTAAACTCTGAATTTTAAAAGGTATAAATTCAACCTTTTCTGTCTCTGTTGCAATGATATTCTGGTGGTAGCGGGGGGAGTGATACCACCCCAGGATTACGACTTCCTGTACAAAGCTGGGGTCTCTGCTGTGTTTGGTCCAGGTTAGATTTTCTTGACCACTTACAAGCTTCAAAACGAAACTTTTGTTATTTATGAATTGTAATTGATATTATTTTAGAATGTGGATGTTTCAGATGTTTTTCAGCATACCTTTCCCAGTTTTCAGAAGGAATACTGTGTAATTAAAATCACTTTTTATTATAAATAAAAATTACAAGCAATGTGGTTCATTGATTGATAGGAAAAATTCATAATTGTATGATACATATTTTTTCTTGGGGGGGGGATGGAAGGGGGGAGGGGGTGTATTGATCATAATGTAGGTATGCATATACATGTATATTTCTGTGTACAATTTGCATCTGGTTTCCTGACATTCTAAATGGTTTTTGAAAAATAATGTCCTCAAGTACATGGACATGGTTGTTAAAGTGGATGTAAAAAATAAAAAAAAAAATCTTTTCCATGCAGGCACCAGAATCCCAGATGCAGCCATTAAGGTCATAGACATGCTGGAGAAGAACAGTAACGACAACACGAAAGCAAAATCTGCCACCGGCTGAAAATCGTGTGAACTGTGTGATGAAAAAAAGTTTTTAGGAAAAAAAATGCTTGGAGTCAGTCATTTGTTGACTTTTTATTCCTATTTCGTATCGGGCTTTGTTTCTATTTTTCGTACTCAATGAAAGTGGTGTCACTAAGTGGCTTGCAAGCACCTGATGTACTACAGCTGTGTCAACATTTGACATACATTTTAAATTAATGTAATTGTCATAAACATCTGTTAACGTATAGTTTGTACAAAGGGGATATTTGGACTTATTTTATATCTTTGCTATGTTATGTAGTACATGTACATTCATATCTGATGTGTGATGTATGTGTCAATTTGTTGCATAATGTTTTTATTTAACATTCTATTGAATGAAAACAACATATTCAGTATATTTAAAAGCTCTTCCAGATAGCAAATTTAAAATGGTATGTTTTTATGAATTCCAAATACATATATCATTAGGGAATAGTGCTATTTTTTTAGAAGGTATATGTTAACTTTAAAAGAGAGATACTTGTAAAATGATTGACCCGTAAAAGGTTTGAATCATGATAATTTTTAATTGTAACCTGCAATTGTAAGCAGAGTTATCATGAATTTCTATTTTGTTTTAGATTACTAAGTCTTGTGTCAGTATACATGTAAACTGTATATTAATTTTACAATATACCATAAGTTTGTTTTTTGAATTTCCGTGAATTGTGACGTGATATTCATCCCTGTTGCTTTTAAACAAAATAAATCATCTCCACTTTATTATTTACGGTCGGAGATACAAATACTTATAATATTTATGTCAAGTGTTTTTTCCTGATGAGCAAACTTGGTTTTTTGAGGGTTTGATGGTTTTGGCCATATTAAGGTCACCTGAGTCACTCAGGTGACCAATTGCTGTCTGATTTTGTCGGTTCGTCGTTTGTAAACTTATGAACATATTTGGCTTCTTCTCTGGAACAATTAAACCAATTTCAACCGAAAGAAACGTACAACCAGACATTAGCAAAAATGACAATTATAAACGTTTTAGTTGCTCCTCTATAAAGGAGTATTCACAATATTTTGAAATAAGTTTCGTTTCATAGGTTCAAATTTGATTAGAAACATTATATTGGTCCCAGACTGTTCGCACAATTATCGAACAATAGGTACATTTTTAAAGCTATAAGTGTACAAATATTTCATTAAATGTGAATGTTTTCCTTAATACCACGTAAAACAAACCCAGAATTGATTTAAAAAAAATCTCTTGTAATTTGGCCTAATAAAAACAAAACACTCGCCATTTTTGTTGAACGAAGGTTGCTAGCAAAGTTCGCGGACAAAGTGATTTACGGCAAAATTACTGTGTACTTTGTAGGATGAGGTATGTTATTTTAAATGACCACAAATTGAAAAGAAGTATGCAAAAAATCATATGATTTTGAATTTTTTTTTCGAAAGATATAGAGATTTTTACTTTGCATGCATTAGATTTACGGAGCACCGTTTCATATTTCCACGACGTCAGGTGACGTCAGATAACTGAAAGGCAAACACGTCACTCTTTTTGAAAGTAATCACAGTTCAGTTCCACACACTTTTCATGTCATTTAACCCATTTATAAAATGCACGTTCATACCATTATTTGTAATTTTTTGTGTAATGTCTTTTGTGGCATATCGTAGATCATTTAAGTCCAAAAATCTTTGTCCACACAGTTTTGGCTTTGGATAAGAAAATAAAGGGAAATCCATTGGTGCAATGTCGGGCTGTGTTGGGGGTGGAGGTGCTGCAAGAGCTCAAATTATCAGTTCTTCCATCTTTAAACCTCTGTGATTCCAATAGTAACATATAGGCCTATTGTCCTATAAAAATAGCAGCGTCTAAGAACGTTTTGGTCTCCATCGGAGAATTTCCTGCGTGCACACAAAATTTAATGACGGCCCGGTGCTCCGTGATGTCCATTCACGTTAATGTTTTTGACTCAACTTTTTACCGTTTTATCGCCAAATACGAATGACAAACGCTTGAAAATTGAGTGAACAGATTTAGATGGACACCGGTGTTACAGGATTAGCTGAAGTAAGATACATATGTTTTTTATGCATTTAGTTCTACTCGATAGAAACATGCATGCACGGGTCTAAAGGGGAGGGGGATTGGTCTGTTTTCGGATATAGCGAACTTCCCTTCTTTCCTTTGGCATTTTTTTCGCTTCTATCGGTGTTTTACCTTAGTCGACACATACTATAGCCTGGTTCCCGAGGCTGTCCGAAGTGCAAGTACTTCTGCCTTGCACAATCTGAAGGCCTTGGGAACCAGGCTAAAGCACTTGCTTTTCGGAAGGCCTCGGGAACCAGGCTAACTTTTATATAATGGTGCGCTGTTCCGTGTGGTAAGCCGACGTCGACCTCGCTTTCTTTTGGCGTTTTCAAAGACATGTTTTTGCCGTAAATATCCTTTTATTTTAAAACGGCTTCAAATGACGTATGAAAATGACGCGTACATTAACCATACAGACTACTTCACAATGTATGAAGTTTCGACATGTTTTATGAACTAAAATTGTAAATAACTTCACGTTTAAAAACTAAATTACAAAGTTTGGACAATTTTTACACCGTGCCGTGCGTACTTTCAGCGACCATTTGATACATTAAAATTTTATTATTTTTTTCATGGAAAACGTTCAAAAATCAAAACCACTTAGTTTGATTTCAAATTTGATGACAAACATTTCGATGTACAATCGGTAAACCCATCTGAAAATGGCAAAAACGCGATTGTCCACGAACTTTTTGGACAATCCTCGTATACCTTTAAATCAGCAATTAAACACCTTTTCTGTAACATAACCCATACAAAGCATTGAAACGTTTTTACTGATAATAATCTCTTACGGATACTACAGCATTGTTCTTAAAATCTTCCCAATCAGTTTTTTATTCATTATACTGCCTTACACTATAGCTGCTCAAGCGTGCGATGTCATTACTGATATATACAATTCAATATAAAGGTCTGGGACTAGTTATAAAACTGTGACAATCACTTCTTCAATCTTCATCTTCAATCACATTTTTAAAAGACCGAAGCAAGTCTTTTAAATTTACCATTAAAAAATCAAATTTAGGTCGCTGCTACACATATGTTGGTGTTTATCGAAACAGAAACATGGCAGCCATACCGGTGTCTTCCGAATACCATTCTGCTCAAGAACACATCCCAATGTGTAAAGAACACGATTTGAGAATAGACATGACATGTGAGGACTGTGATGAGTTTATTTGTTCGCAATGTGCCAAAACAGACCACAAGGACCACGACTGTAAAACAATTCCCACAGCAGGAAGTCTAAGGAGAAGAGAGCTAAAGAAAACTCTGAGTAAGGTTAAGGAGAAAGATATTGGAGAGATTGATGTGAAAATAAAGAAGGCATCCAAACAAAAGGAGGGCAACAAAAAATGCTGTGATTCTGAGGTCTCTAAACTTCAGAAACATAATGATGCGATTGTGTCAAAACTTGATGAAATCAAGAAGAATTTGGAAACTAAACTGATGGAAAATCTGGAAATAAAAAATGCTGAAGTGAGTAATAAAAAACTAGATTTAGAAAAGAAAAGAGACGATATCAAGGATCTTGTTGAATTCCTGGAAGACAAACACAGTACTATGTCTGACTATAGTTTGATAGACAACCTCAGAGACTTGACCAACCTCGTGTCAAACACAGACAGCGATATAGAGAGGGGGGATCATTCGGTCAGATACAGAAGAGGGGACATCAATGAGGGGTCACTGGACTCTATATTGGGACAAACGTTTGATTTGGATGATTTCAGAGTAACCGAGACAAATTCATTTCAATACGGAGATGAATGTGTATATGTGTTGGAGGCATTCGATGAAGATACATGTTTGGTGAGAGAATATGAATCAAAATGCTTTGAACGAATGAACATAAGAAATAAGAAAAAAGAAAAATCCAATATCTGTGTAAAGGATGTATCTGTAACAGACAAAGGTGATGTGTATGTCACTGATTATACTAACCACGCCATTGTCCATCTGTCCCTCTCAGACTCAGCCTCTACAGTATTCAATACAGCTCCACTAGTACCATTTGGAATCTGTCGATCAACAGATGGAGGACTGCTTGTCACATTGGTAGATGATGATACAGAATCATTTCATCCGAACTCAAAGAGTAGACGTCTGGTCACACACGTGACATTGACCGGTGACGTCATCCGTGAGTACGAGTACCACGAGGACGGTCAGACCAGGCTGTTTACTGTACCACGGAGAGTCAAACAGAACGGTAACACTGACATTTGCGTGGTGAACAGGACACGTCAATGTACCGGTGAACTGGTGATCCTGTCCTCCTCTGGATTTCTAAAGTCTGTCTACCATGGACATCCAACTGATGTTATTTGTGACGCACACTGCAACATCATTGTTACTGACTGTTCTAACAGCCAGATACATCTGCTGAGTCCTGATGGGGAGTTCATGAAGTACCTACTGACAGAAAATGATGTAAAATATCCATATTCTATGTCTCTGTATAAATCCACATTGTGGGTAGGGGACAACCAAGGACTTATCAAAATGTTTCAGTTCAATAACACTTAAATTCACGTCATACTTGTTTTATGTTGATCTCGAAATTCAAATGTTTTTCAAGAATCAAAAATATATATTCGCTTTGTATAACTAATTAAGCGATATATATCACACATATTTTAAATGATAGAGTAAATATTGTAAAACAATTATTGTATTTGAGGATGTCACTGTAAGGAAAGAATCAGCCGGAAATGTGTTTAATTCATACAATGTATGTATCATAACCCTGGTTGGCAATGCTAAACTTCAAAGGGAGAAGGCTTACATAGGCATTGCCTGCTGCTTAATCCATTTATGTAAATGTATATTTGCATAATAAAATATGTTCAAATCAAATCAAACTTCAAATGGGGTTATATAAGGCTTACGTAACTTATATAAACTTATAAATTAAGGCATTTTGCAAATAAACTACAAAATGCCTGTACCATAGTACTTGCTTGCATCAACACATGGTTGATGATGTCCGTAAGGTATAATTGAATTTTAACTGTAAAGTTATTATTGTGAAATTAATCAAAAACCTAGTTTCATTTTCGATAAACAAACCCGAAGTAGCCAAAATGAGAGTAAGAAGGTGGACACGTTTGTGCGGATCCAAGTCAGGGATAGTTTGCATCAAAATAATATAATTTGAACTTCAATAAATTCTTAACTGTGAAGACTGTGTCAACAACACAATATGCCCTCAGGATAATCTATGCATGATAACAATCTATTGTTTTCAGAAGTGCTTAACACCCCAATCCCCTTCTCATGGCTGTGTTCCAAAAGAACAGACAAGAGGACAGACATGCACCTTTAAAAGCAATCTAAGTACTGAGAGTACTGATAGGCGGAATCATAATTGTTATTAAAGTTACAATACGAAACGAAATTAAGGTGGGAGACCCTATGTGACATCTGTCAATATTAATGTGAATAAAATTCATTATAATCAAAATACTTTTACCAGTTTAGTATTTTCAAATTTTACAAAACATTTGCAACCCCCCCCCCCCACATTAAAAATATTTTTGGAAAGGTAAAAGTTATAAAAGACCAACGGAATCCGAATTCACGATTAACAGATTCGTAAGCTAAAGCTCTAACCGAGTGCTCTACATTGTTAGGTAAGAATTTTTGGAAAGAAAACATTTATGATCGGAGGTACGTCAAACATGAAAGTGTCCCATACCACGTTATTTGCATGAATAACCACTGACACTATTTTTTCTTGTTTTCTAGATTAGGTAAGTTAAACAGTAGCAAGTAGACTTTGTGTTTGAAAAGTAGTGAAGGCTATTTACATAAGAGATAAAATAAAGTGTGAGCTTTTCCCAAATTCAGTCGTATGTCATTACACGTACCTAAAGATTATTGAAGTCATTATGTCTTTAAAAATAAGTTCGTTCAGTGACTTAAATCTTACATGCATTTATAAAGAAACAAGTTGCTGTCCTTAAAAAAAAGAACTACAATACGTGGACCATTTGCATGTTTCGAACGAAAACGTGAAAGCCTTTAGATTATCAGAGATTCCACCCACTCTAGCCCCCTGCTTTTAACCACTCAATTTGTACCATGTATTACGTACATGAATAGCTCTGACTGTTTATCTCAGAACTTAAAGGGTTCATACTTCTAAAATAATTATGATCTATCTATTAATGAAGTATGCATGTATAGTATCAGGCATTCGGCAAATTCTCCTATTTGCGCACACATTACCATTCGCACTACTTTGTTAACTATGCAGTGACAGCTTTGTTTAAAGTAATTTCATATTTTGATGCATTTTTATTGAGATTTAAACTTTTATACAGTGACATTATTATCCAATCACACTTAAATGCTTAAAAATTTTTAATTGGGAAGTACTCTAGCCTCGCCTTCTATAAAAGTAAAGTTAAATTACATGTGTATACGGAAAACAACAAAACATTGCAAATTATGCTATTTGATGCATTTTGTAGTATCGGCATAACATTTACTTATTTCATAATACTGACAGTTCATATCACATGCCGATTATTTCTTTAAAAGGAATACTTTGTTTCTGTACTGACTACTGTTTACCGACAACTTTACAATGACAGCGCCTTTGAACTTATGTGCGCATATGGCATGGAATCCCGATCCCGATTCTGATAAACTTGTGCTAGCCTGGTTCCCTGAGCTACCCATTTCGCACACGAACCCGGCTAGCTCATGCGCAGGCTGAATTTTCCCCCACAGCATCCGGTTTAACCTCGCTTATATATTTTCTGCGTGGACCTCAGGGTCCACGCAATAATGTCATAAAAATCCCACAAAACTTAAGGTTAAAGATTGATTATAGGTCCTTTTCATGAAACCGATATGATGCAGTGATTTAAGAAATCTTCAGGTACAGTGTATGCGTAAAATATAAATTCAATAAACCATCCATATTTTATGACTTAAAGTAAAATGATAGGGTATTTTGATTATAATGAACTTTGTTCACATTATTATCGACAGGTGTTCCAAACCACCTTAAAAGATCTTTTTGTTCCGTAAACACATGTGCCACATTTTCAAGTAAACATGTATTTGTACTGTAATTGGTTAAACTTTTTGAAAATCCGTCCAATGTTAACTGATTGTATTATATACTCAAAAAGCTTTATTAATTGTTTATGGACGTGCCGTCATTTGAAAATCCTATATTTTTTTTTAAAAATGTGTCATTACTATACTCGTATAGCTGCATGAATAAGTGACATTAAATAGAACAATTGTTAATGAATAAATTTGGTATTATACTCTTTAAAAAAATCAACTCGTTGGAGGAAGTTTATATAAGATTAATTTGGGTTAGCGAAAGCTTCTACTTTGACACTGTTATTCTAAATTGTTGTCTGTCATCGCATGGTGATTTGCCCTGCAGCTGGGGTCTTGCTTTGATTCTCCTGCAAAACGACAGAACTCTCCGATTAAAAGGATAAATAACATTTTGTTCGGGAAATGGGCGAAGTTTAAGTACACAGTCGTTTTACTTTTTGAACCGAGTCCTCAATATGACGAAATTAAATGCCAACGAAATTGATTTTGTTTAAAAATAATGAAATTTAACCCAAAGAAATTATGTGCTTTTACAGTACATACCAGGCTTCTCTGTTACCAGTATTTAAATTTTACTTCAAGGCAAAATTTGTTGTCAGCGATTTTTCAGAGATCAATGCTAGTTAAAATAACAGACTGAATAAAATTTTAGGGAAAACAATTATATGATTTTGACCCGTAACACTCCTTTAAAATTATTTGCATATAAATTCCTTTCACAGCTGTTTTACAGTTAATGTCTATGGTTGATCTTGATCAGTTCTAGTTACCTGATAATCTCAAAATGATGCAGAGAAAACATTTGAATAAATGTGGCATTTTTTCTATAATTATGTGTCGAAACTAAGCAGTTGTGCTGAAATATCTTCTTAGAGTATGCTTTGCCAATTAACCTTTGATTTTATTGACAATGATGGCTGCATATAAATATTTCTGACAGGGTCTCTTTTACACAGTGCAAAGGCTAATTAGGAACTCTGTACATACACTCTGATGTAAGTTTTATGTTAATTCATTGATTAACGTTAAATAACGTTTCATTGCAGCAATTTGCTGACACAGAGGGGCGTCGCCCACGTATCCTTGTAGCCAAAGTAGGTCAAGATGACCACGACAGAGGGGGAAAGGTCATTGCCACAGGCTTTGATGATCTAGGATTCGATGTGGATATTGGTCCATTGTTTGTAGTAAGTTTTTAATTATTTTTTTGCTGAATAAACAATGATATTTCTTATTTATTTGAGAGTTTGCTGAATTTGGGGATGCACATTGTTAAGTTGATCCATGAAATCAAATATAAATCAAAACAAATAGATTTACCCCAGATTTTATTGACCATTGTTGTCAATGAACATACATCCTTAAAACTGTGAATTTTGGAAGAGCAACAAATATTGATGTCCATGTATATTAGTTAAACCACAGTATCTGACATTGCCCGTACTTCTGGGTTTTTAGACTCCTCGTGAAGCAGCTCAGCAGGCGGTTGATGCGGACGTCCATGTTTTGGGGGTCAGCACTCTGGCTGCCGGACACAAGACTCTGATTCCAGACATGATCCAGGAACTCAAGAACATGGGCAAACAGTGAGTTTCCAAATATTTGTAAACTTTTCAATATCAATTTTTTAAATTTTTTGATGCGTTTGATATTCCCTGTACTGTTGAACATCTGTAGTATTAGTAAAAAAATCAATGCAATGCATCTGTAAATAAATTTAAATAACTCTGAATTTGAAGCTATAATGCACCCTTTTCTGTCTCTGTTGCAGTGATATTCTGGTGGTAGCGGGGGAGTGATACCACCCCAGGATTACGACTTCCTGTACAAAGCTGGGGTCTCTGCTGTGTTTGGTCCAGGTTAGATTTTCTTGACCACTTACAAGCTTCAAAACAACATTTTTGTTATTTATGAATTGCAACTGATATTATTTTACAATGTGGATGTTTCAGATGTTTTTCAGCATACATTTCCCAGTTTTCAGAAGGAATACTGTGTAATTAAAATCACTTTTTATTATAAATAAAAATTACAAGCAATGTGATTCATTGATTGATAGGAAAAATTCATAATTGTATAATACATATTTTTTCTTTGGGGGGGGGGGTGGAAGG
The DNA here is from genome assembly GCF_025612915.1 of Magallana angulata. Classification (NCBI taxonomy): domain Eukaryota; kingdom Metazoa; phylum Mollusca; class Bivalvia; order Ostreida; family Ostreidae; genus Magallana; species Magallana angulata. The sequence continues at coordinate 25,648,672 of NC_069119.1, read as the reverse complement.
GGGGAGGGGGTGTATTGATCATAATGTAGGCATGCATATATATTTCTGTGTACAATTTGCATCTGTTTTCCTGACTTTCTAAATGGTTTTTGAAAAATAATGTCCTCAAGTACATGGACATGGTTTTTAAAGTGGGTGAAAAGAAGGTTTTTTTTCTTTTCCAGGCACCAGAATCCCAGATGCTGCCATTAAGGTCATAGACATGCTGGAGAAGAACAGTAACGACAACACAAAAGCAAAGTCTGCCACTGGCTGAAAATCGTGTGAACTGTGTGATGAAAAAACTTCTAGTAAAAAAATGCTTGGAGTCAGCCATTTGTTGACTTATCACTCCTATTTCGTATCGGGCTTTGTTTCTATATACCGTACTCAATGAAAGTGGTGTCACCAAGTGGCTTGCAAGCATCTGATGTACAGTGTACTTCATCTCTGTCAACATTTGACATACATTTTAATTTAATGTAATTGTCATAAACATCTGTTATTTATACAAAGGGGATGTTTGGACTTATTTTATATCTTTGCTATGTTATGAAGTACATGTACATTCGTGTCTGATGTGTGATGTATGTGTCAATTTGTTGCATAGTGTTTTTATTTAACATTCTATTGAATAAGAACTATATATTCAGTATCTTTAAAAGTTCTTCCTGAGAGCAATTTTAAAGTGCATATGGTTTGTTTCTATGAATTTAAAATATTATTATGGAATAGTGCTACATGTATTTCTTAAAGGTATACATAAACTTTAAAATAGAGATACATCTACATGTAAAATGTTTGAATCATGATGTCATTTAATTTTAATTTGCAATTGTTAGCTGAGTTTTAATGCTTTTCTATTTTGTTGTAGATTACTTGTGTCAATATATTACATGTAAATTGTATAATACTTGTACAATATACCATAAGTTTGTTTTTTTGAATTTCCGTGAATTGTGACGTGATATTCATCCCTGTTGCTTTTAAACAAAATAAATATTCTCCACTTTATTATTTACATTTGGAGATACAAATACTTATAATAATTATTATGTCAAGTGTTTTTTCCTGATGAACATACTTGTTTTTTTAGAGGGTTTGATGGTCTTGGCCATATTTTGGCCACCTGAGTCACTCAGGTGACCAATTGCTATCTGTTTTTGTCGTTCGTTGTACGTCGTTCGTCATTCGTAAATTTTTGAACATGTTTATATAGCTTCTTCTCTGGAACAACTGAACCAATTTCAACCAAACGAAAATACAACCACACATAAGCACAAATGACAATTTATAAATGTTTTGAGTTGCTCCTCTAAAAAGGAGTATTTACAATATTTTGAAATCAGTTTCATTTCATAGGTTCAAATTTGATTAGAAACATTATATTGGTCCCAGACTGTTCACACAATTATCGAACAATAGGTACATTTTTTAAGCTATAGGTGTACAAATATTTCATTAAATGTGAATGTTTTCCTTAATACCACGTAAAACAAACCTAGAATTAATAAAAAATAATTCTCTTGTAATCTGGCCTTATAAAAACAAAACACTCGCCGTTTTTGTTGTACGAAGTTCGCGGACAAAGTGATTTACGGCAAAATTACTGTGTACTTTGTAGGATGAGGTATGTTATTTTAAATGACTGCCAATTGAAAATAAGTATCAAAAAATCATAAGATTTTTAATTTTTTTTTCAAAAGATACCGCGATTTTTACTTTGCACGAATTAGATTTACGGAGCACCGTTTCATATTTCCACGACGTCAGACAACTGAAAGGCAAACACGTCACTCTTTTTGAAAGTAAACACCGTTCAGTTCTACACACTTTTCATGTCATTTAACCCATTTATAAAATGTACGTTCATACCATTATTTGTAAATCTTTTGTGGCATATCGTAGATTAATTAAGTCCAAAAATCTCTGACCGCACAGTTTTGACTTGGATAAGAAAATAAAGCGAAATTCATAGGTGCAAGGTCTGGCTGTGTTGGGGGTTGGGCTACCGGTGCTGCAACAGCTCAAACGAAATAAAAAACTTTTATAACGAATTTCTTTTAAGTTAAAAAAGTTTGCACTTCCATTTATTAAAATAGTTAGAATGAATTTATTTTCGTTAATATTTTTAGCTCACCGAGACGAAGTCAGGAGGAGCTTATGCTATACCCTCGGCGTCGGCGTCGGTGTCGGCGTCGGCGTCCGGACCTGGTTAAAGTTTTTGTTGCAGGTCCTGTATCTAAGCTATTACTTGTCCTATCTTCACCAAACTTGCATGGATGATGCATCTGGACCTACTTATGGACTTGAAAGACTTGGGTGCTGAATCTGAGTCCTAAATTTCAGATGCTGGAGGAGGTTAAGGTTGTTGGACCAGGTTAAAGTTTTTGTTGCAGGTGCCCTTTAATAGCAATATCTAAGTTACTGCAGGTCTGTACTTCACCAAACTTGCATGGATGGTGTGTCTTATGATACTGATGCACCAGACAGGCTTCAGTGCTGAATCTGAGCTACAGGTTTCAGATGCTGGAGGAGGTTAAGGTGTTTGGAGCAGGTTAAAGTTTTTGTTGCAGGTGCCCTTTGATAGCAATATCTAAGTTACTCCTGGTCCAAACTTCATCAAACTTGCATGGATGGTGTGTCTTATGATACTGATGCACCAGGCAGGCTTGGGTGCTGAATCTGAGCCATAGGTTACAGATGCTGAAGGTGGTAAAGGTTTTTAGAGCTGGTTAAAGTTTTTGTTGCAGGTCCCTCTGATGATGATATCTTAGTTACTACTGGTCCTAACTTCACCAGACTTCTATGGATGGTGCGTCTTATGATACTGATGCACCAGACAGGCTTGAATGCTGAATCTGAGCCATAGGTTTCGGATGCTGGAGGAGGTTAAGGTTTTAGAGCTGGTTAAAGTTTTTGAAACATGTGCCCTCTGATGATTATATCTTAGTTATTGCTTGTCCTAACTTCACCAGACTTCCATGGATGGTGCGTCTTATGATACTGATGCACCTGACAGGCTTGAATGCTGAGTCTGAGCCATAGGTTTCAGATGCTGGATATGGTTAAGTTTTTTGGAACAGGTCACATGCTTAATAGATGATAGTACTATTTCAAACTTGCATAGTTGACTTAACTGTTATATGAATGAATCACAGAGGAAGCTTCAGGTGCAGAGCTTGATCTCCATTATCAAGGATGCTTAAAATATATCTTAGTTATTACAGGTCATAACTTCACCAAACTTGAATGGATGGTGTGTCTTATGATACAGATGCACCTGACAGGCATGGATGTTGAATCTGAGCCAAAGGTTGCAGATGCTGGACCAGGTTAAGGTTTTGATTGCTAGTGCCCTCTGATGATGATATTAGTTATTACTGGTCTGAACTTCACCAAACTTGCATGGAGATGCGTCTTATGTATACTGATGCACCTGGCAGGCTTGCATTGAACGCTGAATCTGAGCCATAGGTTTCGGATGCTGGATGAGGTTTATTTTTTTTTGGAACAGGTCAGTGACACATGTTTTATAGATGATAGCTTGCATAGTTGATTTAACTATATTATAAATGAAACGCAGAGGTTGCTTCAGATGCAGAGCCTGATCTCCATTATCAAGGATGCTAAAGAAATCTCCTACCTCACTCAAACCTGCTCGATAGATAGATTTGTTTGTTGAGAAATGCTAAAACATGATTCCTAGTATGATTTAGTATTGAATGGTATGAAACAATATTGTTTAATATGATACAATATAATATCATATGTAATATTATAAAAAGTTATAAGATACGATATGATATTGTATCAATTTTTATATTTTATGTTATGATATTGTATCATGATAACGATATGTATAGTATTGTATATTATGATACAATATTGTATAATATTATATTGTATTATTAATTTATTATTTTATCACATGATACTATAACGTAAGATATTGCAAAATATAATATTGTATCCTATGATAAAATATTGTGTATTCTATAATATATATTGTATCATACGATATTGTATAATATGATATTAGTTTCTGTAATATAGAATAATATCACATGATATTATATAATATGATACTGTTATATCATATAATATCGTATCATACGATATTGTATAATATGATATTGGTTTATAATATGATATATTATCACATCACATGAAATTTTATTGTATGATATTGTAAAATATATTATTGTATCATATGATACAATATGTATAATATAATATTGTATTATATAATATTTTACTTAATCACATAATATTGTATCATTTGACATGATACAATGTTGTATCATATTATATTGTATCATATGATACAATATCATATTATGTATCAAAAATGATATAGTATACAATATAATATCATATGTTTCTATGTTATGATGTATTATTTAATATGATATTGTAATATAATACTATATTGTTTTATATTATGATATTGTATTATGTGATCAAATACAATAACGTATAACACAATACAATGTCATATCATACGTTACAATATCATATATCATCATTGTTTATTATGGTATTTTATTGTATTTTATGATATATGTTGTAAATATGATAGGATGCAATATTTAATTTTATATTATTGTATTGATTAACATATGAACATATGATTATCATACAATTTGTTAACAAATGATACACGATATTGTGTCAAAACAGAATTCATTAATATCCAAGATCATAAAGTATGATTTTCACTTAATATGATAAAGGTGGCCTCATAAAGGTGAAGTCCCATAAGGGTGATGTCTCCTCTCGGTGAGCTTTGTAATCTGTGATTACCTATGTTTATTTTAAGCCTCAATTAACAAAAATTATAGTCTCGTGAAAGAAAAGATGTATATAGAATTCACTATAGTTATTACTACGAATTCGTTACACGGATATAACGAATTACGGATATAACGAAGTAAATCCATTGGTCCCTCGGACTTCGCTATAACCGAGTTTTACTGCATTTGTATAAAATTCAGAGCTATGTACATTTTTTATATTGGAGTAATAATTTTATATACTTTGCCAATACAGGTTGCTCGGCACAGTCTGACGTTGAGTTATATAACAACGTTTCTATAACGTCGTACATGTATAGGCTATAGTCTACCGGAGAGTTATTTGCTGCATTCACCGACTGGCCAGAGTACAATCGCACGCTTCGTCACAAAATCGCTTGTGCCACTTGATGATAAGAAAACTCGAACCATTATGATTATACATGTATGAATTTTGCAATCTTTGTAATAGTTGATAACATCCATTTTATTCTTATATGTCCTTTTTACACTGAATTACGGAAGCAATATATAAAGAAATTTTATTACAAGAAACCAAGTGTTTTTAAGTTACTTTTAAATTACTTTTATTGTACATTTTTGTACATACGAGTTGACTTTCGGTTAAATATACGGGAATTTTTGTATACGTCAGTTGACTTTCGATTTTGTAACGGGATTTTTTTGTATACGAGTTGACTTTCGGTTTTTGTATGCGGAAATATTGTATACAAGATAACCTGTATACGAGTTGGTCTGTGTAAGACTTGACCGGACACAATTTAGGTCGCTGCTACACATATGTTGGCGTTTATCGAAACAGAAACATGGCGGTCATACCGGTATCTTCCATTTACCCTTCTGCTCAAGAACACATCCCAATGTGTATAAAACACGATTTGAATATAGACATAACATGTGAGGACTGTGATGAGTTTATTTGTTCGCAATGTGCCAAAACAGACCACAAGGACCATGACTGGAAAACTATACACACAGCAGGCAGTCAAAGGAGAAGAGAGCTAAAGAAAAATCTGAGTAAGGTTAAGGAGAAAGATATTGCAGAAATAGATGAGAAAATAAAGAAGGCATCCAAACAAAAGGAGGGCAACAAAAAATGTTGTGATTCTGAGGTCTCTAAACTTCAGAAACATTATGATGCGATTGTGTCAAAACTTGATGAAATCAAGAAGAATTTGGAGACTAAACTGGTGGAAAATCTGGAGAGAAAAAATGCTGAAGTGAGTAAGAAAAAACTAGATTTAGAAAAGAAAAGAGACCATATCAAGGATCTTATGGAATTCCTGGAAGACAAACACGGTACCATGTCTGACTATAGTTTGATAGACAACCTCAGAGACTTGACCAACCTCGTGTCAAACACAGACAGTGATATAGAGAGGGGGGATCATTCGGTCAGATACAGAGGAGGGGACATCAGTGAGGGGTCACTGGACTCTATAATGGGACAAACGTTTGATTTGGATGATTTCAGAGTTACCGAGACACATTCATTTCGATATGGAGATGAATGTTTAGATGTGTTGGAGGCAATCGATGAAGGTACATGTTTGGTGAGAGATCGTAAATCAAAATGCTTTGAGCGAATGAACATAAGAAATAAGAAAAAAGAACAATCCATTATCTGTGGAGATGCGGTATGTGTAACAGACAAAGGTGGTGTATATGTCACTGATTATAAGAACAAATCCATTGTCCGTCTGTCCCCGTTAGGATTATCCTCTACAGTATTCAGTACAGCTCCACTAGCACCATTAGGAATCTGTCAATCAACAGAGGGAGGACTGCTGGTGACATTGGTAGATTATGATACAAAAAAATTTCATCCGGACTCAAAGAGCAGACTTCTGGTCATACACGTGACACTGACCGGTGACGTCATCCGTGAGTACGAGTACCAGGGTGACGGTCAGACCCGCCTGTTTACTGTACCATACAGAGTCAAACAGAATGGTAACACTGACATTTGCGTGGTGAACAGGACACGTCAATGTACCGGTGAATTGGTGATCCTGTCCTCCTCTGGATTTCTAAAGTCTGTCTACCATGGACTTCCAACTGATGTTGTTTGTGACGCACACTGCAACATCATTGTTACTGACTATTCTAACAGCCAGATACATCTGCTGAATCCTGATGGGGAGTTTATGAAGTACCTACTGACAGAGAATGAAGTAAAAGATCCATATTGTATGTCTCTGTATAAATCCACATTGTGGGTAGGGGACGGCCAAGGACTCATCAAAGTATTTCAGTTCAATAACACTTAAAATCACGTTATACTTGTTTTATGTTGATCTCAAAATTCAAATGTTTTTCAAGAATCAAAAACATTTATACGCTTTGTATAACTAATTAAGCGATATATATCACACATATTTCAAATGATAGTGTATACGTAAATATTGTAAAACAATTATTGTACCTTTGAGGTTGTCACTGTAAGGAAAAATCAACCGGAAATGTGTTTAATTCATACAACCCTGGTTGGCAATGCTATAAACTTCAAATGGAGAAGACTTACAAAGTCATTGCCTGCTGCTTCATGTATATTTGCATAATAAAATATGTTCAAATAAAATCAAACTTCAAATGGGGTTATAAGGCTTAAGTATCTTATCTACACTTATAAATTAAGGGATTTTGCAAATGAACTACAAAATGCCTGCACCAGAGTTCTTGCTTGCATTAACACATGGTTGATGATGTCCGTAAGGTTTAATTGAATTTTAACTGTTAAGTTATTATTGTGAAATTAAACAAAAACCTACTTTCATTTTCGATCAACAAGGCCGAAATAGCAAAAATGGAGTAAGGTGGTAGACACGCTTTGGTGGATCCAAGTCATGAATAGTATCGATCAAAATATATACTTGCAAAGTTGCAATGAAATAATATTCAATGATTACGTAAAGAGTGAATATCTAATTACTATGAGCCTATTTAGAGAATACATAGAAGTTAAGATTTGACAAATGTTGAATAAATAAAATGAATCAATTTGTTTCGTTAGTGGGCGATTTTAGTTTTGATACTCTTTTGCTTGCGAAGTACGACTCCTAGTGAGAGAATGGGATAAAACTTTCTAGAAGGGGGTTACCAAGAACGCGGATTGAATAATTAACGAAAAGTGTAACGAGTTCATCATGCATCGCGGGCAGATACCTTCGATCGGACTTCGATTGATACAAAAAGTTAATAAATAAAATGGAACAATTAATGCTGTTTTAGTATTAATGGAAAGAACTTTCCAGAACGGGGTGCCCAGAAACGGGATGACTAATTGACATCATGGCGGAAAGTGTTTGGCGAGTTAACCATCGGGTAGATATGTACTTTGAATCTGACAACTTTTGTTTAAAATACGCTCGTAAATGGATAGTAACGCATAACCTAGTTTGTAAACTTTAATGATTAAAGGGACTTGGACATGATTTGAGCTCAAAATTTTCAAATTTATTTTTCAATATTTATGTCTAGAATTGTTGAGAGAGAGAGAGAGAGAGAGAGAGAGAGAGAGAGAGAGAGAGAGAGAGAGAGAGAGAGAGAGAGAGTTCCCATTCACTGGTTTGAAATAAATACATGTACAATATTTAAAAAAGTTTAGTTTTTCAGTCAGCTGCAACAAACAGGAATTAAGGCCACGTACATGTATTAATGTATTATCAAATTTTTTTTCAGTCAGCTGCAACAAACAGGAATTAAGGCCACGTACATGTATTAATGTATTATCAAATTCAGTTTAGATTTTTTTTTATCCCTGCCCGCTCCTCCTTAATATATAACAATGCAGTTTGTTTTTTATTTCAATTTCAAAGAATAAGATACATATAAATTGAGGCAATTTGCAAATTAACTACAAAATACCTGCACCAGAGTACTTGCTTACGCCTTTGGTATTTCAACACATGCGCGAGGATGTCCGTAAGGTAAATGTATAATTGAATTTTAACTGACAAGTTATTATTGTGAAATTAATCAAAAACTTTTTTTCATTTTCGATCAACAAGCCCAAAATAGGAAAAATGAGAGTAAGGTGGTGGACACGCTTTGGCGGATCCAAGTCAGAGGTAGTTTGCATCAAAATATATAGTTTGAACTTCAATAAATTCTTAACTTCACAGTTAAGAATGTGTCAACAACACAATATGCCCTCAGGATAATCTAAGCATAATAACAATCTATTGTTTTCAGAAGTGCTAAACACCCAAATCCCCATTTAATGGCTGTGTTCCAATAGAACAGACAAGAGGACAGACATGCACCTTTAAAAGCAATCAAAGTACTTAGAGTACTGATAGGCGGAAGCATGATTGTTATTAAAGTTACAAAACGAAATGAAATTAAGGTGGAATACCCTATGTGACATCTGTCAATATTAATATATGTGCATAAAATTCATTGTAATCAAAATACTCTTACCGGTTTAGTATTTTCAAATTTTACAATAATTTGCCAAAAAAAAACCACCATATTTAAAATATTTTTGGAAAGGTAAGCGTTATAAAAGCCCAGCGGAATTCGAATTCACGATTAACAGATTCGTAGAAAAAGCTCTAACCCAGTGCTCTTCATTGTTAGGTAAGAATTTTAGGAAAGAAAACATTTATGATCGGAGGTACGTCAAACATGAAAGTGTCCTATACCACATTAATTGCATGAACAAGTTGCTGTCCTTTAAAAAAGACTGCAATACGTGGACCATATGCATGTGTTTCCAACAAAAACGTTAAGTCTTAAGATTATCAGAGATTCGACTGACTCTAGCTCCCTGCTTTTAACTACTAAATGTGTACGATGTATTACCAATATGTATAGCCCTGACTTTTTATCTCAGAATTTAAAGGGTTCATGCTTCTAAAATAATTATGATCTTTATTAATGAAGATTGCATGTATAGTATCAGGAATTTGGCGAATTCTTCTATTTGTACACACATTACGCTTGCACTACTTTGTTAACTATGCAGTGACAGCTTTGTGTAAATCAATTTCATATTTTGATGCATTTTTCTTGAGATTTTTACTTTTATACAGTGACATTATTATTCAATCATCTATAATAAACAGTCACATAATTATTCAATCATACTTAAATGCTGAAAATTTTTTAATCGGGAGGAATTCTAGCCTCGCCTACTATAAAAGTAAAGTATTCGGAAAACAACAAAACATAGCAAATTATGCTATTTGATGCATGTTGTAGTTTCGGCATAACATTAACTTATTTCATAATACTAACAGTTCATATCACATGCCAATCATTTCTTTAAAAGGAATACATTGTTTCTGTATACTGTTTACCGACAACATTACAATTTCAGCGCCTTTGTACTTATGTGCGCATATGGCATTGAATCCCGATCCGATTCAGATAAACGTGTGCTAGCCTGGTTCCCTGAGCTACCCATCACCCACAGGAACCTGCTAGCTCATGCGCAGGCTGAATTTTTCCCATAGCATCCGGTTTAACCTCGCTTAAATATTTTCTGCGTGGACCTCAGGGTCCACGCAATTAAAATGATAGGGTGTTTTGATTAAAATGAACTTTATTTACATTAATATCGATAGGTGTCCCATACCACCTTAACTTTCAGATCTTATTGTTCCGTAAACACATGTGGCACATTTACAGGTATACATGTATATTTATTATACCTTCATGTTAAATACTGAAATCTGATTAGTTTAGACGCAGTTGATAATCTGTTCTATTACACTCAGCGTTAGCAACACACTTAACAACGGGTAACACAACGATTTTTTACATGCGCGTAAATTATGCGCGTACGGTTCGCAGTAAAATTCCCGTCATTTCTATATAAAAGCAGTAAAAAATTATCTAAAATTTAAACATTCAGTATAAAAAATAAATAGTGCCTGTTTGGGAGGATAACAGTTGAAATTAACACCCCTCGAAAACCATTGCACCCCTGCGAATGTTATTGTCATTCTAATTAAGACCACATGGTTTTATTTGACCCTTTCAGTTTCGCAGTAAAAGTTGTGCCACGTTTTTATAATTATATTTCATAAAATACAAAGGTACTTGTAGTTAAATATAAAATCCAGACGTTTATTGATTTTAAACTTTATCTTTATTGATTAGAGGATAAAACTAGTTCTAGAAATAAATATGACAATAGAAATTAAAGATTTTTTTCTGCTGTTGCAACAATTTACATGCTTAGTAGCGGTCCCCCTTTTAGGATTGATTTTTGATCCGCGCCTGACCTAGTAATAGCATCAATAGTGAAAGAGACTATAATATTTTATGCAGAATGTTCCTTGAAAATAGCTCGATAAATTAAGTTTTTATACAAAACAGACAATTATTCTCTTTTTAAAAGCATGGTATTGCACACCAAAAGCCTCAAACATAGCTATGATTTTATTTAGCAACCCAATGTTTATACTTTCAACCACGTGCAGAGTGGTTGAACACGAACGATAACTCTATTCTGAATATCATCGTTTAGTTTAAATAACCTCTAGATGTTGAAAGAGGACATATATCTTAATAGATTTTCATGTTTTAACATAAATAAAAGTAGGATATGGTATGAAAAATGACAAGTACTTACGTATTTTGAGAATATTATCCGAACACTTATATACTTCCGCTCTAAATTTCACAGGAACTGAACAAATCTCGGAGAAATCTCGTGAACTTTCATTCGAGCACCTCTGGATTTATTACATACTTAGCAACGATAAAGAAAACATTCCGAACACATTCGCAGGGGTGCATTGTTAACCTCCGCTTCGCGTCGGTTGACAATGGTTTCCTCGGGGCGTCACTTTCAACTGTTACCCTTCCAAACAGGCACTATTTGTATAGTACTGTAATTGGTTAAACTTTTTGAAAATCCAGCCAATGTAAACTGATTGTATTATATGCTTAAAAAGGTTCATTAATTGTTCATGAAATTGCCGTCATTTGAAAATCTTATATTTTTTTTTAAGCTATCAAATGTGTCATTACTATACTCGCATAGCTGCATGAATAAGTGACTCCATCGATATTAAATTGTTGTTAAAGAATAAATATGGGATTATACTGTTTAAAAAAAATCAACGCGTTAGAGGAAGTTTATATAAGATTAAGGGTTGCGAAAGCTTCTACTTAGACATTGTTAATTTCAAATTGTTGTCTTTAATCGCATGGTGATTTGCCGTGTCTACACCCGGGGCCTTGCTTTGATTCTCCTGCAAAACGACAGAACTCTCCGAATAAAAGGATAAATAACATTTTGTTCCGGAAATGGGCCAAGTTTAAGTACACAGTCGTTTCACTTGTTGAACCGAGTCCTCTGTCTCAAATTTTTCAAAAGACCACTCAATTTTTTCTTTTTAATTATGTTTATATATCAACAGAAATTGTGAGCAAACAATTTGTCTAAATGGCACTAAAAGTTACTAAGATGGTATCCATTATGATAAAAAAAAATCTGAGTAATAGTTATTGTACAGTTTAAGTTTTGCTTAGATTTACAAAAAACGATAGGCGTACAGATAATGTTTTCCATTATATTAAGAAAATTCTTAGTAATAGTCATTTTGCAGTTTCAACCAAAGTGTGTTCGTAAACTTTAAATAATTATTAAAAAAAAACCCAGGTCATGCATGTGATATGTGGATATCCATAGATAGATTTTATATATAATGCATTAAGGAGAATGCCAGTGGATGGTCAACAAATTAATTCAGAACTTCCTAAAATATTTAGATATTTTTTTAGCGAAAATCATCTATTTAGTAAATAAAAATTCTATAAGTTTTAGCTTTGAAATTTGGTATTTTCTTATATTTTATACGGAGCTCTTCTTCTCAAGGTGATTAATATTGTAAAAAAAATTGGCCTTGACCATCCATCCCTCTTTAAAAGGCAACATATGTTTTATATTCAGTAATAGAGTTCACACTTACACACTTTCTACATAATACACTATACAGTCATGTATTAATTGTATAAACGCACAATTTAGGTTGGGTTTTTTTTTTTTTACATGTACTGAATTTTCTTCAGATTACCAAGTAACTCCGTCACAAAGAGGCAATCTTTGTCGTCCAAACAAACACCACATGGACGCTGTAAACCACAGTTGTCAATGTAGCGGAGAAACTATCCGTCCTGATCCAGGATGTGGATGCTGTGGTGGTTGAAGTCTGCTATCAGGATCCGACTCTGGCTGTCTGTTGCGATGCCGCGGGTACCAAACGATCCTTTGGCAGTAGATGGAGGACCGGTGTATATGAACCGTAGTTTCCCGACCTGATTGACCACCACCACTGCACTGCCGCCGTTGTCGGCTACACAAATATCTAGATTCCTGTTCTCGTTGATGTATTTAGTGTTATAAAAACCGCCACATGAAAAAAGCGGCTGACCCATGTCATTGAATTGGATGCTTTGTATCTCGTTACAGCCATTCTGAGAGTAACGTACAACTAGTACTTTCGCTTGTTTCTTATCATCACTGTCCATGACAACCAGGAGGTCATCGGTGGAGGTGACACAGACATTGCGCGGTCCCCACTTTGGCAGCTTGACCAACAGTTGTACGTTAGAATCCGTCACCATGTTGACAGTGCCGTCATTATAATCAGTATAAATTAGATCCCCGGTCCGTGTCACTGCTATGTCCGTCGGAACCTTCCAGGACTTGATTTTGGCTGACTTTACTAGTTCCCCTTGGAGGTTGTACAGTTTCATGGTCCTGCTCAGGCCACACGTCCAGATTTCCTCGTCACTCAGACAGGACACGCCGTATAGTGGATTGAGGCGGCCATAATTGGTCTTTATATCTGTGATGGTCCATGGTTTATCAATAAGTGAGTCTGGAAAATCAATTGCCTCTGTTTTCAGAGAACCAAACTGTTGGTAAAGCTGTTCTTTGTTAATCCCTTGTGGGGTAAAACATGGTAAGAAAATTGATTGCTTAGAAGGCAGTGTTCTGAATTCAGCATTCCTGGATTTGTAGGCAGAGACAAGGCTGACATCATTGGAATTCACAAGTTTCGTGAAATCTGCGATGCTCCTAGTGATTTCAGAAATGGCGCGTTTGATGCCAACGTCCTGCTTATTAAGGACAATCAGTTCCTTGGATTCCATATTATCAACGTCAGATTTCAGTTTCTTGACAATGTTGTTCATTTCTCTGTGCAAGTCCTCTCCATGTTTATCGATAACG